>NC_138373.1:135859600-135920707 GCF_054177405.1 Leptonychotes weddellii | reverse complement strand
TGACCTGAGCCGAAGGCAGACGCTTAACGACTGAGCCACCCAGGCGCCCCCACCTCTTGTTTTTTAAAAAGGCCAGCTACACCTGTCTGATGGTAACTGACATTTTTGGCAGCTGAAAGAAAACAGAGGTGTAACTGGAAAACTTCCCAAGGCAAGAAAATATGCTGAAATACCTAACCAGCTCACTACCAAGCATGCTGCCATTACCAAGGTCTACGAAGACAGTAACTCATGCACACAGTGTTCTTTCCTTTATCAAGCCAGAGAAACCACAGCATCCTTCAGGGGCTTACTGTACTTTGCCCAACCAAGCATTTCTGGGTAATTTCTAAAGGAACTGAGTATTTTGCAGCGTTAATATTACCCATGTTCTCCTCTTTCCCTCTGGCAGTCATATCATCATAAAGGCACTTGCTACACACTGTTCTGTGGCCAAGAAGCAGCGAGCAGGTGGATATGGTTTCAATGTCCTAATTTCACGTAACAAATTAATGTGGATTTCTAGCAGTCTTGCTAATATATTTCTTCAGGGAATTTGTGGGGGGTTTTCCTACATTAGTTAGCTGTTAGTTTTGTTTTATTTACACACACACACACACACACACACACACACACACAATACTGTGTTGTTCCTTTCCGCTGATTGACTCAATGTATTGGGGAGGAGAATATTGTGTTCCGCAAACAGGCTCTGAGAACTAGCTCAAAAAAAAAAAAGCGGGGGGGGATTGACTATAAAGTCATGTAAAATCTTTTAAATAAATATAAATTTATTAAAATAATTTATTAAAAATTTTAATAAAAATAAAATGATTTAAACTATATATACCCCTTCAAAATAATTTCCCATTTCTTGTTACTTCAGTTACATCACATATTTGTTAAGAAAAAAAAATTACTTAGAAAGATCTTTTGGACCCCAATCGACTTCAGTATAAAGCTGATACCTGTATCACAGGATTCCATGTATGGTAAGAGAGACAAACCTCAAATTCCTATGCACCAAGAAGACATGATTTGATCTTCAGAATTGCTTTACATCTCTGGCAAGGAAATTCCTGCATTTTTAAGAATCTTTAGCACAGGGCGCCTGGGTGGCTCAGTTGGTTAAGCGACTGCCTTCGGCTCAGGTCATGATCCTGGAGTCCCAGGATTGAGTCCCGCATCAGGCTCCCTGCTCGGCAGGGAGTCTGCTTCTCCCTCTGACCCTCCCCCCCTCATGTGCTCTCTCTCTCTCATTCTCTCTCTCAAATAAATAAATAAAATCTTTAAAAAAAAAAAAAAAAGAATCTTTAGCACAAAAAGATAACCGGTACCCAACTCAGAGATGACTTCTTGAACTCATCACAATCCTTAAAACAAAAGCAAATATTCTGAGAAAACCTAAAAGCAGTAGCTCTTATATTTGACTTACTCATCACCCTTAACTACCATTTATTAGTTCTCCCCACCTCTGTGTGGCTGCTATTATTAATCACCTTTCAGAGTTCTGGGAAGTTAAGGATCAAGGAGGTTAAAGCAGGGTGCCTAGATGGCTCAGTCAGTTAAGCGTCTGCCTTCGGCTCAGGTCATGATCCCAGGGTCCTGGGATCGAGCCCCGCATCGGGCTCCCTGCTCAGTGCAGAGCCTGCTTCTCCCTCTCCCTCTGCCCCTCTCCCCCGCTCATGCTCTCTATCTCAAAAATAAATAAAATCTTAAAAAAAAAAAAAAAAAAAGGGAGGTTAAAGCAAGGTCAAAACTGAATCTATGGCCAAAAGAAGACAAGATCCAAACCTATGATTCTTTCATTCAGCTTTTGGTTCCTAGTTGTGTGTTTCCTCCCTCTCCTCCCATTCCCCCCTCCCCTCAGCCCAGCCATGAGGTTTTATTTTCCTACTGTTTTGCTTGGTGTGACTTAGAAGGGTGACACCCTAATTGAGAGATGAAGCAGCTAGCCACATTTCAACAGTAGAGGAGGGGTGGTGATTTAGAAGGAAAGAAAATCTCAATGGTGTTGTCGCTTGCCCAAGGGCCTGACCACAACATTCAGTGGCTTGTCCTGATGAAAGTACCACAAGTCTAGCAGACCTCCAGGGCCACATTTCATTGTTCTCCTGCCACACAGGAACTACATCAGTTCCAGCCAGATCTCATAGTCTGGATGTGTCAGGGCTTGCCAGATATCCAGACGAAAACTAAAAAGTTCCCCTCAGCTGTAGCTGGTCTACACCTGGCTATACAATTCCAACATCCAGATATTTGGAGTCACACATAGGACTGACTAAATGTTTGCATTTTCCCTTGAATGTCTGGCATTATTTCACCAGCCTGAATATATTTCAGCTACTGAGGAATATCCTCATTGACGTCACTCTTGTCCAAATGCATTCACTAAGCACCCAAGTTTCTAGAGATAAATACTAGGCATTAAGGACCTTTAAGTGTATCTATTGTACAGAGATAGATACATAGATGGAAGGATGAGTGGATAGATAGATAGATAGACAGATAGATATAAAAACTTAAGTGTTTTTTGGTATGGGTATTCTATTGTTGCCATAGCAAATGGCCACAAACTTCATGATTTAGAACAACATTTATTTATCTTATGGCTTACTACCTTACAATTATGTAGGTCAGAAGACCAACGTAAGTCTCACTGAGTTAAAAACCAAGGCATCAGCTAGGCTGTGTTCTTTGGAATCTCTGGGAGAAATTCCATTCCCTTGCCTCTTCCAGCTTCTAAGACTGCCCACATTCCTGGACTCATGGCTCCTTCCTCCACCTTCAAAGACTGCAACAGTAGATCAAATCCTCCCAGTCACATCTTTCCAACCCACTCTTCTGCCTCCCTTTGCCATCTTTTTCATGTGATTAGATTGGGTCCATCTAGATAATCCAGGATAATTCCTTCATCTCAAAATCAGTACCCTTAATCGAAGTCCCTTTTGCCATATAAAGTACATAACCCCAGGTTCTGCAGTTAAGATGTGTACACTGGGGGGGGGGGGAGGGGAAGGAGGAGGGGGGCATTATTATGCCAACCACAGATGAGCTTTTGTTTTGTTTATTTTCCATTTCAGCTGGAAGTAATTTGAGACTTCTGTTTCTCAGAATGCCAGGGGAGACAGATCTCCTCAGTTAAGACTTGTTAACAGCTTATTGGCGAGGCAAGGTACTTACAGTTCTTTGGATGGTTTTAGATGCTTAGTGCCAAAAGGTGGGTGTGGAATGGCTTTAAGAGAGAAACTGTATTTATTAAGTTAATTCAAATACAGTAGATATTTCTTTTCTTGCTCACAAACAGTACTGGGTGGGCAAACAGGATGGACAGGTAGCTTCCACACATTACAAATGGGACTGCCAAGCTTTCTGCACCTCTTGCTGTGCTATATTTGAGAGCATACAGTATCACCTATGAAGTATTCTTGCCTGACATATTTGCCCTAAATCTGATCAAGTCTCTCAATCCAGCTACTTAGCTTACAGGAAATACAGGGGAAGGAAAAACATACTAACCACCACCCCCAGAATAAAATCACCCAAATCTAGAATGTGTGAAATTGTACAAGTTAAATGATATATGCATTTTAACAGTGTGTCCCCAAATAAATAAAACAAAGATTGTAAGTTTCATGAAAAAAGAACCATCTCCTGGTTACCGCATTTTCTGCTGATGAATTGTTGCAAGCTGGTATATGCAAGGACAGGATCATAAACACGGCCCGGAAGGCTGTGTGCACGGGCTGTTTTGATGCAGCTGCTTATGGGCCCACTGCACAGAGACTCTGCTTTGGCCTTTTCTTGGTGTGTAATTCTGACCCACGGATTAAACCACCTGAGTATTTTTCTCAGTAATCTAGAACAAAACAGTCATTATTTCACACCTTTATTTTGTTCCCATGATCTCCAGTGAAAGACTCAATTGATTAAGTAACTGAAGAAACTGAAGATTTATCCTGTAAAATGTCTTTCAGTCAAAAATTTCCACTGCAAAAGAACATAGCAGCCTTGACCTGCTCATCACTGTTCAATGCTATGACCCCTCTCACTGAAGTGGTCATGACTAGCTGGGGAGGTGGAGGAACAGCAGGGGACTTCCTGGGTAGAAAGGGTAAATGACATTTCAGGAAGCGTTTGGCTGCATATATATTCACATGGCTGTGTGTGCTGGGCTATAACATGTATTTCAAGAAGGCTGATGCTATATAGCTGACTGATACTTGCTCCCATCAAAGTCACGGTGACCAACACAACTTGAGAAACTGAAATCAAGAGGCAGGGCGTCCATTAGAAATGATCCCAAGCAAGGCAATATTAACTTTTTGGTTAATGTTTAAATAAAAATACCTAGTTATCATAGGACTTTTAGATCCCCTGGGTCCTTAGACCCCAATTTGACGAAGAATAACGTAGTTCAAGTCCCTCATACTAAGATAAGGATACCGAACACAGGTAGAAATACATGCCCCCTCTCCCTGTCCCTCACCCTATTTGCTCAGAACGCTGTGTCTGGAATCCCTTTCTCTTCTACAGGCTATAGGAGGGATGGGCCCATGCCTAGAGGTCCAGGTTACCAGACTTGGGGGGAGCTGGTGGCTGACGTGGACAGGTTTGCCCAGGACCGCAGAGAGAAATTCTGCAGCATTCCTTGCCCTGCCTTTCTGGGACTCGCCTGTCCCAGCTATCTAAGAGTTCAGCAGGGTTGCATCTGGAGGGGATGGGCTTGCGAAAGGAATCGGTTACATGTTCAGTGTAACTCTTTAGCAATATTACAGTAATAGTAAAATTACTATTACAGTAATAGCCATTACAATAATACAGCAATAGTACAGTAAATCCGTGACCTGGCAGATTTCACATGTCTGGGATCTGAACTCTCTCACTGTCTTCCAACCTTAGAGAAAAAGAATAACTGTTAAAAGCCCAGAGTGCGGAGTTTGGATCCCAGCTGCCACCTACTAGCTGTGTGACTCAACAGAAGTCGGAGGACCACAGGGAACAGTGCCATCAGGCTCTTCCCCACAATCTTGTGCACCTAGCTGGTGCCCCGTCCCTCCTCCACCCTCCCCTCTCTTTTGTTCTGGCACATAGACCTCTTACTCTCTGAACAATCAATAAATGACTTGACTTCATGCAGAGTAGTTCTGCCACCATCCAGGCCTTTGGGGCCTCATATTCTTCCTCAAGCATTCGTCAAGGTGTTTTCCCCAAGATTATTACCTTCATAAAGCAAATTCTGATGCCAGCTATTCAGATAATAGCATTTCCATTTTTCCCAGCACCTAACATTTATATGTATGAAGAGGGCTGATCCCAGAGGAAGCAGCAAGAGTGCCAAGCAGATCCAGCAGTGGCCAGTGCAAATGGCAGAGGTGGTACCAGGGTATGTCACGTGACCTCGGGCCTAAGCTGCTCGTAAGCATGTGAGACATGCCAAAGGGGAAAGAGATTTGCAAAGGACCAGAGCTCTATTAGGGCAGAAGGGGTAAGAACCAGCAAAATGAAAAGTATTAACGTCAAAGAGACCCATTAACCCTAAGACCTTGGGAAGCAGGGGCTGCAAGTAAAAAAAACTTTTTTCTACAACAGCTCCTGTGGGTAGCAGAGACCCCAAGGTTTGAGTGTAAGGGAGGGAAGAAAAGGGGAGAGGGAGGGATTAACTTTGTACAACCAGGAAGAGAGAGACCGTGTGTATAACATTTTACTTCTTGGTAATCACTGTTAATTAATCACAATAATCACTGTTAATTGATTTCTTTTTCTTGGTGAGGAGGTATAAAATATGATTATTATTCATAATGAATTCATACCTAGTCAAATTGAGACCTAGAGAGACCATCCCTACCGAGCATGCTTAAACCTGAAGAACCATGTTGGTTTTTCAAATTTACCATAATCTTTGATTTTTCTAGCACAAATGTCCCCTGTGGAAGGAAAAGTTAGTGGATTAAGCCACAGATTTCATTCCCTGATTCATCACAGAAAGGATTTTAGGGGACTTTCATCAAGAACACAAAATGATCAATATTCAAAAACTATAGAGTCTAAGCCAGAAAAATATAAATAAAATAGAAATTCAAGACCAGTGAAAATATAAACACATTCATGCAGACCACGGTTGTAAAAGCTAAGCTTCAGGTTTACCTCTGAGTTTCTTGGGGGCCAAAGAGAAGAAAGAGACTGCATCCATTATGTTATCAGAAAGGATAATACATACTATTTCTACCCAGAGAAGCAAAGTTCTTCCTGCAGCTGGGCTCCACAAGAAATTTTTCAAGTGGACTTTGTGGCCTTGAGTAACAGAGCGGACAACATCCTTAACTCCAGGACGTCAGGCCAGGGCCCACATTGTTTAGGAGTCCCTGCAAAATTCCATTAGGTGACAAGGTCCCTGGGGGGAAGGGCGGGGGCTGGTATTCAATTTACAAAAGCAACATGCACAGGATTTTGTAAAACCACGTCTGCTACCAAGATCATGAATTCAAATGAACTTCAAAGAGTTCAGACTACTTTTACACGTTGTGAGATATCCAATTAAAGGCCCCCAAACAGAGAATTAATGAAAGAAGAAAAAAAAAAACCACAAAGAATTTGAACTGTTTGGTTTTTCTTTCTAAAATGCTATTCTCTACAACAAATATCTCTTCCACAATTGCCCTCCTTCCAGATGATGAAGCTATACAATTTTTAATAACTTATTAATGTATACTTGACCTAAGATAAGCTACACATATTTTAAGTATGGAATTTGATACAATTTGATATATGTATACATCCGTGAAACAATCACCACAACCCAGATAATACATATATCCATCATTGTCTTTGTCTGCCCTTTTGTCATTGCTTCTTCCCACCATGCCCAAACCCCTCATCCCAAGTAACCACTCACCTGCTTTCAATTTTTAAACCTATACGATTTTAAAAGGACTTTTTTTAACCAAAAACTAAAATTTGGATTTAACACTATTGTTTTGCATGTGTTCCTTAGTCATTCCCTGGATCTTTTAAACCAACCTATCACCTTATGTCCTATCTCTAAAATTATAAACTACTGGAAGCCAAATACCATGACTTCTGGTTCATTCATGTTCTCGTAAAGGTGGCTGTATCAAGGTGACGTGCACAGCTCCCTCAAGAAAGATGGAGTGACCACCCTGGAGGCTTCAGCTTCCCAGGTAATTTTCTAGAGATGAAGTAACCACACTCTGAAAAAAAATTACTGCACTAGATACTTCTTAGCCTCTGCTTGGGGAAAAACATGAACTCAGAGTCTCAGACAAAAACTTTGGCCACTCTGAGAAATAAGGAGATTCTGTCAGTCAACATGGAAAGTGGGAAAATAGAAAGACTGGGGGTGAAGCGTTGCGGGGGGAGGTACCCACCACCACAGTCTCCGACCTTGAAAAACTTGGCTACTGAAGACAAGATATACAAATAACCCACAGGAGGAAGAAGAAATAAGAGCTAAGAGCTGTGAAACAAAGCCCCAGGGACTCCAAGGGACAGAGCTGCTTCTCAGTACAGCAAGGCTTCATTATCAGAAGGACAATGACAGCAACAAGGACTAACATCCCTACAATGCTGTCACATACCCAGTCCCCTGCAATGTCCCACAACAACGCTGGGAATAAACAGAGTTACTGACCTCCTCTGGAAGGTTAGAAAATTGAGGTTTAGGTAGGTCAGATGACCACTGAGGAGACCAGAGCTGAGACTGGAAAGTGCTGTCTTCTGATTCCAGCACTATTGCTACTTCTCCTTCCCCAGACAGCATCCTCAAGAGGTGATGGAACATGACAACAACCTCAGAGCCTCAGAGCCTCCCTCTACAACCAAGAACATCATTCTCTTTTTGTTTTTTTTAAAGATTTTATTTATTCACTCGACAGAGACAGACACAGCGGGAGAGGGAACACAAGCGGGGGAGTGGGAGAGGGAGAAGCAGACTCCCTGCTGGGCGGGGAACCTGATGTGGGGCTCGATCCCAGGACCCTGGGATCATGACCTGAGCCGAAGGCAGACGCTTAACCGACTGAGCCACCCAGGCACCCCCCAAGAACATCATTCTAACAAGGGCTCAGTGACACATTTGGTTAAGAGGTGTTCTGAGATCGATCCTCAGACCTGGGAGACCACACACATGGTGACCAGGTGCCATGGCAGAGACATATTGCCTCAAGAGTATATACATATTCCAATGGTCCTAAGATGAACAACATTTCAAATGTACCAGAGAGGCTCAACACTTCATGAAATTCCAAATTATCCTTTAAGGAAAAGGAGGATAATTGATAATACTACTATTAATTATACTCAAATCAGTTATTGAATAAGTTTGTATTTTTGCATATCAAGCTTCCTTGAGGTGAAACGAATCTATCATCACCATCATCATTCTAAGTGTCTGATAATGCCTGGCATACATTCAGCCTCAAAAGATATCTGTGGAATGAAAGAATGAGCCTCAACAGGCCACAACACAGAATTCTTTAATTCCTCTGTTAAACACTTTGACAGGAAACTTATTTGTCTCTAAATCATGGTAGAATAACCATGGTCAACAATGAGGCAATCCTTCCCAGTTCAGATAGTTTTAAAGAACTTGGTATAAACATGTATTTCTTTCCATTAATGTCTTCTGAGAATGGATCTAATTTGTTTCATTTTCTTGGAGGAAATCTATCCCGGAGCTTCACAGAATGCTGTAATATTTTAAAGGGAAAAACAAAACAAAACTCAGTATGCTAAGAGGTAAGTACAAGGCTCTCTACGCAGACATACTATAACACATGGACAGATGAGCACCACTCCTTTCAAAGCAACCCTGTTGTGAAGCTAGAAATATATTCCAGTGATACTGGTTTTGAGGAAAAAACTTGCAGAATGCCTCTTTTGGAACTGCCTTTATCTCTATGATCAGTTTATGTGACATACAAGAACACTTGTCATATTACTTTATGGTCCTGACCCATTTCTTCTTTTTTTTTTTTTTTAGATTTTATTTTTATTTATTTGACAGAGAGAGAGAGCACAAGCAGGGGGAGCAGGAGAGGGAGAAGCAGGGTCCCCACGGAGCAGGGAGTCTGATGCAGGGCTCGGTCCTGGGACTCCAGGATCATGACCTGAGCCAAAGACAGACGCTTAACAACTGAGCCACCCAGGTGCCCCGTCCTTGACTCATTTCTAACCAAAAATTACTCTAGCCAGTTTATCACCCATGTGGCAGACTTCGTCATGAAGAGTTCCTGGCAACTCTCCCAAATCAAAATCACCTTCTGAGAATGAATAGCATCAGTATAAAAGTCTTCAGCAAAACATGCCGAGGGCCCTCAAGGCAAATCCCAAAGGGAGACTTCAAAGATACCTTGCACAACAGCACATCACTGGAAGGTCTGTGCAGCCTCTCAAGGTGAACTCATACACAGTTCTGTACACACTGTAATCTAAAGAGCCAAGACAGTCTTGTACATGACAATTTCATTAGGTCTTAGTCATCTTTATATTATTCCCTTGGAAGAGCGCCCTGCACATAGTAGGGCATGTAGCAAATTCTTTTCAAAATAGATTTCCCCTGGAAATAATCAAACTATGAAATTACCATCAGTCACAGCAGGTCCAGACACTAGACTTTTCCCAAGGAGGAAATGCAGTGTTGTGTTTCCTCACTGTCTAAAGTGGTTTTTGAGTGTAACCGACCATCTATTTGATTTTACTGCCTCCTATATCCCCTGGCAAACAGAAAATGTATCCTTCCAAATGGGGTCTTTTAAAGATGAAATCTGTATTTTTAAACAACTGAAATGTAAGTTGAAGAGATTTCAATTTCAGAATTTATGAAAAAGCACTGGCCTCTATCATTCTTTTCTAAATGTTGAGCAACTGGCCATCAAGGTAAAAATGAAAAAATTATAGAAGATCTACCACCATGACAATGGTAATGGAATTAACATTTAGAATGTGCCTACTATGTGTTAAGTACCGTGCTACATGTAATCTTTAGGAAATCCAATAAGAAAGATACTGCCATTCTCATTTCTACAGATAAAGAAACTTTAAACTTTAAAAAGTTAAATACAGATGTGCAAGTGAACATATTTATTAGAGGGCAGAGCCAAGGTTCAAATTCAGGTTTGTCAGAGTCCAAAACCTTGCCCTTTACCTCTTAAGTGTGGAGTCTATCCCAGAAGTCTAAAGCAGAAGGCCCATTGGCCAGCCATGTGTGACCAACAACAGTGATTTGATAAAAATGGAAAGACTTGTCAATGTTTGTGTGTGGGGATGGGTGAAATAGGTAATGGGGATTAAGGATGACACTTGTGATGAGCACCGGGTGCTGAATGTTAGTGTTGAATCACTAAATTGTACACCTGAAACTAATGTTACACCGTATGTTAACTAGCTGGAATTTAAATAAAAACTAAAAAACTTACTAAATACATACATATATACACAAAATAGAACCACATGATCCAGCAATTCAACTTCTGGGTATTGGAAAAAAAAAAAAAAAAAAGACTTGTCTGGGCGCCTGGGTGGCTCAGTCGTTAAGCATCTGCCTTCGGCTCAGGTCGTAATCACAGGGTCCTGGGATTGAGCCCCTCATCAGGCTCCCTGCTCAGCAGGAAGCCTGCTTCTCCCTCTCCCACTCCCCCTGCTTGTGTTCCTTCTCTCGGTCTCTCTCTGTCAAATAAATAAAATCTTAAAAAAAAAAAGACTTGTCAATGTTTAAAAAATGGGGTTTTACCTAAAAATATGGATATGTACTTCCCCTATATCAAATTCACTTCACTCATTCGCCTACAAAGGCATTTGAGTCTGTGACCCCTGCTATTCCCTGTTGGCTCCCCAACACTTCCTTTTAAGGCAAAACCCAAACTAATGTTCCACCTCTCCCATCTTATCTGGATATCCCATAGGAACTTAGAATCATGCTATTTTGATGAAGTAGGACATAATCACTGAGATCAAGTACAACACTTTTATACAGAATCTAAGGCCAAAGAGTTAAGTGACTGGTTCATGGTCACAAGCTACAGGACTAGATCTTGAATGTTCTCTCTCTTTTTTTAAGATTTTTATTTATTTATTTGACAGAGAGAGACAGTGAGAGAGCGAACACAAGCAGGAGGAGTGGGAGAGGGAGAAGCAGGGTTCCGCTGAGCAGGGAGCCTGACACTGGGCTCGATCCCATGACTCTGGGATCATGACCTGAGCCGAAGGCAGATGCCTAACGACTGAGGCACCCAGGCACCCCAAAGATCTTGAATGTTCTTAATCTTGTCTGCTCTGCTACCCAGCTTCTCTTTGGCAGCCAAACATATGTCTGAGTTAATGACCTGTGAAGTGGGGTATCATTATTCCTCCATAATTCTATTTGATATTATTATCATGAGCTTGCATTTTTAATAAATACTGCTGGTACTGCCAAGACTTCAAATCTATTTTCTTTCATTCACCAAGGGGCTCCTATGAACAAATCACTCTCCTTTTATAGATCCACTCCTTGGCCTCCTTTCCTGTTCTGCCAGGAGCTGCCAACAGCATTTGTGGTTGAATATTGAAGGGTAAAAGAAGGTATGAAGGAAGCTCCAAAGAAGCATCCTTGCCTTCTAACTCACAGGTCAAGGACTGGGAATATGAGGAAGATGATACACCAGTGGGTGACTCAAGCCTACTACCCTCTGGAGGAGACACAATTTTAACTTTTTAATTTTTACTTCTGATGAGCCAGAGAGAATCAGTTTGGGTCATTCTCAATTATTATATAAATACTAAAGCATATTCCAATCACATAAGCTGGCAAAGTTTCTTATCCTTACTCTCAAAGGTACTAAGTTGATCAAATTTAAATTTTAAAGCTTCCTCTTCTGGGCCAGGAAAAAATACTAAAGAAATAGCTTGCCAACTGCAAATTATTTTTAGAGGTGTTTGTAGCATATGCATTATCAAATACAGTTTTTTGTTGTTTTTTTTTTAAAGCAAAACACCATGTTGGACTCATTCCAGTGTTTCTATACGTGACTGGAGCCAGAAACAGCATTTGTGAAAATATCACTCTTTTGAGGAAAGTACACTACATTAATAATGAGTTGGGCCTAAAGAGATATTAGGATTTCAAAGTAAGCAGGTTCCATGCTTCTCCAACAAATCAGGAAAGAAAAGGCACTCCGTTTACTAAGCCACAGAAATTTTTTTATTTATACCAAAATGATATTTCTTGGCCATTTGTTTTCATTTCATTTCTGACCTAATTTCTTCCTGATAATCTTGAATGAACATCCATTCTTATGTCCTTTAACTGTCTTGCAAGGTCACCAGGCCAACTGGCTTTCCCACTGGACAATAAGTCACTCTGGAACCGTGTGTTCTAATATCAACTCTGTGTATCAAATATCAAATACCAAAGATTTGCCACAGGTGCTTGATCAATCTCTTCATCTCTTTCCGCTTAGCTTCAGGTGTCTGTCAAACTGAAAGACAGAGCTCTGGCACACAGCCCAGGTTTTCACTGTGCCCGGCAGCTCGGGTTACGGCGCGTGATTACTTTCTGCTGGCGCTCTGGGACTGCACGGTGTTGAGGCAGCAAAGGCTGAAGACTCCCAATGCCTGAGTTCAGAGCCCAGCTCCGCCACCTACTAAGTGTGCCACCTTGGGCAAGTCACTGAACCCCTCTGTGCTTCAGCCACCTGAGCGATAAGACAGGATCACTGAGAGAGTTAAACATTAGTTGGTATTTAAAGGGCTTGCTACAGCTTCCAGCATACAGCAAGACTCAATATTCATTATGTATTATTTATCCATTTCTGATGCCTTCACCAGCATGCCCTGGCTATGAGTAAAATTTTGTCATTCAGCTTGACTATATTTAGTGCTTTGATTCTTGAAGGAAACAAGAATGTCAAACCCATTCGTAGAATTTCCTAAGATTCCAGTCAGACAGCTCGAGGGCATAAGTCATGTGGGATCAGCCACGAAGTGCCACACTGCAGGTATTTTGTAAAGTCACTGCTTTGTAAAGCAGAGGGTATGAGTCACGCATGCCCTGCAGCAGGAATTCAGTGATGTGGCTTGCGAGCATTCCGACTGGTGACTGCTATCTCATACGTCTAGAGCATCGCACATGACAGATGACAAGGACATGGCTGCACATGCCCATGGGCACACCTGGGTTTTACAAATGCCAAAATAATTTTGCAAGAAAGTAAAACAAATCATGGCTCAGGGGAAGTTCAGGATTTTGTTTGTTTGTTTTAGAGCTTTTCTTTATTGTGATAGTCCTAAAAGCATTTTACGAACACAAGAGAAATGAAAGCAGCCAATTTTCTCTGGCCTCCACTTCTAGTAAAAGGCTGATCAAATACTGTTGTTGAAGAACAAGCACTAGTAAACCTTATTTTGTGGCTTTAAGTTACAATTTACGGAGTTTTACTTTTTTATGAGTATGAAAAAAGTTGCTACATACTCCAGTCCCATCATCACTTTGCCTTTGATTGGGCCTTTGTAATTATTACAATAAGAAAGATACCTTGCATTTTTCTCACACACAAGGAATACAGAGAGGCTACTCCATTTGATCTATCCTTATTTACTCAGTGTTTAAAATTTATCCATAAACAAAATTAAAAATAAAAACAGAAAAACTATAAAATCAAAGGACTATTTCTGGGAAGCAGCATGAAATAATGCATAAGAGCTCCAATTTTGGAGACAGACGGACGTGGTCTGTGGACAAGAAACTTCAACACCCAACGTTTCCGTTTCTTCATCTGGATAGTGAGAACAGTAGTGTCTGAATCCTGCAGGCTATGTGTGTGTGTTTACACACGTATATACATAAATGTTATTTTTATTATATTAATATTTATATATTATTATTTATTATACATATTTGTATTTTCCTTCCTTCCTTACGCTACAAGTAGCATACCCTATAAATACTTTTTCCCTTTTATTTTTATCACCTAACAATACATCCTAAAGATTACTTCATGGCAAGATGTAGAAGTTTTCCTTGTTTATTCTTATAAATGCACATTATTCCTCTTCATGAATGTACCATTTGGCTATTCAAACATTCCCCTATCGATGGATATTTGGAAGGTTTCCAGTCTTTGGCTATTATGAACAATGTTGTAATAACCTTGTGTCCATATCACTGTGGATTTTGACACAACATTTAAATGAACTTTTCAATCCTCTCTTAAGTTAAACATGCCATCTTAAAAATAATATTTTCAATGCATTACAGTTAATAAAAAGAGGTTGAAACGCAAGATACAATATGGCATCGAGTGGATTTTTTAAAGTGTGGTCCAACCCCACACCTGTATCACCATTAGTCTCCTGGGGTGTGTGACAAAAATGTGAATTTCTCATCCCAACCCTGGGCCTTCTGAATAGTTAAATGTGAGACTCCCTGATCTAGTAGGGAAATCACTGTATTTAGAATGGAAAGACTGCCATTTTGGTTCAGTCAGAAGATAGGAGCCAACATGATCAGCCCTGGTTTCTTTGGGAATGATTCCTTGTAGTTGGAGATAATAAATACTTTCCCTACCAACTTCACAGGATTGCTGTGTAGTTCAAATGCAATTATGTTTGAGAGATCAGTTTGAAAACTAAAGTAAAATAAAAATGTTAACATCTAGTAATAGTAAGGGCATCTGCTCAAGCAATATCCCCATCTTCTCCATTAACAATTTTCCCTAAATGCCTGCATTCCTTCATTGATTCATTCATCAGGGTTCATGTAAAAGAGGGTGGCCAGTTGGCATCCAAAATGCATTCTTTATAGAATACACACTGCTCTTCAGGAATACCCACCTACCTCTGTCTAGGATACCATAAGGCAGTCAAAACAAGGATTTGATCCAACACAGAGAGGAAAAATACCTCAAGGCCACTAAGAGTCTGCCTTTGATTAATTTTATACAAAGGTGGAAAATGCTTGATGCTTCAGAAATCATTGCCAGTAATGAGACACACAAAGAAAGAAAGAAAAGCCCAACCTACCATAAATGTCCTAAAGCAGAATTTGTTCTGCCATAATTTGGTGCATGGTGTACTTTCAGTCTGGTCTGTAAAGCCAATAAATCCAGACAGGTTCAGAGTCTGTTTATTTTTTAAATGACAGGCAAAACCACTATAATTTTTGTCATCTCTCCAAAGGAGAAGACTATGCATTATTCAGTAGCATTTTTTTCTTAAGGATCCAAAATAGTTCCTACCATGTGACTCTGAAAGTCATCCCTCCAACACAGGGCTTGAAGTATAAGGTATGGTCAAACAATATACAGGGATAAATATGAAAGCTTTCAAAAGAAGAGGGGGATGGCTGGGAAGAAGTATTGGTATTTTCTACATCTACCCTGAGGAAAAAAATCTTTAGTTAACAGAAATTAAAATATCCCTGATGCAAGATGAGAAAGCTTTAGATGACCTTTCAAATGTCGGATCTGAGTAAAGCACTGAACATGCATTTTCAGAATGCATGTTAGGGGTTAGGTTTTTGGTGGATAATTGATTTTAAATGACCTCTTCTTTGAATCAGGAATTTACTAATCACAGATGGAGGTGCCACTGGGAGAGGGGCCTGTGAAGTCAGAGACCCTATTCTCTATGAGCTGTGGACTCAGAACAGACACAAACAGAAACAAGTACCCTTTCCTAAAGGAATGTTGATCTTCCAAGCACATATTCAGGTACAGGGCAAAGAGTGAAATCTAATGATTTTATTTTCACAAACACACTTCACAGTGGTACTGTGTTTTGGTGAGGTGAAGTGACATGTTCAGAAAAGGTTCAGAAAAGGTACAAGCTGGGGGATTAGTCACTTCTCTCCCTTGTAGTAAGAGAGGTTTCACGAAGAGAAAGGCACTTTCGAAGGCTCTTAAAGCTCTGTAAGGAGGGGCGCCTGGGTGGGTCAGTTGGTTGAGCCACTGCCTTCGGCTCAGGTCATGATCCTGGAGTCCCGGGATCGAGTCCCGCATCGGGCTCCCTGCTCGGCAGGGAGTCTGCTTCTCCCTCTGACCCTCCCCGCTCTCACGTGCTCTCTCTCTCTCTCATTCTCTCTCTCAAATAAATAAATGAAATCTTTAAAAAAAAAAAAAAAAAAAAAGCTCTGTAAGGGAGACCAGCTGACAGAAGTGGACAGGGAAGATCAACCCAGTCCAGACAGTAGGATGCAGGTGGAAGATGAGGTCCAGGCTCAGGAGTGGACAAAGCCTGTGTCACAGACTGACATGGACGGGAGGAATTGGCAGGACATAGGAGGCCGGAGGGGAAGAAGGCATGAATAGAAATCAAAAGTTCAGGGGCACCTGGGTGGCTCAGTTGGTTAAACATCTGACTTCTACTCAGGTAATGATCTCAGGATCCTGGGATCAGGCCCCACATCGGGGTCCTTGCTCAGTGGGAAGTCTGCTTGTCCCTCTCCCTCTGCTCCTCCCCCTGCTAGTGTGCTCGCTCTCTTTCTCAAATAAATAATCTTAAAAAAAAGAAAAAGAAATCAAAAGATCAGGAAAACCAAAGCAGTTCAGGAGTGAGCCTTAAACTATGAGTGAGGCTCTTGGCTTTTATTCAAAATAACACTTGACATTTACTGAGGATTTGACTCTGGGTTTTTAACTTTAAGGGCTTTTTTGTGGATTAAATCCACAATCAACAATCCTATGACGGCACTTTCTCATCTTCCTTTTTCAGGTGAGGAAGATGAGACACTGGAGTAACTTATCCAAGGTCGCACAGACAGGAAGAAGCAAAATTCAGCATTTTAACCCTGGCATTCTGACTCTAGAGCCCATGCTCTCAACCACCCCTCAATGCTGCCTCTCTAGAAGAAAACAGGGAGAGTTACCATAGAATATATTGGAGGAGAATGGCACAGTTGGCCTGGTAGAAAAATGAATTCTTCCACAGTGTTCAGACCTGTTCTGGAAAGTAACAGGAGACACAAAGACTTAAGTAAGGTCTGATAAGTGAAGTGGGAAATGGCCTAGTGTTGACCAAAGAGTTAAACAGGGCTGAACACTGGGGATATCATATAGGATGAGCACAGTTTCAGTATCCTTTGAAAAGTGGCATGCCAAGGGTCTACCTCAGTCTGTGTTTTGGGTGAGGGAACAGCAGATGAGGGAGGACAGGGATGTCAGAGAGAAATGAAAGGGCAAAGATGGGGCACGATTGAGGGAGGCTGCATAATATAACAGAAGGAATATGAGATTTAGAACCAGGGACAATTGGGTTGAAACCTGGCACTTTCTTTTTATTTCTATGTGAGCATGTGTCTTCGTTTTTATACCAGTAAAATGTTGTTGTTGTTGTTGTTTTTTACGGAGAGCTTTATATGTGATTAGATATATAATATATATATTATATGCTTGGCATGTGTGAGGCATTCCAAAACTACAGAGAAGAAAGTAAGAGAGAAAGGAAGACCACCCACCAGCTGTTGCATCTTAGAATGGGGAGAATCACAGGAAAGGCTTCAACAGTAGCCAGAAAGGGAAGCAAGACTGCAGCCATATCATAAGTCCCGGGAAACACGCCTGCATGCCACAGTTGCCACCTACATGGTAGGACACCAGTGCCTGTACCGGTCAGTCCTATTTCCAGAAGGGTCCGCTGGTACGTAACAAAACTGGTGTGCCTGTTCATCTGTTCCTCCCTTTGTTCATTCAACAGTTGTTACAGCCACAGAACTTGGCTAAGAAGACTGCAGAGTTGAGGAGATGTGGGAGAGGGGACCATCTGGAGCTTTGTGATCATCATCCTAGTGGCTACATACAGCAGTGGGATCTAAGTACAATACAATGATGACAAAGACATAGCCTATAATGGCTATAACCCAATGCCCTTATAATCTACTAGGAAAGAGACACATGAACACACTCTTGTAACACTCGTATGATCACTGCTATGAAGTACTTTGGAACAGGGAGGCAAAGGTCACAAAATCGTATAAAAGATTTCATAACTGTCAATTCTATCATAATCAGTGTCCCATAATTTTTACAGTCAGGCAAGACCATATAATGGTTACCCTAACATTATTCTTTGTGCAATTTATTCAACATCATACTTTATCTGTCCCTTGTTTATTTCATATTGTTAAGCACCAAGTGTGTACTAAACATCATAAAACTATTCCCTGTTACATTCTTTTTGGGGTTGGGGGTGGAAAATATTTAAACGCACTTGATCAGGAAAAGAAGGATTTTTTTGTTTGTCTGTTTGGGGGGGGCTGTTATATTCTTAAAATGCTGATGTTGCCACTAAATTCACTCAGTGTAGTCCTGAATACCAGCTGTAACTTCTGACAATGTTTTGTTTCAACAATAAAATACAATCCTGTTAATCCCATCACTAATTTATTCATTACTGTGGGGAAATGAGCTATTTTCAAAGAACCACTGCTTGTTCTGAACACTGCAGCTCTTCATCCTGGCAAAAATATCACAAGCATTGCTTCCAATCTACCTATAGGGCAAGATTAATTTCAAACTTCTGCAGAGTTTTAATGTCAGCACAATCAGGTTATATACAGTTTCCTAACCAAAATTTCCTTGAAGAGCAATAAAAACCACTTAAAATAGTGCTATTGGAAGAGCAGGTAGTGGTGATAACCAATCATTTCACTGGAATAAACTGGAGGGTCCATAAAATAGATTCACTGTCCAACCACCCATCCCCTTTGAATAGCCAAGGCAGCAACTACTCTTCAAAAAAGGAGACTGCACATGCTTTTCTTAGATAATAATGGTACCATAACAAAATAGTCTTTGACTTCCAAGATTTTGACAGTACCCAAGAGCTATCCTATTTTTGACTATGTGTGAAACAGAAATGTCTTGTAATCATAGTCTCTTAGAGGTAGAAGGTCATCTTCTCTAACATCCATCCAGTGTACGAATTTCCTTTTTATATCTCTAACAGATATAATATAATCTCTGCTTGAACGTTTCAAATTACTGGAAAGCACTTCATTATACTGATGTGAAAACTCTCTATATGTAACTTCAAATTACTGCTCCTACCTTAAGCTATTGGACACTATACATACTATGTCTAATTCCTCCTCAAATCCCACGAAGTCAAGTATAGAGATTAAAGCCCAAAACAAGAAAGAATATGCTTAACTCCTTTAAAGAAGTTCAAGTTACCAAGCCAAGATGAATTCATTTAGGATGCTGAATTAACTGACAGATATGTATAAAGATGTGGAATACTCTGAAAAATTAAAAGAGAAAGCAAACAATCCATATTTTGAAAAGGATGGATGAGTCTGATTCCCTAAATCATAAATCAATGAATTTAATGTCTACCCCTAGCAAAATTTAACAACAAATTATTACACAGATCAGCATTTCTCACCTGTGCTCTCAGGAGATGACACCTATCAACTTTTCCAGCATCTTTAGAGTTCTTCAGAAAACAGCTTGAGGAATGCTGACACAGATAATTCATAATCACTTAGAAGGCAATAAATAACAGGAACCGCCAGGGGTTTACCACAAACAACTCAGGCCAAAAAACTTTATTTCCTTTTTTGATAGAGTTGCTATATGGATAGATAGGGAGGAGTGCCATAAACATGGTATTTTGATTTCAATAAAGCCTGTCTATCTAAAGTCAGTAATCTGCATAAAGTAGTTCAATTAAATATGAATCTACCCAACTGAGCCTAGATTAATTCAACTTGTTTACAAACTATATGGAATCCTCTATCAAATGATAGGGTTACCAGTTAAATAACAAGGAAGAGGGGCGCCTGGGTGGCTCAGCTGGGTGTCGGACTCTTGATTTTGGCTCAGGTCATGATGTCAGAGTTGTGAAATTGAGCCCCACATGGGGCTCCGCATGCAGTGCGGAGTCTGCTTGAGATTCTCTCTCTCCCTCTACCCCTCCCCCGTGCTTGCTCTCTCTCTCAAATAAATAAATAAATCTTAAAAAAAAATAACAAGGAAGAAAGGAAGGGAAGAGTCTAATTTGGCATGCCACCTCCTGAGGATCTTTACTTTCATTTACAACTGTTTGCTTACATAGCACAATCTCAAGGATCAATATCAAGCAATTTGTTCTGTATAGCCCAAAGTGAAACTTTAAAAAAGAAATCAAAACAGTCTTTGTCTGTTTTATATCATTTTGATATTCCATTTTCCTTGTTTTCCCTGCGATTAACACACTACGGCTCTTCGCTAACATCTACGGGGTTTTGTTTGTTGCTTTATGTGTCTTACAATATAAATTAAGCTGGAGACACAATCCTGTTGAAAACAGTTAGGTGCCGATAGACATGGGAGTCAGGGTGTCCGGTCAAAAGAGCCAAACTCTGAAGCTAGTCGGGCATGGAGCTGAGTCCAAGCTAATCACTTCATGGCTGTGTAGCTTCAGGCTTGTTATTAAATCTTTCTGAGCCTCAGTGTTCTTGCCTATAAAATAGGGTTGATAACAATCCCTACCGCGCACAGCTGCCATAAGCACTAGGAAAAAAAATACCAAGTTCTCCTTCCTAGTACTCAGTCCTGAGTAGAAACTCAACAAACTGTAGTTGTGACTGTCATTATCATCCCCAATCTTGTGTGCTTCAATTTATTCTGAACCGTGTTTATGTTACATATTCCAGTTTGAAGATCACTCTCTTTGATAGAGAAAGAGAGAAGCCAAATAGTTGAGTAGGTCTGCTTTTCGTCACGTTAACATTATTCCATCTGCCCCGAGCAATGAGCTTAGCCTTTACTTCTTCTTCTTTTGAACATAGCTTTTCAAGAGCCCTTTTCTGTTGTCTTTAGCATTCTCTCCAGTCTCAGTTCAGTCTGAACTTGAGCATTGCAGACATTTTCTTACTAGTTTTACTCCACTCTTCTGAATTTGTCCTTGAGCATGTGCTTGTCTTTGGGTACATATTCTCTTAATATCCAAGCTCACAAAAACTTCCTTGTTCTTAAAGTGGTTCTCTCCCTTTTTCTTCTTCATCCAAAAAAAAAAAAAAAAAATTGTGATTTTTTTGCCCTCAGATCGTTCCTTTCTTTCTTTTCTTTCTCCCTTTCTCTTTTTGTAGTGCCCTCTTTTCAAGACTCTGGACATTGAAAAATACCTACCCCTTCTCTAAATTTTCCTTAAGTCACCATTAACTCTTTGGTTATATCCAACTCTCACTTCTTTCGTAGTTACAAAAACAACACAATCACAATCACTCCCTCCCATGGTTTTAATCAATTCTACTTCAGGAACAGTTGGTTAGAACTAAGTTTCACAATAATATTTCTATCTCCTTGCTTCCTCCATCTGTGGTTTAAAAAAAGAAAATGACAGAAAGACTTTTGCTCTCCATGGATTGAAACATTTATCAGACACTGAGAAAGTTTAAGTCCTCATCCATGACTGTATCTTGGCTTGTGGCAATTTTGACCTTTCACTAAATCTAAGCATGTGCACTATCACCAACCAGCAAAGTAAGACTTTTACTCACTTGTCTACACCGAACGATAATAGTTGTTCAGGCAGGATTAAAATGTTTTGGTGCCCCTGCCAAGAGAACCAGCTGTGCTCTGAGGTTAAGTCATGACAGGTCACAGTCACAGTCACAATTTTAAAGGGGTTGGCAATGGATCAAAGTTTATACCCCAACTCAGCAAATGGTAGAAACCTTTCTTTTACATCCTTTTTTTTGTTTTGTTTGTGTGTGTTTTGTTATTTTTTTAAATTGAGATATGACTGGCATCTAATTTCTTACATTCTTGAGTTCTCCTGTGAATTCATTACAACTTCCAGAATCCTACCACAAGAACACAAGGAGGAATTCTAATACGCGCCATAACTGATTACCTTTAAAATGTATTTAAGAGAAACAACCCAAAAAGTAAAAGAAACCAAAACCAAGCAAAAACTCTGTATGGCAATGTGTAGTGGCTACGATTTAGCTAACAGCCAGAAATAAAGAGCCATTTTAATTACCTTGCGATTTAATCTGTTCAGATTTTATTCTTTGTTTGCTGAATGAGAGGGAATTCCTTAAGAAGAGGGTCTGCCTTTCAATAATCAGCTAAACCTAACTTAAGTTCCCCTGGAGATCTAGATATTGACATATTCAAATTAAGATCTCCAAGTCTGGTAAATATCACTAAGCTTAGTTACTCCCGAGCTAACTACAGGCCATAGACTAAGAATAGAAATACATATAAAAATATCTACCAGTTATTCAACTAGTGTGCATGTGCCAGAATCACTCTCTTCCTTCCCTCATGCTCTGAATCACCAAGAGAAGTCTCTCAGTGCTAAAGCTTCTTTGGCAAGTCAAAATAAAATCAGAAGAATAGTTATTTCTCACAAAGGTTGAAAAGTGGGTAAGATTCCTGTTTATATCTTAATCAAGCACAAAGGCTAATAGTTTCATATTTATGATATATTCTTAAATGAAGTTTTGGAGAATAAAGCATATTCTGCATAGTGAATCAAACAGAGTGACAAAAAAAGACTTCTTGTAGAGGCCGCTTTTAGGCAACCAGCTTGAACAATGGAAAGCTGAGTAAGGAAGAAGGGCCCACGGTGACCCCCAACCCCCTGGCTGAATACAGACAGGCCCATTAGGCAACCCACCTCAAAATATCCATAAGCCCTAGCTGACCAATGGGCTGCTTACACGGGGACATGGGTACCAAAAAAGGAAAATTCCATACGTCCCCATACCTCCTCACCTTCCCCCTTTTTTTTTTTTTTTTAAAGATTTTATTTATTTATTTGAGAGATAGGGAATGAGAGACAGAGAGCATGAGAGGGAGGAGGGTCAGAGGGAGAAGCAGACTCCCTGCCGAGCAGGGAGCCCGATGCGGGACTCGATCCTGGGACTCCAGGATCATGACCTGAGCCGAAGGCAGTCGCTTAACCAACTGAGCCACCCAGGCGCCCTCACCTTCCCCCTTTAACTCCAGCCCCTACCACTGCCTCCTGGCAGACAATCTCTGCTTTGGGGTCCTGCCCTCCGCGCCCCTGTGGGATATTCGGTAAATCTCTATCTCCTTTGTTCTGTCTTGGGTGAATTCTCTTACCACCAGTGCCACCGGCCTCTGCCCGATCAAGAGACCCCACACTTTTGCCTGATACAAAATAGTTTTGCCATTAAGTCAATCCTGACCCATGCGTGTGCTGTCCTGGGCTTCTAAAAGCAAAGTGTTGGTAAACCAGTAGTAGGCACCGGGGAAGATTAACCTCCAAAACGGAACCATGGAGACCTACCTCAGTCCTTTCTGATGCTAACTTCAGACCTGAGAGTAATTAAAAAGGTTTTGGATGTTACAGTTTAATCTAATCTGTGCTACAGAGCCACAATGATGGGGAACTAAGAGAAGTAAAGAGCGTGTTAAAAAAGCCACATTACAAGGAAAACTGGGCTTTCACAGAAAGGTATGTCAATTTGCCTTTAACTGTCCGTGTTTACTGTAAGTTTAAGCCTCTTTCCCTTAAGCTAATTTTTATCAATCAGTACAACTCAGGGGCCATTTAAAATCATAACTTCCTTTTAAACATTCTTATCATGATCTTTGCTAGCAAACACATTCCAAAAGAACAGTCACTTCTACTATGTAGAAACAGCTTAATTGCTGAATTTAAAATGGACTAGTTGCTCTTACTCACAAAGGAGGGCCTCACTGTCCTTTGTGACCCTAGGCCTTCCTCCCCTTCTCCCTGACTCAGCAGCTGAGCTCAGCTTCCTCTCTCTGACCTTCCTTTTCCAAATGCTGAGGCACAGCCAGCATTTCTAGGTCAGCAAAGGAAACTATTACTGCCTTCCCGGAGAACAGTATCTTCTGTGTATTAGAAGTCCCCAACAAGGACAAGGAGTCAGTAATTCAGTGTACTAATCCCCATTCTCGCCCTAACTAGGGCGTGGCATTGACCAGTCCTTGTCTCCATTCTGCTAGCAGAGAAACCCCACCATCCACCTCTGTAGCATCAGCCACCTGAACATAGCTCAGCATCGTCCAGAGAAATACCTTCCCCGTCCAAATTCCCTGCCACATTGCTATAACACTGTCTTCCTGCCTGTCCCATAAGCCCATGATAATAGCCACATCATCATCCTTTCCAGCCCATTCCATGAACTCTGCCACCACTCAATTTTCAACAGCTATACTGATAAATTAATTCACATACCATAAAATTCACCCATCTAAAATAGGCAATTCAGTGGTTTTTGGTATACTCACAGAGTCGTGCAGCCATCAAGACAATATAATGTACAGAATATTTTCATCACCCCCAAAAAGAAACCCTGTACCTATTAGCAGTCACTTCCCAAATCTCCCCTACCCCCACGTCCCCACCCTAAGCAACTACTAATACACTCTCTGCCTCTATCGATTTGTCTGTTCTGGACATTTTATATAAATATGTATGTGCGGGGCACCTGGGTGGCTCAGTTGGTTAAGCATCTGCCTTGGGCTCAGGTCATGATCCCGGGGTCCTAGGATCCAGCCCGGATCAGGCTCCCTGCTCAGCAGGGAGTCTGCTTCTCCTTCTGCCCCTCCCCCCTGCTCATGCTCTCGCATGCTCTCTCTCTCTCAAATAAATAAAATCTTAAAAAATAAATCAATATGTATGGTGTTTGCGACTGGTTCCTTCACTTACCATATTGCTTTCGAGGCTCATCCGCATTATAGCATATATTAGTACCTTATTCCTTTTATTGCTGAATAATATTCTATGTATATAGCACATTTTGGTTAGATAACCAACAGGTGCTGAACATTTGGGTTGTTTCCACTTCTTGGCTGTTATGAATAATGCTGCTACATACAAATCATTGTGTGAATGTTTTCATTTCTCTTGGCCACCACTTATTTTTAGTAGGCTCTCTCCTATTTGCTCTTCTCTGACCCAAAGTCCAGGATCCTCTTTAAAAAGAAAAATATTGGGGTGCCTGGGTGGCTCAGTCCTTAAGCAGCTGCCTTCGACTGAGGTCATGATTCCAGGGTTCTGGGATAGAGCCCCGAATCAGATTCTCTGCTCGGTGGGAAGCCTGCTTCTCCCTCTCCCCCTCCCCCTGCTTGTGTTCCCTCTCTTGCTGTCTCTCTCTCTCTCTCTATCAAATAAGTAAATAGAATCTTTAAAAAAAAAAGAAAAATATTTAGGAAAAAGAAATTCACATACACCATGGACAGAATGAAAATAAGTACAGTCTTTCTGGAGGACAATTCACCAATATCTATCAAACTTCTAAATACATGCACTCTTTGATCTAGGAACTCCATTGCAAGTACCCTACCAAAAAATCCCTCTACAAGAAGTCTGTGGGTGGCTACAAGGATGTTCCCTGAAGCAGAGTGTGCAATAAATAGCAAAGAAAAAAAAAAAATTAAAAATTGTTCAGTAAGAATCATGGAAAAGCAGTATAGTGGATGACTTTGCCATTGGTTAAAATAATAATAATAAGTAGAACCATGTAGTAATATGAAAAGCTGTCCTACATAAGTAAGATAGTTACAGAAAAATGCATATATTTAATGAGTTCACTTACATAAAAAAGGATATATCTGTGTGTGCTTCTTTGTCCACATAAAATGGCTAGAAAAAAACATTTATTTTCATGATAATCAAAGGTTTGGGGAAAAGGGACAATTACTTTGCATTTTATATCCTTTTTGTACAACCCCAATTCTTTCTATCAGAGAAAACTTTCAAAAATCAACTCCCAAATCCAAACCTACATCCATGTTTGTGCCTCCTCTGCAGTGTGTGTATGTGCCCCCCTCCTCACACTGATTCCATTTTCTGGTATTTCATGCATCTTACCCCTGCCTCTACAAACTCTTTTAAGGGTCTATACCTAACAAAAAATTATGCAAAGCCCATTGGGCCTAGAAGGATGGTATCAAGAACTTTCTGTCTCACAATAAACTATTTGTTGATGATGACTGACCAGTATCCAAAGGTTATCTTATGTAATTATTTACTTGTCAAAATTTGACAAAGTGATAAATGAATAGTAAATATCGGTGCTAAGTGCTCATTCTATACAAGAGACTTGATCAGGATTTTGATCTGTTTGTTTGGGTTTTTCTCCCCATTTTTTCTAACATATAGTCAGTTACTACCAGCCAAAGTTACCTACACAGATTACAGAAACATAAATGTGAATGTTTCAGAGCAGATCAAACTCCCAATAAACGAACTCATTCTTTAAGAGCCAATTCAAATACCTGCTTCCTCCATGAAGCTGCCCTTACTCCCTCTCCCTCCCACCCCAGCAGCTGGTCACTTCTACTTTAGTGCTTCCAACGTGCCCTCATTTTATATAGTAATTACTGTTTAAATATTTGACACCTTCCTTAGGCTGTGAATGTTTCTGTCTTAATCACTGCTCCATCCACACTGCCTTGCATAATTTGATACACACAGAAGGGGGCTAAAGAAAGATTGCTCAAACACAGGAGTGGGTGAGTGAAGATGAATTCTCACTCTCAGTACAAAATACTGACAGGCTATGGAGCCTCCAGCGCCTATAGTATTTATCCCACTACCCTAAGTACCAAATTCTTCCTTCCAAAGAAAACTGAAGTCTACCAATAATGACCAGAGTAACATATTTTTTAAGACCTTTTTTAATTTATTTGTCAGAGAGAGAGTGTGTGAGCACAAGCAGGGGGAGTGGCAGGCAGAGGTAGAAGCAGGCTCCCCGCTGAGCAAGGAGCCTGATGCAGGACTTGATCCCAGGACCCTGGGACCATGACCTGAGCTGAAGGCAGATGCTTAACCAACTGAGCCACGCAGGCATCCCCAGAATAACATATATTTTAAATCTCCATCTTCATATGCCAAAAGGCAAGGGCAACCCTGTGGCAGAAAATAAAGATGTTTCAAATAATTAAATGAGAATAAATAGCAGGATTTGGGAGAAATGGGTTCAAGTTCTAGTCCTGTCATTAATAACTGGACAGACCACTAAATTCCCCAGGTCTTCGGACTCCTCCTCTAAAGAAACAGAGAGTAAAACTTGATCACTGCTAAGGCCCTCTATTAGCTCTAACACTTTCAGAGTCCACAGAAAAGAAAATGAACAGAGAATCCATTCTTTCTTTCTTTCATTTACTCAACAAATGTTACTGGATGCTTGTAGTGGAGGACTATGTGTGCACCAAACAAACCCACTTTGTTTTCCTCCTGACACACACATTTCCTGGGCTAACTTGAAAGTCGGTGTGTCTATGGAATTGAGCTCTGGCCAGGGAGAAATGAGTGAGAGTAAGATGTACCAAGCCCAGCCTGGCCCATAAAGCCTTGTGTGCCATCCCCATTCTTAGGCTCTTCCCTCACCTGCCAGCCAGAGACAGATGATCCAATGAAGGGTTCCAAGGCCTTGGGGAATGTCAGGGTCACTGGACGAAAGAAGTCTGGGTCACTGAATGTCTGCATGGAGCAGGGTACCTCCTTCCATCCCTCCCACAGCAGGAAATAAGCTAAGTTAAACCCCTGAGATTTGGGGGTTCTTTGTTATAGCAGATAGCCTACTCTCACTATGTAGTAGTACCTTATATACATGATCACCTTTAAACTTTCCAACAACCTGAGTGGTAGCTATTACTATTTATATTTTACTGAGGCGGAAATAGAGTCTCAGAGAAGGGAAGCAATATGTCAAGGTCACACAGCTTCAAAATGGCCCAGGCAAGATTTGAACCTATTTGAATCTCTAACTCCAAAGTTCATCTTCCTTATTCTTTATCACACAGCTGCTACCAAAGCCCCTCTACACACCCCTCCTTGCTCCTGTGTACCTTGGACTTGTTGCTAAACTTGTTACTGAGAAGCAGTGCAGGATATGGCAAGTAGGCCTATCTAGAAACCAGAGGCAACGGAAGGCCAGAGCTTGGCTTTGCTGCCGTCAAGTATGGTCTTGTATCTGACTCAATTTGGCCTATGAACAGTAGAAGATTAAAGCTCCCACTAAGACCAGAGAACCAGAAATACCAATAACATGCTCTAGGAAATAATCAAGAGATAACTACACCACTTTAATTTTCCGTTAAAAGAGTCAATTTGACATCATTAAGAATGACATTTAAATGCTAATAGAAAAGCCGTGTTTCCGCGTCTCCAGACAAGTATTTGCATGTTAATTAATTCTGAGGATAAGAAACCAGCTTCCAATATGAGGTGTCAAAGGAGACAGTTCCTTTGCAGAGGAAGATAAAAGGCTATGGCAGAGACATAATTAAATTACCTAGTTTGAAGAGTTTTAAAAAGAAATAAGTTATCCTTTGCAATGAAAATTCATATTGTTCTTTTGTGAAGAGTGCATTTTAATGAACGGACCAAAGTGTAGATTTCCAACATCAATGCCCTTTTAATGCAGTACTCTCACCACAGATCAAAATGGCTTTTACCAGAACAGTAGCTAATGAGCTCACAAGGCTGTCAATACTAGAGACAGAAGCTCGGTGCCCTAGAAGCCAATATACCACAAACACACTCTGAATTGTCACAAAGAACAACAGCTTCAATTTTTTAACATTTCTTTTTAGAAGGATCATGCAAATAAGTATAAACCGATAAACCACAGACTCAGAAATATGTGAGGCTGAATATTTTACAAATTAGGCTACCTCGGGGCGCCTGGGTGGCTCAGTTGGTTAAACGACTGCCTTCGGCTCAGGTCATGATCCTGGAGTCCCAGGATGGAGTCCCGCATCGGGCTCCCTGCTCGGCAGGGAGCCTGCTTCTCCCTCTGACCCTCCCCCCTCTCATGTGCTCTCTCTCTCTCTCATTCTCTCTGTCTCAAATAAATAAATAAAATCTTTAAAAAAAAAAACAAATTAGGCTACCTCAAAAGATGATCATTTTTTTAAGATTTTATTTTTAAGTAATCTCTACACTCAACATGGGGCTTGACCCACAATCCCGAGATCAAGAGTTGCCCATTCCACTGACTGAGCCAAGCAGGGGCCCCTAAAAGATGATAATTTTAATGAAGTATACACTCAACCTGCTACACTTACACCATACTTATTAGCATATTATAATTTGTATTGTATAACTTTTACTGTCTACAATAGTTTTTTTCACGTATGATCTCAGCCCTGCAAGATATAAATTATAAATTATGCTGTGTACAGATACAGAAAATTAAGGCTCAGGGAGAGTATATGGATTAACCAAGATCTCAAAGAGTGGTGGGGCCAAGTATAGTTCCCAGGCTTCTGGCTCTAATTTCAATGATCTTAGCACTCTATTACATTACCTTTCTTCTATTATATCTAGCTGCTGATAGTCCCTCCTACTACACACATTATCACTAAGATATTACTAAGTATGTGAAGGACATAGAGATTTGGGGAATAATCACAACTTGAAATAGGGTTTTCTTTTTGTTCCTCAGCAAAGGCCCATTCTAGTAACAAAAGGATGCTGGTTAACTCATTTGTTGTACAGATTTATATTTTGTAAATATATGTGACAAAGGGCTTTACCTAAGAAAAACATTAAAAACAAACAAACAAAAAAACACCTGATAGAAAATATGCAAAAGCTATGAAGAGGCTACTCACAAAAGACCTACAAATGGCTTGCTCAATCCCACTAGTAAAAAAAAAATGCAAATTCAAAGAACAATGAGTTATTATTTTCTCCCATAAAACTGAAAAGTATTTTTTTTTAAAGATTTATTTATTTGACTCAGAGAGAGAGACGGGGAGAGAAGGAACAGAAGCAGGAGGAGTGGGAGAGGGAGAAGCAGGCTTCCTGCCGAGCAGGAAGGCAGACGCTTAACGACTGAGCCACCCAGGCGCCCCCTGAAAAGTATTTTTAAAAATCACTAATTCCATAGGTTGACAAGAGTGGAAACTATTATAACAGTGGGTGAGAGTTTAAAATGGCACAATCTGCAGGGGAAGCTAAATTCCAGTTTTCCAGTTTCAGGAGTTAATTATAAGGAGACAGAAAGGTACTAAAAAATGTATATACATGAATGTTCACAGTCATACTGTTTATAACAGTGAAAAAAATAGAGATAACCTAAGTTTACAACATAAAGTTATTGATTAAATAAATTTTGATGTTATCCACAAAACTCTATAGCCATTGAAAAGGATTATAAAGCCAAATAATTAAAATATGAAACACTGAGTGAAGTAAAGAAGACCAAATGGAAAGATATTCCATGCACATGAACTGAAAGGCTCAATATTGCGAAGATGTCAATTCTCCTACAGATTTGATTGTCAAAGCAACTAATCTATAAATCCAAAGCAATCTTTTTTCTTGCATTATCTTTCTTTTTTTTTTTTAAGACCTTATTTTTTTTGACAGAGAGAGAGAGAGAGAGAAAGAGCTTATAAGTAGGGGGAGGAGGAAAGGGAGAAGCAGGCTCCCTGCTGAGCAAGGAGCCTGATGCTGGGCTCAACCCTGGGATCAGGACCTGAGCCAAAGGCAGACACTTAACTGACTGAGCCACCCAGGTGCCCCTCTTACATACCTTTCTTAATCCAAAGAAATCTTGATCAAAATCCCTGAAGTCTTAGTATGTCTCTGTGTATGTTTATAGAAATTGATAAGCTGGTTCTAAGCTTTATTTGGAAATGCAAAGAACTAAAGAGTATTATCAGGGATTAGTACAAAGAGGACTTAATCTTTACTTTATTAAGCTACAATAATCAAAACTTATATTAGCACAAAAGAAATATACCCACAGAAGAGAAGACAAAATCAGAACTGGATCTGTGCATATATAGATACTTTATTTATGAAAAAGATGGCACTGCAGAGCAATGGAGAATGGATGGTCTTTTTGGTAAATGCTGCTTGATTAACTGGATACCAATATGGTATGAAATAAAACTTAAGTCTAACTTCTCACCATACACATAAATTAAATGCAGGTGAATTGTAGATCTCACTATAAAAAGTAAAACAATAAAGCTGACTTAAGATAACACAGGAGGATATATCCTCAGGGCCTCGGGGTTGAGACTAAGCAAAGATTTCTTAAGTAGGCCTCAAAAAGCACTAGTAATAAAGGGGAAATTGGTAAACTGGATTACATTAAAATCAGGAACTTCCACTAACCTCTATTAAAAGGGTTAGAAAAGCAAACCACACAGATGCCTGGGTGGCTCAGTTGGTTAAGCATCTGCCTTTGGCTCAGGTTATGATCCCAGGGTCCTGGGATTGAGTCCAGCATCGGGCTCCTTGCTCAGCGGGGAGTCTGCTTCTCCCTCTGCCTCTGCCCCTCTCCCTGCTTGTGTGCTCTCTCTCTCTCTCTGACAAATAAATAAAATCTTTAAAAAATAAAAATTCAAAAAAAAAAGCAAACCACAGAGTAGGAGGAGATATTTTTTCCTTTTTTTTTTTTTTTGAGATATTTTTAACACATGTAACTTACAAAGGAACTTATATCTAGAATATATGAAGTACATGGGGCGCCTGGGTGGCTCAGTCGTTAAGCATCTGCCTTCGGCTCAGGTCATGATCCCAGTGTCCTGGGATGGAGCCCCACATCAGGCTCCTTGCTCGGCGGGAAGCCTGCTCCCCCTGCTTGTGTTCCTGCTCTTGCTATGGCTCTCTCTGTCAAATAAATAAATAAAATCTTAAAAAAAAAAAAAAAAAGAATATATGAAGTACAAATAAATAAGAAAAAGTCTGACAATCCTATAGAAAAAACTGAGCAAGAGACTTGAATAAGCACTTTAAACTTCTTCTACCCCCACCAAAGATACCCAAATGGCAATAAACACATGAAAAAGTGTTCAACCTCATTAGTCATCAGGAAAATGCAAATTAAAATCACAAGATACTACCATACACCTAGCAGATTGGATAAAATCAACACAACTGACAATACCAAGTGTTGCCAAAGATACGGAGCAACAGAAACTCACATACATGGGGTGTAAACTGGTGCAACCACTTTAGCAGTATACCCTAAAGTTGAACACAAACATACCCTATGACCCACTAACTCCATTCCTAGGCATAAGAAAAAACAAACAACAAGAATTAAAACCTTCTCATGTCTACCAAAAGCCATGTACAAGAATGTTCATAGCAACGTTTTTCATAATAGCCCCAAACTGGAAAAAACCCCAAGACGATCAACAACAGAGTTAAGTAAATATTTTGGCATTTCATTTCCATGAAAAAATATTCAACAGCCACAGTGAATGAACAAATAATAATACAGGTTAAAAACATGGATGAAGCTCACCAACAAAAATGGAGTAAAAAAGTCAAAACCAAAAAACTGCAAATGCTCCTTTAACACGAAATTTAAAACAGTCACTACAGTGTTAGAAGTCACAATGGCAGTTACCTCTGCTGGGGAAGAGGAGGCTATGGAGGGCTCCTGGGGTACTAGAACTGTTGCTTGATCTAGGTGGGGGTTACATGGATATGTTTGCTTTGTGATCATTTACTGAGCTGTACACTTAAGATCTGTGCACTTTCCTGAACGTATGGTACCCTGCCATAAAATATTTTAATCTGTATTTATCAACTTGGAAATATGTCCATAATGTATTAGCTTAGCTAATACAGGAAAAAAGTAGCTTAGCAAATTATATCTAATTCTCCTTTTGAGATATATAGAATAGAAGCATTCTTATCTAACACATCTAGGACTAGAAGTTAACTGCTTGATTTCAAAAGCAGTGAAAGTGAGGATTCATAAAAACAAACAAACAAAAAAACACCTGCTGCCTAAAACATCTCATTTTTTCACTTACTGCTAGGGACTTCAGTATTTGCTTACTAGAATTCCACATCATCTTTCCTGCATAAATCATATCCATAATCCATCTTCTCTATTTGCAGTTTCAGTTTTGTTAACGTGGAACAAAAATGTAAATACACTTGTGAAGCAATACGAATATGGAATCCTTCATGACTTTTAACATTTCTTCTCAAATCTTTGACAGTTATTCCACCCACTTTGAATTCCAGAGCAATTGTTTCAGAGATAGTCTTGATCACAATTTGCTAAAGCATTCAACCTAATTTTAGTGGAGAAAACTGCTCTATTTTTATACTCATATTTCATTGGTTTATGTAATATTTAGATTACATAATTGCAATAGTAAGTTCAACTGGTATGAACAGGGCTAAGAAAAAACACAAAAGGCTCTTAGTAAGCACACAATTTGGGGCACACTAAAGAGACGTTTGTTAGACATTTGTTAGCAGAATGCATTTAGCCTTAAGAGCACTTTTTTTTTAAGATTTTATTTATTTAAGATTTTATTTATTTATCCCTCGAGAGAGGGAACACAAGCAGGGGGAGTGGAAGAGGGAGAAGCAGGCTTCCCGCTGAGCAGGGAGCCCGATGTGGGGCTCGATCCCAGGACCCTGGGATCATGACCTGAGCCGAAGGCAGACGCTAACGACTGAGCCACCCAGGCGCCCCTTAAGAGCACTTCTAATATATATACTTAAGTCTTTGCATAAGAAATATACACTATAGGGCGCCTGCGTGGCTCAGTTGGTTGAGCGACTGCCTTCGGCTCAGGTCATGATCCTGGAGTCCCGGGATTGAGTCCCGCATCGGGCTCCCTGCTCGGCGGGGAGTCTGCTTCTCCCTCTGACCCTCCTCCCTCTCATGCTCTCTGTCTCTCATTCTCTCTCTCTCAAATAAATAAATAAAATCTTAAAAAAAAAAAAAAGAAATATACACTATATATTCCAAAACATTAATACCTGTTTATCTTGATTGGAGGGGTTTCTAGTAACGTTTAATTAAATTTGCTTGTGTATTTCTTTACAGGGCTTGTAGTCATACATCTTTTTCAAGTCATAAGAACTTGTTATGGGACCACTTTAAGAAAACTGGTGGGGGACGCCTGGGTGGCTCAGTCGGTTAAGCGGCTGCCTTCCGCCCAGGTCATGATCCCAGGGTCTTGGGATCGAGTCCCACATCGGGCTCCTTGCTCAGCAGGGAACCTGCTTCTCCCTCTCTCTCCCCCTGCTTGTGCTCTCTCTGTCAAATAAATAAAATATTTAAAAAAAAGAAAGAAGAAAACTGGTGGGAGCTGGGGAAAATAGATGCCGTGAACCCTGCCCTCCTCGAGTGTGAAATGTGATGATTAGAGCCATTAAATCAAACAGATTCATTGAAACTGCAGCTCTGTCATCGGCTAGCTGTATATCCTTGGGCATGCCTCCCCTCTAAAACTAGGTTTCTTTTCTGTAAAATGGGGATCATACCACCTACTGCAAACAGCTGGTACGGGAATTATCGTGATAATGCAGGATCTAAAGCTGAAGCACAGTACCTCACACACAGTAAGCCTCAATAAATGTTACCTTAAAAAACAACATCAGGAGGGAGGGAGCAAGACGGCAACACAGAAGGCTCCTGAACTTCCCCCCCTCCCACAGACACACCAAATATACAGCTACACAGAATGATTCTTTCTGAGAAAAGTCCAGAAACTAGGTGAGCGACACCTACAAATCAGGCAAATGAGAAAATCCCTACATTAAAACAGGTAGAAAAAGCTGAGACACATCTTGCCATAAATCCCACCCCCAACATTGTGCCATACAATCAAGAAGGAACTTCCAACTCCCAGCTTCTCCCTGAGGAATGAAGGGTTTGGACCACATATCTAGTGCCCCAACTTTTAAGGCTCTCACCCAGAGGACAGGCTCCCAAACACCTTGCTCTGAAAGCCAAAGGGGCTTGCATCCATAAGCCTCATAAGATTATAGCAAACAAAGAAGCAGGTCTTAATAGGCACAGAAGCACTCCAAGGCTATCCCCCAAGGGTTCAGTGCAGAGGTATCAGGCAAAAACATCCATCACTTAGTCTTTACCTAGAAGGGATTTGTGTGCATACTCTACAAACTGCTGCCTGAGGGGCTGACTTTAATTTGGCATGCATCTAGGGCTGGCTGCAACCCACCCCAGAGCCTGGGGGAACTGGCGGGCACTTCCCCCACCTTCACACTATGACCTACTCCATTGATAAAACCAGCTCACCTGCATCTCTCCAGAAGGAGCTTGAACACATGTCTGGCACCCCAGCTTTTGGGACTGCCACCTGAGACAGGCCCCCACACTGCCTAGCTCTGATAGCCGACAGGGCTTACATTCCTGAGTCCCACAGGACTATAGCAAACAAAGAAGCAGTTCTCATCAGGCACCCAGGAGCACTCATTGTGGCTATACCCCCAAGGGCTCAACACAAAGAGAATAGGCAAAAATGCCATCTCCTAGCTTTCACTGGAAGGGGTTTGACTACACATTCCATGAGCTGCTGCCTGAGGATCAGCTTCTAATTAGCATGCTTATTGGGGCTAACTGCAAAACTCCCTGGAGCCCAAAAGTGCCAGTGGGCACTTCCTCCTCCTCCCTCTGGCTCACCCCAACAATAAAACAAACTCACTAGCATTTCCCTGGAAGGAGCTTCTCTGCACATCTAGTGCCCCAGCTTTTATGGCTGACTCGAGGAATGAGCCCACAGATCATGTAGCTTTGATAGTCAAGGTGGCTTGCATTCTGAGTCCGATAGGACTATGCAAATAGAGAAGCAGTTTTAAACAGGAGCAGGTGTACCCACCGCACAGAGCTATATATCCAGGCTCAATGCAGAGGGAGCAGGCAAAAGTGCATTTCACTCAGTTTCTCCCTGGAAGGGGCATAAAGTACACATATTTAGAATATATATACTTTCCCAGCTGCTGCCTGAGATAAGCCTGCAACCAGGTGCTGACTGCAATCCTCCCTCCCCGCCCCCCCCCTTTTAAGACTGATTGGTCTTTAGGTTACAGGATTTTTATTCCCTTGGTGCCCACAGTTCTTAGTCATGCCACTTCATAAATAAGAGTAAAGAGAATAAAGAATAAAGAGGTAGACCAGACAAAGAGTGGTGGGCAGCAAGGCAAAGTTTATTGAGCAATAATACAAAGCTCCCAGAGAGGGAGGGGATCCGAGAGGGTTGCTGTTTTGGTGTTCAAATCTAGGGATATTTATAAGCTCTTCTGCAGAACTATCTTGAGCATCCTGAATGTGGGCCCCCTGTGGACTGGCTGCTAAGGTGTGCCAATCAGGGCTTGGGTTATTGTTCACGTGTTGATGGTCTTTTGGGCTGACATCTGGAGACTAACTGCCTCAACTTGTGATAGTGACCAATGTTTTATGGTTAACTGTTTTGTTTCAGGATGTTTTGCAAAAGCCACTTCTGCAGAGGTTGCTAGACAGGATGCTACTGTGGTCTTGTCTAAGCTGTAAAACAGGATGCTAGTGAGGTTTTGTCTTAGCTGTCCCAGCTCCCTGTTTTCTTTTTGGGGATCCTGGCCCTGACTACCTAATTGTCCAACTAACCCCTAACATTTACACACACTCAGTGACTGGGAACCACCAAGAACAAAGATGGCAGCTTGGACAATCACAAGTTTGAGAGACAACCAGGAGCTCATGGTAGGCTGGTTAACAAAGTTCATCTTCTACATGAAACCAGTCTGTCAAGAAGGGGAGAGGTAGCTGTTTTACCTGATGCATAAAACCAACACAAAGAGTCAAGGATAATGAAGAAACAGGGCAATATGTTCCAAAAAAAAGAACAAGATAAATCTCCAGAAACCAATCTTAATAAAACGGAAATAAGTGATTTATCTGATAGAGAGTTCAAAATAATGGTCATAAAAATGCTCACTGGGGTCAGGAGAGCAATGAAGGAACAAAGTGAGAATTTCAACAGAGAAAGAAAATATAAAAAAGTACCAAACAGAATTCATACAGCTGAAGAATATAATAATTGAACTGAAAAATTCCATAGCAAAGTTCAACAGCAGACTAAATCAAGCAGAAGAAAGGATCAGCAAACTTGGCAGGGCAGTAGAATTCATCCAATCAGACGGGAAAAGGGAAAAAAGAATGAAAAAAATGAAGACAGATTAAGGAACTTATGGGGCACCATCAAGCAGGCCAATATTTGCATTATAGGAGTCCCAGGAAAAGAGAGAAAGAAAGGGCGGGAAAACTTATTCAAAGAAATAACGCTAAAAACTTCCCTAATGTGGGGAAAGAGACAGACATGCAAAGGCAGGAAGCCCAAAAAGTACCCAAATAAGATGAATCTAAAAGACCCAGAGATATTATATCTAAACTATTAAAAATTAAAGACAAAGAGAGATACTTAAAAACAGCAAGAAAAAAGCAACTCGTTATATACAAGAGAACCCCTATAAAACCATTAGCAGATTTTTCAAAAGAAACTTGCAGGCCAGAAAGGTGTGAAATGATATACTCAAAGCTGAAAGAGAAAAACTACCAACTTAAGGAGAGATCAAGAGCTTTTTAAACAAACAAAAGCTGAAGGAATTCATCACCACTAGAATGGCCTTACAAGAAATGTTAAAGGGAGTTCTTCAGGCTGAAATGAAAGCATACCAATTAGTAACAGGAAAATATAAAAGTATAAAACTCCCTGGTAAAGGTAAACATATAGTTAAATTCAGAATACTCCAATGGTGTAATGGTGGTGGGTAAATCACAACTCTAGTATAAAGGTTAAAAGACAAAAGTATTAAAGTATCTATAAGTACAATAATTTGTTGATGGATACACAATACAAAAGGATGTAAAATATGATATCAAAAACTTATAACGTGGGGGAAAAGGGAATGTAAAAATGTAGAGCTCCCAAATGCATTTAAATTGTTATCATCTTAAAATAGACTGTTATAAACATATTTTATACAAATTTCATGGTAACCACAAAGCAAAAGCCTAGAGCAGATACACAAAAAATAAAGAGAAAGGAATCTAAGCATACCACTACAGAAAATCATCACATCACAAAGGAAGAAACCAGGACAAAAGAAAAGAAACTACAAAACAGCCAGAAAACAATGAACAAAATGGCAATAGTAAGCCTATACCTATCAATAACACCTTTAAAAGTGGACTAAATTATCCAATCAAAAGACGCTGAATGGATTAAAAACAAGATTCAACCATATGCTGTCCATAAAAGATTTACTTTAGTTTTAAGGATACACATAGACTAAATGTGAAAGGATAGGAAGAAATATTCCATGAAAATGGAAACCAAAAGAAAACGGGTTAGCTATAATTATATCAGACAAAATAGACTTTAAGTTAAAAACTGTAAGACGAGGGGCACCTGGCTGGCTCAGTAGGTACAGCATGCAACTCTTGATCTCGGGATTGTGAGTTCAAGCCCCATGTTGGGTGTAGAGATTACTTAAAAATAAAATCTTTTTAAAAAATTGTAACAAGAGAGAAAACTGTACATCATATAATAATAAAAGGATCAATTCATCAAGAGAATATAATAATTATAAATATTTATTCATTCAATGTAGGAGCACCTAAATATATAAAGCAAATATTAACATATCTGAAGAGAGAAACAGGCAGCAATACAGTAACAGTAGGGGTCTTCAATACCCCCACTTTCAACAAAGGATAAATCATCCAGACAAAAAAACCAATATAGAAACACTGAACTTAAAATTACACGTTAGACCAGATAGATCTAACAGACATATAAAGAACATTCCATCCAACGGAGCAGAATACTCATTCTTCTCAAGAGCACATGGAACATTCCCCAGGATATATCATATGTTAGGCTACAAAACAAGTCTTAATAAATTAAGAAGATTGAAATCATATCAACCATTTTTTCTGATCACAATGGACTAAAATTATAAATCATTATAAGAAGAAAACTAGACAATTCACAAGTATGTGGAGACTAAACAACGTGCTCCTGAACCACCAATGGGTCAAAGGAGAAGTCAAAAAATGACAAAGATCAGAGCAGAAGTAAATGAAATAGAGACTAAAAAGACAAGAGAAAAAAATCAATGAAACTAAGAGCTGATACTTGACAAGATAAACAAAATTGACAAACTTTTAACTAGATTAAGAAAAAAGAGAGAACGACTCAAACGAATAAAACCAGAAACGAAAGAGGAGACATTACAACTGATAATATAAAAACATTAAGGACCATAAGAAACTACTATGAACAGTTATAATGCCAACAAATTAGATTACCTAAAAGAAATGGATACATTCCTAGAAATATACAACCAAGACTGAATGATGAAAAAAGAGAAAAACCAAACAGACCAAGTACTAGTAAGGAGACTGAATCAGTAATCAAAAACCTCCAACAAAGAAAAATCCAGGAGCAGATGGTTTCACTAGTGAATTCTACCAAACATTAAAAGAATTATTAATGCCAGCCCTTCTCAAACTCTTCCCAAAAATAGAAAAGGAGGGAACACTTCCAAATTCATTTTATGAGGCAAGTATTACCCTGATAGCAAAGACAGACAAGAACACCGCAAGAAAAGACAATTACAGGCCAATATCCCTGATTAATATAGATGTTAAAAAAACAAGACAAAACAAAACAAAAAAACCCCATCAAAACATTAGCAAACTGAATTCAACAGTACATTAAAAGGATCATACAACATGATCAAGTGGGATTTATTCCTGGGATGCAAGGATGGTTCAATGCTTGCAAATCTATAAATGTGATACACCACATTAATGAAATGAAGGATAAAAATTATGTTTTCATCTCAATAGATACAGAAAAGGCATCTGACAAAATTCAACATCTTTTCATGATAAAAACTCTCCAAAAAATGGGTACAGAAGGAATGTCCATCCTCATAATAAAGGCCATATATGACAAGCCCACAGCCAATAACATACTTAAAGGTGAAGAGCTAAAAGGAAAACTCAAATAAAAAAGTAGAATAGTGGTTGCCAGGGACTGCAGAATGAGAGGAAAGAGGAGAGAGTGGTAAAGGGTAGAAACTCAGTTTTAAGATGAGTGAGATCTGAGGATCTAATGTGTAACATGATGACTATAGTTGATAATACTGTATTGTATAATTGAAATTTGATCTGCTAAGAGAGTAGGACTTACGTGTTCACGTGTTTTCACACACACACAAAAGAAAGAAAACAGAATTGAAAAACACAGAATCTCAGGTTGTTCTCAGTAATCACTTTGTCGGTGGTAATGTCAGCATTGCTACATTGAGACTACTGTATATATGTTGTGGAATAAAAGAAATGTTTTTTTTTAAATGAAAGGGGGGCATATAGAAGAAACATATACATAATGTAACAAAATAGATGCAAGGCAAAACAGCACAACCTACTGGCAACATGCTGAGGAAACACAAAGTGAGGTAGGTATGAGGGATCTAAGGGAGATGAGGTTAATTAGAGAAGGCTTCTTATGTAAGAAGGGGCTCCAGTTAAGGCTTAAAGGAAGTGAAGAATAGAAACCAAGAGTTTAACATTTCACCTGATCTCTAGAAGGGAGAGGATATGAAGGAACCACAGATAAATCTGTTGAGACCTTTTACATATGGCTGGAGCTTGGAACATATAGATAAACCCAAAGAAACCAGATTCTTTGTCAATGTGAGATTTAATATTTTAGAGAGCACAGGCAATGGGTTTTCTGCCTAGAACTACAGAAAGAACAAGGACCTTGTCTCTGGTTGGGTACAAGTGAGAAGAAGAAAATCATGGAAATGGACCAAGTGCATTCTGTTTCTGTCACTTGCAACCACAAGACCTAATGCACAGATCTCTAAATTGAGCCAGCTGTCTCCAGGGAGTCCCCACAGGAAAGTTTCATTCCTTTAACCAGCCAGTCTTCCTCTACAACGCTCCAGGCACTGTCCTAGGCCCCAGGAAGAGAGAGATGAATAAAATAAGTTCACTGCCCTTGTGGAGCTTATATTCTAGGTTTGACTTTCTACTACTCAGAAAAGGATAGTTGATGCCATGTACACTTAAAACATCCATCTTCTCAGAACAGGGGAATACCTAAAAAAGAATGACACAGGACCACCTTCACCAGCATCAGCTACATTTTAGAGTTACTTTTAACCTTGACCAAAAGTAGAGGAGACTAGAAAGAAGCATTAGGAGCCTTGCCAATTCAATAAAGGGACTGCAGGACAGCAAAAAGAAAAAAGTCAGACAAAAGTCTCAGAGAGGCCAGAAGCAGGTGACCATTCAAATCAGATGATAACAGCCCAATGGACAACTCCAAAAAAAGTATATTGTGATAGGTGACAACTGGAGTCTTTTAGCTTTTGTTTCAATCAGAAAAAGCAGGACCTTGAATTACACTGAGTATTCCCTTATCACAACCCCATTAAAAGACTGGACGTTTTTGGCTAAATTATGTGTAGCAAAAGACATTGTAATGGTCTTTTCTCCTCTCCCGGGGGGAGGAGAAGACACAGCATGGGAACCATCTATCCACTAAGCGTGGCCCCAGAATCTTCAGATTCACTAAGGAAGGCTTAGGGTGAGTCTCAAAAATAAGCAGAGATTTAGTAACTTGGCCCATTTAAGCTGTCAGAGGATGAGGGTATCAAGAGCAACAGGCAGGCGTTGATATTTACTAGCCATCAGGTATTTACCAGCTACCTCTCAAAAATTATGTTTCTTTATAATGCTATTCTTTCAAACATGAATAATTTAAGCTATACAAATGTTCCTCAGAAGGTAGTAAACTACCTTTTCAAGGAATGTCCATTTTAATCACTTTCAAAATGTTTATTAGTGGTTCTCAAACTATGACCCCAAAGATTACTGGTTAGAGTTCCTCAATCTGGACCAAGATATTCGGCTAAAATCATACAGAGCAGTGTTTCATTAATTTGCAGAAAAAGAAGTTAATAAATAAAACATTCTCCACGTTAAGTAATTTGCACGTATTTTTTTCCCTTAAATCTACAGCACTGCTTAATGTTCTTCATAAAGAATGTGAGAGAAAGATGAGAACAAAAAACAGATAAATTTTATTGGGGGAGAAAAGTAAGAAATAGCCAATCAGGCTTAGTCTAACATCTTTTGTTTCCATTCCTGTGCGTGACTGGAGCTGTGCTTTTTATATTGCAAATTTCTAGGGCAATCGGGGAAAGCACACCCAGGAGACCATTCATTCCCTCACCCTCCCTAAAGAGGCTCGCCTTCACCACACAGCTGCACCGTGGATACCATTGAATATTGGTGTTTACTGGAAAAAGTACTGCTCCAGGAATCAAATGACCTGAGGTAAACCTTGGATCTCAGTTTCCTCATCTCTGAAGTGGAGATATTTGCCCTGCCTACTTCACCGAAGGTGAAATGGATCATGCATTTTAAAGAGCAGTGTAAACTGGAAAGTGCTATACAAATATAAGACATCATCATCATTATTAATTTAAACCTTCATTAAAAACAAACAAGAAAACCAGTAATTCCCTCTTGACCTCTCTCTGAATAACTGTTCAAAAAGCCCTTTACTTCTTGAGAAGCAGGCAGTTGGCACTAAAATGATGTTTACCTTCAAGCATATCAAGCTCACAATCTAATCATTAATAATTTCAAAAATATTAAGCCTTTTCATTCTCTAGATTGGACCTAGACTACATCTTACATTTCTAACTTACAACCATGCTCAAAATTTAAAATGTCCATTCAGCCATATCTCAATTTCTGAATTTCTGAATCAGAAAAATTTATTGATCCCTTATGTTCATTTGTCCATGGGGATTTCTTTCCCAAACAATTCAAAATTGGATGGATGCCTTTCGTTTATATGAGGTATTTATCCTCTTTACTACATTCACATAAAGAATTCCATAAAGATAATTTCCTTGCACATAAAATTACATCAAAAAATTGAGATAAAAGGAGTTTTTATATACTAATGATCTCCATTCCATTCCCTGTAGCCAAAAAATAGTATTTACCAAATATCACAAATAATCTACAATTAGGAAGAAAATTGTTCTAAGGATACCACAGATGCTTTCCTAGAATGAAGGTGAATTTCTTGAGCAACTAAGACTCAAACCCTCTCTCCATGAAAAATTAAAAAGAAAGAAAAAAAGAGGAGGGGGGAAAAAAAGAGGAGGGGAAAAAAAAGAGGAGGGGGACACAGAAGGAGCATGAAGAAATGTGGTATCTGAAACTCTGAGATGACTTTATTTTATTAAAACCCATTGATAAAGGAAAGATTAAGAAGCACGACCTCTATATGCCATTTGTCATCGAAGAACACCACCATCCAACCCGTCACACAAACCAAAAATTCCCAAGTTACTCGAGTCCTTCTTCTCTCTCTTTTCTAACCCTAACATTTCTAGAATTCTGTCACTTCCCTCCATCCCCACTGCCATGATCACCACTCCCTGGGGTTACTGTAATAGCCTTCAAACAGGTCTCCCTGCTTCCAGTGTTGTCATTTCCAATTCATTGTTCACAGAGTGGCCACAGTGATTTTTCCAAAGCCAAAAACCTGATCATGTCTGATTCCCTGATTAAAATAACTCACCAGGAAAAAAAAAATCCTAAATCCGTAATATGGTTTACAAAACCCTTCAAAATCTAAGCCATGCAAAATGGCTCCGGGTCATCTCTCAACCCTCACTGGCCCCTCCCACTCCACCTGCTAACCATACTGAACTCCTTAAAACACACTGAACAAGTCATATTTTCTCTCTCCTTCTGGGCTGTAGAAATAACAGAGCAACCAAAAGAAATAAGGCTTATTTCTCTCATTTAACAAGGGCACAAGTAAGCAAGAAACACTGGTGAACATCTCAACGCTTTCAGAGCCAGTGAGTCTGCTGCTCTTCAGGCCTCTCCCTTGAGGTCCCGTAGGAAGCCATGGACGCTGCATTCATATTCTGGGCACGAAGAATGGAGGAAGAGAGGCTAGAAAATGGGGCAGGACTGACAAAACAGTAATAGTCGCCAAGGGTATGCTTCCTTTGGGTTAAACACGGTTCTAAGTGTTTTATTTATACTCATTTAATTCATTTAAAGCTGTGAGGTAGCCATTCTGGTCTATTCTTCATTGTGCGGGTATAACTTGCCCAAGGTCCCATGACTAGTAAGTGGAAGATCGAGGATTCAGACTCAGAGTCCATGTTCTCTAACTACACCTACTCAGCTTCCCCCAAACAAATTAAAAATAGCCTGTCAAATACCTGCCACCTGGGAGCTTCTCTCCAGCCCCAGGTGGTAAAATCCACCACCCTGGACACACACCAATTCACCATCACTGCTGAGACGCTGCAGTCGGCGGAGCCTGGTGTCCCCTGCTGTCACAGAGCCTTGGCATCACGCAGGCAGCCTGGGACCACAGCAACACGTAAGCACGCTAATAAAAATGGTGCCTGTGCAAAAAAGCGAGAAGACGACTGTCCTCCCAATTTTGTCTTTTTGCCTTTAAAAGTGAGCAACAATCTTTTGTCAAGGGAGATGCTGGACAAAAAGAAAAAACAGAATTTCTAAACTTGAATCCAAAAGGCTAATTAGAATTAGAAGAAGTATATATTTGTTATTCAGGAGACTCTCATCATCCCAGGTTCAAAAACTCAAAATGAGAGAGGAGGTTTGTCCATATTACACACACACACACACACACACACACACACACACACTGCCTTGACTCACAGCCCCCTGTAACAGAGCTGTGAATTTGCCCTTTTCCTGTTAGCAGATTTTTTTTAAGAGAGAGGAACAAAAGTTCTGCTCATTTTTTTTCTCTTGGGTCATCCCAAGTTCACATCAATGTCTCAGAACTTAGAGCCAGAGAATAAAGTAGGCCAGCGGTGACTCCAGCTCAAGTCAGCTCAGACCCTGACTGTACCTCCTATTTGCAGTGTGGCCTGAGTCTCAGCTTCCTCACCTGTAAAAGAAGGAAAAGGCCCACTTGGTGGAGTTGTGGTGCAGACTAGAGAAAATAATCGTGAAGTTCAAGCACAGCACAGCATTCAGGACAATATTATCATCATTCTCCAAGCAGCTGAGGGTTCACAATTGCTTACTTTCCAGCTACCAATATTCCAATGGGTATGGAAGCAAATATCACAGGGCAGCAAATCTTACTCATGTGTTGCGCACCACCAATAAATTAGACTAGCACAGCTGGGGCCTCCCAATAGGAAAATGATTTGTTGGATTCCTTCTGTTTTGTTTTGTTTTAGAGTACATATTCTTTACTATTTTGGCACTTGGGAAGGGATACATTTAAAAAATGAAACTATTTCATCAATTCAAATAATAAATGCTATCTATATGTGGGGAAGTATTACATGATATCTGGAAGAGACTGTTGAGCACTGCCTCTGGATAGGGCACTGAGAGACTGGGGCAAGGAGTAGGAAGGAGACCTTCAGCATGTATAACTTTTGTACCTGTTGACAGTTCAAGATAAGTGTTAAATATTAACACAACATTAAAAAGTTCTATGTATCATTTAAGGTCCAGCTCAACTTCCACCTTGATTCAACCAAACATTTGAGAGCCAAGCCATATGGCCCATAAGGCCCTTCTTGACCTCATGGCTCTTCCTGGCTGACCTTCCCTTTCTGTGAATGCCCACTGTTATCATTTCCATAATTTAGCTCCCAATTATATCTCATATATAGTTGTACCCAGTTCAAGAAAGTCAGGCATAAACATCATACTCAGTGGTGAAAAACTGAGAGCTTTTCCCCTAAGGTCAGGAACAAGGCAAGAATGTCCACTCTCAAGACTTTTATTCAACATAGTACTAGAAGTCCTAGCCAGAGCAATTAAACAACATAAAGAAATAGAAGGCATCCAAATTGGTAAGGAAGAAGTAAAACGCTCACTATTTGCAGATGATATGATACTATATATAGAAAACCCTAAAGACTCCACCAAAAAACTACTAAAACTGATAAATGAATTCAGTAAAGTCTCAGGATGCAAAATCAATGTACAGAAATCTGTTGCATCCCTATACACTAATAATGAAGCAGCAGAAAGTGAAATGAAGAAAATCCCATTTACAATTGTATCAAAAACAATAAAATATCTATGTTTTAGGTAAAGGCCTGTACTATGAGGACTATAGTTCTCATATAAAACACTGATGAAAGAAATTCAAGATGATACAAAGAAATGGAAAGACATTCCATGCTCATGAGTTAGAACAAATATTGTTAAAATGTCTATACTACCCAAAGGAATCTACAGTTTTAATGCAACCCCTATCAAAATATCAACAGCGGGGGCGCCTGGGTGACTCAGTTGGTTGGGCAACTGCCTTCAGCTCAGGTCATGATCCTGGAGTCCCGGGATCGAGTCTCCCATCGGGCTCCCTGCTCGGCGGGGAGTCTGCTTCTCCCTCTGACCCTCCTCCCTCTCATGCTCTCTGTCTCTCATTCTCTCTCTCTCAAATAAATAAATAAAATCTTTAAAAAAAAAAAAATACCAACAGCGTTTTTCATAGAACTAGAACAAACAATCCTAACATTTATGTGGAACCACAAAAAGCCTCAAATAGCCAAAGCAATCTTAAAAAAGAAAACCCAAACTGGAGGTATCACAATTCCAAATTTCAAGTTACATCACAAGGCGGTAATAATTAAAACAGTATGGTCCTGGCATAAAAACAGACGCAGAGATCAATACAATAGAACAGAAAACCCAGAAACAAACCCACAATTATATGGTCAATTAATCTTCAACAAAGGAGGAATGAAAATATAACGGAAAAAAGACAGTCTTTTCAACAAATGGTGTTGGGAAAACTGGACAGCCACATACAAAAGAATGAAACTGGACCACTTTCTTTCACCATATACAAAAATAAACTCAAAATGGGTTAAAGGCCTAAATGTGAGACCTGAAACCATAAAAATCCTTAAAGAGAAATAGGCACTAATCTCTATGACATTGGCCATAACAACATTTTTCTAAGATATGTCTCCTGAGGGGGCACCTGGGTGGCTCAGTTGGTTAAGCGACTGCCTTCGGTTCAGGTCATGATCCTGGAGTCCCAGGATCGAGTCCCGCATCAGGCTCCCTGCTCAGCAGGGAGTCTGCTTCTCCCTCTGACCCTCCCCCGTCTTGTGCTCTCTCTCTCATCCTCTCTCTCTCACGAATAAATAAATAAAATATTAAAAAAAAAAAAAAAGATACGTCTCCTGAGGCAAGGGAGATAAATGCAAAAATGAAGTATTGGGACTACATCAACATAAAAAGTTTCTGAACAGCAAAGGAAACAATCAACAAAACTACAAAGCAACCTACTGAATGGTAGAAGATATTTGCAAATGACATATCCAATAAAGGGTTAGTATCCAAAATATATGAAGAACTGATATAACTCAGTACCCAAAAAACAAATAATTCAATTTAAAAATGGGCAAAAGACATCAACAGACATTTCTCCAAAGAAGACCTACAGATGGCTAACAGACACATGAAAAGATGTTCAAAAACCCTCATCATCAGAGAAATGCAAATCAAAACTACAATGAGATGTCACTTCACACCTGTCAGAACAGCTAAAATCAACAACACAAGAAACAACAGGTGTTGGTGAGGATGTGAAGAAAAAGGAGGATGTGAAGAAAAAGTGCACTGTTGATGGCAACGCAAACTGGTATAGCCACTATGGAAAACAGTATGGAGGATCCTCAAGATGTGACAGGATGGATATACATTTCTATATTCATTCTATCACACACACACACACAGACACACACACTGGAATATTATTCAGCCATTAAAAAAGAATGAAATCTTGCCATTTGCAACAACACAGATAGAGCTAGATAGTACAACGCTAAATGAAATACGTCAGTCAGAAAAAGATAAATACCATACAATCTCACTCATATGTGGAATTTAATAAACAAAACAAACCAGCAAAGGAAAAGAAAGAGAGAGAAACAAACCATAAAACAGACTCTTAACTATAGAGAATAAACTGATGGTTACCAGAGGGGAGGGGGTTGGGGGATGGGTGAATAGGTGATGGGGATTACTTTTTTTTTTAAGATTTTATTTATTTATTTGAGAGACAGAAATAGTGACAGAGAACATGAGTGGGGTGGAGAGGGAGAAGCAGGCTCCCCGCTAAGCAGGGAGCCCAACGTGGGGCTTCCCACATTACATTGCCACATTACATTGCACCTCACTTTGGTTTCAGTGAATCTCCTTTACCTTTTTTTAAAGATTTTTTTTAATTAATTTTTTTTTTTTAGTTTTTATTTATTTGACAGAGAGAGAAAGACAGCGAGAGAGGGAACATAAGCAGGGGGAGTGGGAGAGGGAGAAGCAGGCTCCCCACTGAGCAAGGAGCCTGATGCGGGACTCAATCCCAGGACCCTGGGATCATGACCTGAGCAGAAGGCAGCTGCTTAACCAACTGTGCCACCCAGGCACCCCAGTGATGGAGATTAAAGAGTACACTTATCATGATGAAATGAAATGAAATGAAATGAAAAGATAATTGAATGGAAATCTGCATAGGTCTTCACCCATGCCCAGATACATCATTCCGGAATCACTGAGTGCAAACTCCAAAATAGGAGAGCCACAGATTCTCACCTCATTGGCTGCTGTGGGGGAAGGAAGAAAGGAAAGAGGGAGAGGAAGGAAAAAGAAAGGGAAGGGAAAGGGAAGGGAAGGAGAAAAGAAAGGAAAGCCCGGAAGGAAGGGAGGGAGGGAAGAAGGAAGAAAATCATTAAGTCAGTCAGGCATATTTCTCCAATAGAATGCAAATCCCTTAAAAGCTAGGAACAAGCCTTCTGCTTCTTTATTGCTCTCAGCCTCACCCCAGAAATGATGGCAATAAATATTTACTAATTAATCACTTGCCTAACATAACCCAGAGTAGTAGTTACTACTGATCACACCATCTTCAGGTTATCTTTATTCAGAATACATCATGATGGAACCCAGAAGAGGCAGACTATCACTTCAAAGACAATGAATCCAGGGGTGGGGAGCCTGGGTGGTGCAGTCGGTTAAGCATCCAACTCTTGGTTTCAGCTCAGGTCATGATCTCACAGTTGTGAGATTAAACCCCATGGTTGGCCTCCACACTCAGCAGAGTCTGCTTGAGATTCTCTCTTGCTCTCCCTTGCCCCACCCCCCTCTCAGGTTTACACACTCTCTCTCTCCCCCCCCAAAATAAATAAATAAATCTTTAGGGAAAAAAAAAAGACAATGAATCATTTCTTGAGCTTAAAAAAAGGTTTCAAATTAGTAATCTTTTCAAATTTATTTTAAGCTTATTGGGCTTTTACTTTCTGCTGAGTTGGATCTTTGTTTTAGGTTTTTATTGCAGTAGAGTAGTGGTTGCTTTAATGTTAGAAAGAAGCAAAAACACAGAAGATGGCAGGAAAACAAAGCTCATTGTCCAAGAAGATACCACAATTTTTTGAATTCACAGTATTCATCTGCCCCTCCTTTATATGAAAGCATGACAGAATTTTTCTGAAAATCAGCAAGAAATACATCAGGGCCCAAAACATACTGAGCAACAGAGAATTAAAACTGGGGAAATTATTGAGAATTTTCCCTCTTTCTATTTGTGACAAAATGGAACTAGCGCTCATAAGACCAATTTGGTCACACAGTGAATTTTGCTGAAAATATACGAGTGCAGACGAGGCAATCAACCTAATAGTGCTGTAACGGGTGTATGAACTTAAAGAGCTGTAGGAAGTCAGACAAGCTGTGTCTTAGAGGAGCAGTTTGAGTTGCCAGAGGACAAAGGGAAAGGGATAACAATCCAGACCAACCGATTCCCCTTCCTGCTCTCTGTCCCACCAAACCTGCCTTTCCTTCACTCCCCCTAACCCAATCAACAGCCACTCCACCAACCCAAGTGTTCAGGCCCCCAAACTAGGAGTCATCCTTGACTTCTCTCTTAGCCCCACTCTCCACTTCCTAAAAGTAACCACTTCTCAGAGTGGCCTCCAATGCCACCTTAGTTCAAGCCATCTCTTGCCTAAAACATGACTAAAGCCTCCTAACTCACCTTCCTGATGACACCCTTTACCTTTTTCCTCCCTTCACACTACACATAGCCTCAAAGTGATCTTTTAAAGAATGACTATCTGATGTTCTCACTCTCCTCCAAACGCTTCCCAGTACAATCAGAATAAATCCAAATTCACATTAGAGTTGCCCAGAGAGCTTTATAAAAATGTTGATGCCTGAATCCCTCACACAGATTCTAGGGTGTGCCCTGAGCCAGCTGGGGCACTGCAAATGTGCAGGCAGAGCTAAGACCCTACCGACCTGTCCAGTCTCATCTCTCCCCACTTCTCACCTTGTTCCCTGAACCCCAAACACAGCAGCCTTCTCCCCCTCTCTCGCGTGCCCAGCTCAGCCTTACAGCATGTGCACTGCAGGCCTATCTGTTGGGACCGATCTTCCCCTTGATCATCACTTGGCTATCAGCTCAAATGTCACTTCCTCGAGGAGGCCTTCCCAACCTTGGCGAACACTGCCTATCATAGTGCATGGTATCCCTACATCATCACTAAGAAACTAGTAGAAAAGAGCAAGTCACATGGGAAGTAGGGAGCCCCTCATACTCACCCAAGATAAACAGTACCTACAACAGTGCAGGTGCTCAATGGATGCCTGTTGAATTAATGAATAAGCAAACAAACCACCAAAGACATAGACCCTCAAATGTGAGTTCCTGTTGAGGAGCCACCGTCCTATATCTGGGCTTTGGGGTGATACACTGTGAGTGGTGAGATAGTCAATGCCAAGAACTATGGGGTAGGGCAAAGTATATAAAGAGCCTAACAGCTCAGACATCTTATGTTCTAAAAGCAGACAATAAGAACTGCTAATCTGGCTAATTTTTCTACAAAACAAAAGCAAGAATTAGGAAGATTTCTTACAGCAAATGAATAACATAAACAATTAATCTTCTAGGTATATTAGCCAAACTCCTAAAACTGTGGCCTGGTATTGAAGACCTTCTATTATAAGGTAGAAAGGTCCACTTTCCTGCCCTTACATACACTCTCTCCTCTAGTCATACTAAGTAGGTTGACCCTTTTCTGGACTCACTTCATGCCTCTCATCCTCCAAACCTTCATCATCCTTCCTCTGGCTCTGGAAATTCCCTTCTCTCCAAATCTCCATTTGTCAAAACTCCAACCATTCTTAAAAGTCCAGATAATAATATTATCATGTTTATAACACATTTCTTAATCACCAAACTCCTCAATACTCCATTCTTTCCCCTGTAGTATAGATTTTATTGTGATTTCCATGCTTTCACTCTGGCCCCCTAAAATATACTCTCCATGCATCAAACAGATTGAGCTTTAAAACATAAAATCCCACCAAGTACTCCCCTTCAGTGGCTTCCCACTGCACCTCCAAACCCAACTCCTTATGGCTCCAGGCCCACCTCCCTCTTGGATCTTATCTTGGACACTCCTATCTTGCTTGCCCCAGCCATCCCGACTCCTGCCGGTTGTGCAGAGTGGCCCACTCTCCCCTCAGGGCACTTTCCCCTTTGTATTCACTTCTCCCTCTGACCAGGACACTCTTCTCTTGGCACTCTCCAAGACTGGCTTCCTCTCATCCTGCAGATGTCTCCTGAAATAGCCCTTCTCAAGAAGCCTTCCCAGCCTACCCTAGGAAGACAGCTTCCCCCTTTGCTGTCACTGCAGAGTATTTGTTCCCTTCATGGCCCTTTTCAAACCTTTCCTCTCTCTCCATTAGCACATAAGCCCCGAGGAGGTGGTGACCACACCTGCCTTGTCACCACTATTACATTGTCCCCTCAGTCCCTGGCAGAATGCCTGGGTGTATAGCCAGGGTGTGTGTGTGTGTGTGTGTGTGTGTGTGTGTGTGTGTGTGAATGAATGAACAAATGAATGCAAAAAAAATCATGTCTAATTATTAGCCTCCACAGGTAGATGAAGTCATCTTTCTCAGACCCACCACAGAACTTTGTCTTCTATCTCTCTAGTAGTCCTATTCTCAAGGAGTACCTTGAATTACAGTTATTTGTGTGTGAATTTGTCATCGACCAAACTAGACTTGTTCTTAATCATCTTTGTTTCCACCACAGTACCATATTAAGCTCAAAAAAGAAGGGTAAAAGAAAAGAGGATCAGGAGAGCGGAAAGGAGGAAGGAAGAGAGGAAAAAAAGGAGATGACAAAAGGGAAGGAAATCAGGAAATCATAAGAAAGATAAGAACAGAAGGAAGGAATCATAGGGAATATAAATATAACACAGAGATTAGTAAGGTAATGGTTTTCTTCTAACTGTAATTTTTTGGCCAACATTTCTGCATTTTTCCCTATCCTCTTTTCTACGTTCTTTTCATTTCAACTGAACACCCTCCCCATACCCTTGTGCCGCTTTTACCTTGGGGCGCAGATGGACAAGTGACAACTATTCTCCACTTTTCTTGGGGCTGGGTTAGCCCAATATGTCTACACAGACCGACCCTGAAAGCCCAAGGATAGCTGCCACTCCTCAGCATCCAGGGGAGTAACTAACAAGGCAGTCAACTCTAGATCAAAGTTTATTTTGAAAAGAGTAGACTACCAATGATTTCCATTCCTGGAAATCAAATGAACAGTCTTTGTTGTTCTCGCATTTTCCTTTGGCCACTTTTTTCTATCTGTGTTGAGTTGAGCTGCATGTTTTCCCGTATTTCCTGTTGCTTGTTTTTCTGGGATCAGACGGAGGGAGCGTGCCTATGAATATATTGTACCAAAGGGATTTTTCAGTCCATTCAGAAAAGAGAAAATTGTGGTTAACGAATTCCTTCCTTGGCTATAGGAAAAGAGGTGGTAATAAAGCGAGCAGTGGGGCAAAGGAAAAGGAAGAATGAGATGAGGAAAGGCTCTCAGTGGGCAAAGTGCAAGCGAAGTTGGAAACAGAAATGATTTCAAAATAGCCAAACAGTGTTCTCTGGTGACTAACATGGAAGATGAACAGCTTCAAACAGCAAAATAATGGAATCAGTTTTTCATCCAAAGAACCCAAGAGGAATTTTTTTCCCTTTACCAAGTACCTAAGCAAAGAAAGAGAGTTTATAAATGTTCAGAAAAACTAGGTAAAGATTTATATTATTCATTCATCTACGCAACTCTTTCTAACTGTAAAAGATTTTTTTCTCTTCTTGTGCAATACTCCCCATTCCCTGTGCCCTCCCCCGACCTCCTAGGCAAGATTATATCAACAGTTATTATTTCTTTGGTCTTTTTCCAGTCCAGTTACATCATGTGCAATGAAAGTAAACATACTTATAACACTGCATGTTGTGTAACACAATACAGTTCTCCATTCTGCTGGTCCTCAAAACTTAAAAAGTAATAAAAACTGTACACTCCCATAAAATTAAATGCCTTGATATGTCAAATTCTTAGTAGAATGTTTCTTAGTCCTTGAATTCCCAGAAACCTGTAAAGATAGCTCAGAAGAAACAAAGTACTATAAAAGCACAACAAATAATAGCACAAAATATTATAAGAACTTATCTGATTTCATAAGAGTTAGCTGTGAACAGTCCCAGCCTAAAGGTTCCATACTTTTTTTTCTTATAATAAAATAATATCTTAAAATTGGATTCTTGAAGTCTAACTATGTATTCCCAGGATCTTAATGAAGCTTTTGAAGATTATTTATTTGACAGAGAGATAGAGCCAGAGAGCACAAGCAGAGGGAATGGCAGAGGGAGAAGGAGAAGGATTGATGCGGGGCTCAATCCCAGGCCCCTGGGATCATGACCTGAGCCAAAAGCAGATGCTCAACATCTGAGCCACCCAGGCGCCCCTTAATGAAGCTTTTGAATATAAATCGATATAAAGTAGTATCACATCAAAATCTACCAAATCTAAAATTAATGAAAAATCATGTAAATCAAACTAACAACAAATCAAATCATTTGAACAATGCCAAATGTAAAACCTTCAACTGTATCTAAAACTCTGAAACACTGAGATGATCTTATTTTATTTAAAGCTGCCATTGGGGCACCTGGGTTGCTCAGTCAGTTGAGCATCTGACTCTTGATTTCCTTGATTTAGGTTCAGGTCATGATCCCTGCGTCCTGGGACTGAGTCATGAATGGGGCTCCACACTCAGCAGGGAGTATGTGGCTGCTTCACTCCCGCTGTCCCTCCCCCAACTCATGCACGCGCTCTCTCTAAAATAAATATGTTCAAAAAAATATATAAAGCTGCCATAACTAAAAAAGAACCACAAAAGTTGTAACTAAAAGAAATGAGTCAAATTGTAAATTATATGTCTTAGTATCCTATGAGAAATATTTAAGTTATTGATTTAGAGATTTATGTTTACTTCCTTAAAAACTGTGGAGTTTCTAGACAAGTCCCCAAATCATTTTTGTTTGATACATTATACAATAAGAATTGCAAGGAGCAAAAAAATCTCATATTCATTGCTAAACATATGTTCTAATAAATTTTCAGAACCAAATTCTAGATTCTAATCTCAAACATCCAGATTGCTTGTCCACAGAGTAGGGACTGGTCTTCATTCTTTATTTGGTATTGTACCTTTTGGAGCAAATCAACCATGGTAATAATATTAGCAATGAGGATAAACTGATATACTTAATTCCTTAGCAAATAGGAATGTAGGATATGAACACACATCACCAAACCTGAATAAAAGAAGCAGTGTACCATATTATCTGCTCTACCTCAATTATGTACTGAGTCCAACCACCCTTTGCCAACTGCACCACTTCTGCACCTGTCCAATTAACCATCATCCCTCACTTGGACAACTGCCACGGCCTCTTGACTGGCCTCCCTGCTCCTTCCCAATCCTCAATAATCCATTTTTCCACTCCAAAGCCAAAGGAGTCTTTCAAAACTATCTACTAGAACATGATACTCCCCTGCACATTTTCTCTTCCCTTCTTCCTCCTCCTATCCTTCTTTTCCTGCAGGAATAGACTGGATGAACAACATTCTATGGTTGTTTTCTCCTTCTCAAGCTCTGATGAGATGGGGCTAAGAAAATTGGTCCCCAAAATTAGTGCCTTCTTAGTAGTGATATCTTACTACTTTCAAAATTTGGAACACAAAAATTGCAAGAGTCATTAACACCTCACTTATCCAGAAGCCACATGTCTGATGAGCCCAACTATCTAAAATACTACTGAGAAGAACCAGAGGTTATAGAAATAGGAAAGGAGACTCTTAGATATGACAAAGTCCCCACATTAAAGTACCCGCATGTTTTAGACAAACCTAATAACCCCGATCATCTACTTTCCTACATATGATCAGAGAGAATATATTGCTGGGGACTGGAGCTCTTGAGGCAGTCACGTGGCAGTATCAGAAAGTGAACACTAATAGCCTGCCAGAGAGGAGGAGACAGCAAAACTATGAAAAATAGGCATGAGAATTAAAAACAACAACAACTATATATGGTACTCAGTGCCATGGAAAAAGTCCACCTGGAGTAGACCCTATAGTGTATCACTATATTATAGCACCATGTTTCCAAACTGATCCTGAAATAACAGGAAAACAGTAGATGGTATTCCAAATACTTCATTAAGAAGATGGGGAAATGTACAATATGTTTTAGTAAATTTTCCAACAAAGCAGTTGCAGTAGTTTTAAGTGATGGTGCTTAAAAGGTTACAATTCATTTACCCCCTATATAAAAGAATCCATTCCTCCATGACAGCGGTAATAAAGTCAACAAAATTATTGATTGGCAAAGAAATTAATCTTGTTTAAGTGGAGGGTTTTTTTGGTTAGTGGTGTGCTCATCTCAAGAGGGCGCTCAAGGCTTCCCTGCCTCAGGTGTGCTGGAGGAGGGAGGCATCCCAGGACAGATGAAGGCAGGGAGGCCATGTGTTCTCACCACTTGGAAATTCCGTGGATACCTGACAAGCTAAGAGGTTATGGGAATAATCCTGTCTGGCACATTTTCATCAGCTTTTTCCCCCGTTGGACCCATTTCCTCTTTGGACTACTCCTCCCTCTCCTACTCCTGGATACAAAGGCTGCCTACTACTTGGGAAGACGTGGCCCTTCTTCATTCAAAAAATATTTATGAACCATCTATTATAGATAGGGTCTTGTTTTAGATGCTGGGGATACAGCAGTACACCAGAAATGCCTTGAAATAGACAGCTTACGCCAGCTCTGCCCTAGGCCTTCACCGTCATGCAGGGTACAGGGTGAAATGAGGACCCAGGTGAGGGGCCTTCCAAATCAAAAGGAGATAAAAGTCTGCACAGAGGAAATGCTGGACTCCTCTGAAATGTGGCCTCGTAAGCCCACCACTCCTTTGTGAGAGATAAAGCCACATTCAGGAGCTGTATCCATTTGCCATCGGATACAGCCCTTGTCCTAACTTGTTAGAGCATATCTTTCACCCAAAGTATGCAAGAGCTACAGCCCTTAGTACAAATCTATGTCCAAATGCCTCATGTCTGCTAACCCACTAATCCACAATGGACTCTGCCTCTCACAGTTAAACACACAGAGCGAGTTTGACCAGTCTATTTCTCCTTAAGATTTAACAGGAGATGTGGTCTCAGTAGTTGGCAAAATAAGATTTCAAAATTCCTCAGTGATCACTATCACAACCTAAAATCCCTACCTTTAATATTAACATGGCTGACATCCTTAGCAGGCCTAAAATAGAAAGAAAGGCCTTATAAGTGAACCCAAAGGACCTCTCTACATTATAAGTTAACTAGTCACCATTCCCAGTCCTTAATGCTGATTATAGTTTGGAATGCCACCTGGAAAACTTCAGCAAATGCCGTTCTTCACCTTCTTTGGATAGAACTTCTGAGTTCAGTCTGGATAGAAGATTAATAGTAACTATAGCTTTTAGGCAAATAAAAAATGATTCTGTTATCGGTGGAAACTGAGAACAGCAATTAGATATGGGCGTACTTTAAAAAAACTTCTTTGTTAATTTGTGGGTAAAAGAACCTCAGTTTTAGGTTTTAAAATGTTAAGCCTTAAAAAATTGTTTTAAAATATATTCATCTTTTTGTGATAGCAAGCCTGCAAAACGACCCAATAATTCTTGCCTCCCAGTATCCACACCGTTGTGTAACCCTCCCACCCGACCCCACTCAGGGTGAAACCAATAAGATATTCCTGAAACGACAGAGGAGTGTGACTTCCAAGACTAAGTCATAAAAGATATTCTGGCTTCCACCTGGCTCTGTGAGACTGTTTGCCCTAGGGGAAGCTGGTCTCCATGCTGTAGCTCATAAAGGAGCTCAAATGGGAAGGAAGTGAGACCTGCCAACACCCAACTCCATGTGAGTTGCTATGTCAGTCTCAGTCTATTGAAAGTGATGGTATGGGGCGCCTGGGTGGCTCAGTTGGTTAAGCGATTGCCTTCGGCTCAGGTCATGATCCTGGAGTCCCGGGATCGAGTCCCGCATCGGGCTCCCTGCTCGGCAGGGAGTCTGCTTCTCCCTCTGACCCCCCTCCCTCTCATGCTCTCTGTCTCTCATTCTCTCTGTCTCAAATAAATAAATAAAATCTTTAAAAAAAAAAAAAAAAAGAAAGTGATGGTATGGGCGAGGAAGGCATCCCCTAGGCCCAATTTCCCTGACATTTCCCTGATCGAAGCCAATGTCCTGGCTGGACCAGCCCTTGTGGTTCTTATGACTGCAGGACACAACTTCAGCAAACAGTCAGGGAACTTCAAAGAATAAGATTTTTTACTCACAAGCCCCGGAGGATATGTGGGATGCCCAATGGCCACACACCAAGGTCGCAGATTAGAGAGAGAGAGAGGAGGGAAGGAAGAACCTGAGGCTCAGCCTTTACTAGGGTCTAAGGGTTGGGGCCTAGAGTTTCATGGGTCCTCTCTTTATTGGCAAATTTCAAGCATTAAAGCATGAGGAGGGAGAAGCAGGGTCACCCAAGTGGTCAGTTACCTAGGTTACCAGGGTCTTTCTTTTTTTAAGATTTTATTTATTTGACAGAAAGAGACACAGCAAGAGAGGGAACACAAGCAAGGGAAGTGTGAGAGGCAGAAGCAGGCTTCCCGCGGAGCAGGGAGCCCGATGCGGGGCTCGATCTCAGGACCCTGGGATCATGACCTAAGCCAAAGGCAGACGCTTAACGACTGAGCCACCCAGGCGCCCCTACCAGGGTCTTTCTAAAAGAGGAACTTCATGGGTGGGGGTAGCCTGGTTCCTTAACTAGTTGTTTTGCTAGTAGCTGTGTTATGCAGCTGGAAATATGTTGATTCAAGATGGATGTCTTTGAAGTAGACGCCTCAGCAATGACAAGCTTAATGTCAGGCACTTAGATTACAATCAAAACATCTAACGCGAGGCACTTATACTACATGAGGGCACCATCTTCGAAGTGTATTCTCCAGCTCCATGCTAGCCTTCAGACCCCTCTAGTCCCAGCTGACATCTTGAGATGTCATGAGAGATCCCAAGCCAGAGCTATTCAGCTAAGGCACTTCCAAATCCCGGACCAAAAGAAAATGTGGGAGATAATAAATGCTTACTGTTATGAGCTGCTAGATTTGGGGGTAATCTGTTATGCAGCAATAGATAACTAATATAAAACTTTATAGTGTTAAGTTGCTAGCTGACAAATGAACCATTCAATGTTCACTATCAATTCATCCTAGATCCAGCTACTACATATATTTGCACAAACAATACATATATACCCATAGTCAACAGCATGAACTCAAAGTCAGACTAACTGGCTTCAAAGGTACGCTCTACATTGTGTGATCTGAGACAAGTTATTCACCTGTCCAGTCCTGTAAAATGGGGATAATGACAGTACCTGTCTCGTAAGATTGTTGTGAGAACCAAGTAAAGGAAAGAACAATGTCAGGAACGCAGAAAGTGCTCAATAATTCTATCTACTGTGATGTACGAAAAAATAAATGAGACGATTCTTTTTAAAAGAGTAAAAATGACAGTAGAATGAATTGGAAAAACACATTCATTTGGCTGTTGATTCTATCTTTTTGTGGCTTCTGCAACATGTAGGAAAGGGAAAAAAGAAGAAGAAGAAGCCGAGAGACCAGAGCAGGCAGACAAGATTCAGGTCAATAAGCCTTACCCACATCTAACCAGGGTAAAGTAGGGTGACCATATAGTTTACCATAAAAACAGGGATACCTCCGAGAGTGAAAACGAGCCCTATTGAGAATGATGTTGAGTAAATAGGCCTAAAACAGCATGGTCCCTAGCAAAACAGGTATATAAACATCCTTAAGTAACTATAGTGGGGCGGGGGACAAAAACTGTAGAAGATGACAATAAAGCTCTGGAAAAGAGATTCAAATTCCTGAGCTATCCTGAGAGGAGCAGTCAAAGTTAAGAATTTAGAGTCAAGGGGCACTTGGATGGCTCAGTCGGTTAAATGTCTGCCTTTGGCTCAGGTCATGATCATGGAGTCCTGGGATTGAGCCCTGCATCGAGCTCACTGCTCAGTGGAGAGCCTGCTCCTCCCTCTGCCCCTTACCCTGCTCATGCTCTCTCCCTCTCTCGCTCTCCCTCAATCTCTCAAATAAATAAATCTAAAAAAAAAAAAAAAGGAATTTAGAGTCAAGTGTGTAAAGCATTATACTAGAACCCTGACTGAGATCAGTTGTAGGATTCCTCTGCACAGCGATGGAGAATTAACAATTACCAAAAGGAGAGTTAATAATTTACCAAAAGGTACCAAATGAAGGTTTTATTTCCTTAGTTTTTCTCTTCCTGTGTCATCTGTTCAAATAAAGAGTCAATCTTCCTTAAGTTTTTAATGGGGCACACCACATACTAATGTAGGTTTCAGTTAATAGTGACTTTAACTGAACTTCAGTTTAGATAAAGAGGCTATGAAAACAGCATTAGCTGGTGACAGCCCGCCCTCATTGTAGGCAAAGAACCTTTGAGGAAATAAATAGTAAGCAGTGCTGAACTTCCAAATACAACTGGTGAGATTTTAGTGAGTTCCTATGCTTTTAGTCTAGTAATTCTTTATGGTAAACAACTCAGAATCCACTTTTTCCTATAATTATGTTCATGCTTTTTTTTTTTAAGCAGAAAAAAAAGCAAGACTGTATTTATGGAAAGACTCTCAAGTTTACTTAGTTATTTCTTTTGCTACCATACAAGAAAGAGTACGGTACATACAGGCTCATTCCCGGGGTCAATTCAATGAGAGCTTTCCCTGAGACTGGCTAAGATTCATGAAGATTATTTACACTGAACTTGTACAGGGGCAGATGCCCTCACAGAACTTTTTAAAATACAGCTCTACTGTAAGCAAAATTTTTACCTATGTATCACACCATAATTCCCCTTATTGTGACATCTATGATGTTTCCACATTCAGAAGTTACATGGTAGCATATAATTAGGTAATTTGGATAGTGACATGTACATTAAGGTCTAAGGACTTTACCGAATATGAATGTCAAAATATGATTTTTTTTTTTTAAGATTTTATTTATTTATTTGAGACAGAGAGAATGACAGAGACAGAGAGCACATGAGAGGGGGGAGGGTCAGAGGGAGAAGCAGGCTCCCTGCCGAGCAGGGATCCCGATCCGGGACTCGATCCCGGGACTCCAGGATCATGACCTGAGCCGAAGGCAGTCGCTTAACCAACTGAGCCACCCAGGCGCCCCAAAATATGATTTTTAAAAGGCTAAAAATATAGTTCACATACAAATATATAGTGAGCACATGTCAGAGACTTATGTAACTCATTAATGAGGAAAACAGCAAGGTAGCAAAGAAATTGTTATAGTGAATTAAAAAAAAAATACTCGAACAAGATTGCTAAATTACATACAAAACCAGTTAATGTTCTATAAGGGTAATAAAACATAACCCTTGGAGTTATCTCTTCTACCTGAGAGAAATCGTTTATATCAGAACAATTTTCTGTAAGTTAACTTCTAACTTTAACAGTCTGAGGACTAATTAAAAGCAGATAGTACCTAGAACAGTTACATTCTCTAGAGAATCAGAGGTCTTACTGTACAATGCTCTAGTATGACCTTAAAAGGTTATACCTTTGTCTTATTTTATTACCAGGTTTCAGAACATTTTTCTTCACCTGAATAAAATCCTGATTCAGTTGTCCATTATGATAACAACTATACTTTTCTCCCTGAAAAACACACCTAATTAAAAAACCAGAACAGAGGCTGTTCAGGTGTCAAATTTATACCCCAAAGTTCCTTTCCACACTGTACTTACCTCCCATTATTAGGGTTCTATGCCAAACAATGATGTTCAGTCATGAAGTGGCCCTGCTTAGACAACAGTCTGCTTAAGGCATAAACATGACATATTCTTTTTTTTTTTTTTTT
>NC_138373.1:135819983-135859100 GCF_054177405.1 Leptonychotes weddellii | reverse complement strand
TGCGGGACTCGATCCCGGGACTCCAGGATCATGACCTGAGCCGGAGGCAGTCGCTTAACCAACTGAGCCACCCAGGCGCCCCGTAGTTAAGATTTGACCACACTTTACCCCAAAGGCTGGGGAAGCACGAGTTTCAAGTCTCAGCATTCATGCTACCTCTCTACTCCATATCCCAAGAACAACAGTTACTTCCTACCGCAGCACATCTGAGCCTGAGATTATGAAATCCCCACTGCTCGCACCAGGCCCCCTATTTGCTGGAGTTACTGGAAGACAATGGAACTACTGAAAGATGGGGAAGTCCTAAAGGGTATTCATAAAACCCCTAAGAGCTAAACACTTTCTGTTCTATGGCTGCATCTGGTGATGAACCTTTTATTTTCTTTTCAGTGGTTGCAAAGCATTTGAATTTTTCCATGTATAATCCATACTTCTGAAGAGTTGTCTAGTTAAAAAATTTCTGAAGGGAAAAATGAGGATTTAAGTAACAAATGGTAATCAAGATTCATAAATAGGAAATTAGGATACATAACATAAGCCTGCCCTCCCAGAGCCCAAACTGTAAGAACCATGAAGCTCTACAAAAAGTGAAAAAGGGGTTTATATGTGCCCTACGAACAGAAGTCCCATAGTCTAGCACGTCCTAGGTATAAGTAAGTGGCAGCTAGGTCAGGGGACCTAGTTTCTTATCCAAAACTGGATTCTGACGAAATTCTATTTGAATACATCAAAACCTCTCCAAGGCTGAAATCAGACTGCAAAGGAAAACTATTCCTTTTAAAATGTAGTGATCGATATTATATATTAGTATTATAAACTGAAATCTATCTGATGCTACCCCATATGAAGCCAAAAACAAAATGAAACAAGATTGGGGAAGATTTTGCAACATAAAAGTCTGAGTCAAAAAAAAAAACAACAAAAACTTATTTCATTAAACCTCAAAAAAAAATTTTTTTTTCAGTGAGAGAGGGAACACAAGCAGGGGGAGTGGGAGAGGGAGAAGCAGGCTTCCCACTGAGCAGGAAGCCCGATGCGGGGCTTGATCCCAGGACCCTGGGATCATGATCTGAGGCGAAGGCAGACGTTTAATGACTGAGCCACCCAGGCGCCCCAAACCTCTAAAAATTCTTAAGCAATATTTCATATTGCCTGGCCTTTTTAAATTTTAATTTTACCTTGCAAAATTCTGAGCCCTAAGATGCTTAAAATCTCTTTAAAACAATGGATTATGACTATTACCGTCACAGGAATGCTGTACCTAGAAGGGTGGGCTAAGCAGAATTCTAAAGATGTCCCCCAAGATTCCCATCGCCTGATGATTCAATCAAGCACTAAATGAGGTACTGCTGTGACGGGGCTTTGCTGTGTAATTAAGGTTACTAATCAGTTGATTTTGCAGACATTAGCCTGAATTATTTTAATTACACCGGGAATTCAATTTAATATAAGGAATAATATTCTATTAAGAGCTCTCCAGCCACGAATGGACTGACTGCCTCAAGAAACAGTCAGAAATGTTATAAGATTCTTACAATTCCATAGGGAAAAAAAAAAAATGGCCTGAACGACCTCTACTTTCCAAATCCAAACTTCTGTGATTCCATCCACTTAGTAACAGAGTTACACCGACTGCTACAATGTTGGCTTTATCAGAGTACTGATTACGGTGCTATCGTTCTATAGAACGGGCACGTGAACTCCTTACACTTTTTTTTTTTAAGATTTTATTTATTTATTTGAGAGAGAGAGAATGAGAGAGAGCACCATACACTTTAACATGAAGGTAGACAGGGCCATTCTCACAACAGAAATTAATAGCATTCTAAGTTTCTAAGTAGGAGTAACATATGAGTATACAAAAATGAAACTATTTTAAAGGGCAGCCTTTTGTTTTTGAGTCTGTAGAATTCCTCTGCAAAAGTGAAGTTTGGATGCATCCTTCTGGTTCGGAAGTGGAAGATGAGAATGAGAATGAGAGAGAGGCCCTGAAGAGAAGGGACCCAGAACACAGCGTGTTAATGTTCCCCAGTCACCCCAACATCTGACTCTACTAGTACCAGTCTGCCCCTTCAAAACAGAATCTGCAGAACCTGCTCATCACAGAACAGCCCGAAGTTTCCCGGCAACCTGGGATTGCTCGTTTCCTGAAGATGGGCAGCAGGCTGTCCTAAGGAATGCCAATTCTCCCCGTATTCTCTTTCCCAAACACAAAGCAAGTGTTTATGCAAGGTTCACCTTTCACTCAGGTTCCTGTTGGGTTTTGGTTTGTTTCCTTGAGACTGGCTGAGTTTCCCTGGTTTTGGTGGAGTGCAGACGAGCCAATCATTTCCTATTTACCTTTCACTAAGGCCACATTGGACAAATGCAAATCAGAATGTCTTTCAAGGACACCTCTGTCACTCCCGGCACTGCCTTTGCATAATATGCTGAGAACGAGGAGAAACTAGCCAGTCACCCGCAGATCACACCCAGGGCGCCCTTGCGGCAGCCCGGTGACTAGCCGCCTCCCAGGCCAGGCTGCGCTGGACCGGCGAGCATCCGAGCCAAGCTCTCGGCTTATCTGCTGTTCGCGCAGCGCTGCCACCACACTCACCAGTTCCTAGAGAAGGCATTCTGAGAAAAAAGAAAGAGCCCGGTTCCCTAGAAACATTCAATTAACACAAGGGATCTGGAAACGAAAGAGCGGATGCCTGAAAGCCTTCCCCTTGACTGTTTCCTGCCTTCTTGGAAAATCTTTGCATTAAAATAGATTGGATTACCCTGCAGAGCCAGATGCTGCTCGAGAACTTCATTTTGGGTTAACGTGAAAGCAAAGTTTGCCATCTTTTAAAAAGCTTTTTCTCTCCGAGGTGGTCTGAATATCGCCTTTGGATTGTTGATATCAGCTAGGACGTGAAGCGGATATTTTTTTGCATTGCAATAGAGAGCTTTCCATAACATTGACTTGCAAATCAGATAACCAAAATCGGGGCTTGCCGAAGAGAAAGGTGGAGCGTAGAATGAGTAGTAAGAGCTCAAAATCGGAGATTCGTGTCTCTGGAAAGAGCCTAGAAAGGGTACAGTCCAGCCCCTTATTTTACAAAGAAGTATTATGTTTGATTTCTAAGCCTGTTTACTTCGACCACAGCTAGAGGCACACAAAAGAGTAAAACTAACAGCATTTTCAGAGAGTCAAAAACAGCAGCAGAAAGGCTTAGGAGTGATATTTCATCGGCCTCCTCATTTTAAACCCCTGGCACTAATCTCCATCAACCCAATCTGCAAATTAATCTCATCGTATAGGATTTGTAAATTCAAACCAAGATTAATAACCACACACCTTGAGAACAGTGGGCCTTAGGTACACCTCCATATCACCTTTACTTTTATATTTAAACATTTTTGACAGCTGAGAATAAGATCCAAGGACTCCCGTGAGATACCAGGGTTTTACGGAGGAAATAAAGTTTTTATTGTCATAGCATCGTCTTTGACGTTGTAACTTTTGTTCTTGACAACCTTTAAGGAAGGACTCAATCCTTAGCCACTATTTTACATGGGTCTTGCTTTCTAGTAAAAAGTTACCTGTGCAGTCCTAAAAGGAGTCTGTGCTTATCCCAAACTTGGGAGCATGTGATGGGGGAGAAGTATATTACAAGATACTCTCAACAAATATAAAATTAAATATGTTGGCCTAAGCAAGAAAGCAACAAAACTCATTTGAAAGCAAGACCATCAGACAAAACCATTTCATCTGTAACAAGGCAAGTATACCACCCCACGAGGACAGCAGCCCAGAGTACGTATTTCTGTTTTAACAGCTCACAGGCCGTACACACAATCTATCATTCCTCCCTGATGGATGAAAAAATAAAGGGCAATTTTATAGTAACTTCAGTGCTTTCTAATTTAATGGTTGGACTTATGGAAAAGCATGTAAAATTTTAAAGTGTTTATAAGAAAGCAAAGGAAAATACTGCAAAAATTATTTAGCTGGCAGGCCAGAATCTTTGCAGGAGTCACCAAACTACAGAGCAGTTTTAAAACCGAAAGTCAACTCAAACAGCTTTTAACAGGTATTAAGTATTTTACACAACAAAATTATCAGACGTGCGTACTTTTTTTTTAATATCACAAATAGACTTATTTCTAACTTTTAGGAAAAAGCTACAGGTATACAAAAATAACTAAACTGGTTGTGACAAGAGTAAACAACTTGCCATGCAATACTATTAGCCAACACTGGCTTTAAAAAAGACCAGAGAATTTCAAACTGATTATAACTGATCAAATGTGACTCCTGCATTTTCTAGGTAGTTTTGTTGTTAAGACTATTGCTTTCATAGAAATATATTCCATTCTATCTAATTTTCATGTATCCATCACAGTAAACAAACAAAAATGACTGCACTAAACAAAACGACTGCAAACAAAAATAAATTGACTCAGCTTCTTTTAAAAATTTTTTTATTGTTTAAAATAAAACCTTTTGGTAAGTGCATTAGGGAAGATTAGCAAATTTTAAATCCCCTCCAAAATTATTTTTTGAAAAAAAAAAAAAACAATCTTCATGCCATAGAAAACTATGGATAGCTTATAACCCTCACACAGCTAATGGGTCTCTTATTTCTGGGATTTCTTCACATTTAAGTGAAATATTAAAAGAAGAAATGTTTGGATGTTGATAAAAAAGTTATTCTAATCATCCTGCTTCTCTAATTTCAGCTCAACCAAGTTAAAAATCTAGTAAGTGCCTGGCCGGCTTCAGTAGATTTTTTTTCCCATTTTAAAAATCATTACTAAACAGATGAGGTTACTATAGTTAAAACTCTAAATCCAAATGTCATATACTTTGTTGTAAAAATGTGCACAGCATTAGTTAAATATACTTTTCCTTTTTTATATTTTTGTATCTTTGGCCAGACTCCCCAAGTAAAGTTTTAGTTTATGATTTGTATTCTAAAATAAAAATGTTTCTATTTTATGCTATAAAAATCTGTAAACCTTTTCTGAAGTTGGATGCTTCAAAATAAATGATTCAAGTGTTTTAATGAAAGCCGTCTTATAATTAAAGATTGCTAATGAGGCAGAAAATTGAAGGCATATTTACAATAAATCAAAAACAGAGTTGCAATTAGTAGACTCCACACTGATTATTAATGTTCATCTATAAAATACTGGTCTTTGCATTTAATTCAAAAGTATAGCCTCATTTTTTTCTTAATATATGAAAAATAATTTTCTGTATGTTCTATTTTTAAGATGAGAATGACTACTTTAAAAATAGAAAACAACTTCCAGGATCTTTCCCTTTCCCCATTTCAAAACTACAAGTTATTCTTATTTATCTTTCTGAACTCTTGAAATTGTCACAGCTCTGAGAATCAAGATAATAGAAACCACCAACAGTAGGAGACAGCCTTGATGCTTTTGATTATATTTTCCTAGAAAGATTTATATGATACTGATATTTAATCTTAATAGTTTTTATTTTTTAAAGCAATCTTGCAATACCCATAAAAGATAATCTAAAATCTCAGTTCAGGCAAATTTAGCCCATCAGCATACCCTAAAAACAGGATAATTTAATAAAACCAAAATAACACAATTGTATTTGATTTTAAATAATATGTTAGTGTTAAGATTAGTGGGTACCAACCTCAAAACTGTTGGAAATGGGCAAGGTACACATTTTGTTTGAAGAAGAGGCTACATTAACCACGGCTCAAAGCCTTCACATTTGGGTGTAGGAGAAAGACGGAAAGAGAGTACAGGCAGCCTGGCTCTTCATCAGGGCAGCTCCCCACGTCACGGCACCATGCTTCCCACTACGGCCTGACCATTGTCAAAGTCAGTCAGAATACTCAGTTCAAGTGTCTCTACAATCATCTATCTGTGTGTTTTGCTGTGAGAAGGGAAAAAACAAAGAATATAAAACTCGCTCTTCCAACTCCCTGTATTCTTTCAAAATCAAATTTTACCACCGTAATTAGTATGATAAAAAAAGAAACCACCTGTAACCTAAATGATTTCCTCTTAAGATACATTTTAAGGTCAACAAGAGCACACATTTTTTTTTTTTCCTCCCCCTTTTTCTTTTTTTAAGCCAGACTCTCTGACTTATTAATGATTTTTATTCCGTTTAAATCTAGTCCCTGTTTTCTTATGTGATTTTCTGGAAAGAAAGAAAGATTTCCGTTGTTTATGAAGATAAAACAGGAGGTTGACACTTTATGCACAAAAACAGAATAGCCAAAGGTTACAGTGATGTCAACTTTAGTTTTTGCTGAGGGCTGGTGGGGTTTTGGCGGGGGCTGGTGGGCAGGTGTGAAGCACTGAGTGAGTCTCCTTAGTGGAGAGAGGATTTTCACTTCACGTCGGTGCTATCCTGATTCTAAGCAGGGACCGGCTCCGCCAGCTCTTCTGGGTAGACCTAACGGAGCTGAGCAGACTATTCTCTAGGAAGGCTAAAGCTGGCAACTGCATCTCATGGAAGATTCCACAAAAGGCCAAATTAGGATGAGATCGTCAGCAGGCTTCAAGAAGGCAGAGTTCCAGGCTCCGTCCCTGAGGCCAATGGGCCTCCTTTAGGTCCTTGTCCCCAGAGTCTGACACTCATGGCCTCTCCCCCCGCCAGCTTCCCACCCTGCTCCTTCCGCCTCTAACCCTGCAAAACCCGAGTGGCACTGCTGTTCTGCTCCCCCTGACAAAACAGCGAAGAAACACCGGAAGAACAGGACTGCCCTTTTCAAAATGGGCCACGTGATCACCCTATTTAAACCCAGCTCTTACAGTAAAAATGAACAGAGAGGGAGCTGTTTACGAAACTTTCCTGCCTGCCTTCATAGGACTGTCATCTCCTCCCGCTCTCAGCCTTCTAAATACCCCACGAAACTATACAATGAGCTTTATTTTCTCACTCTGAAACTCTTCCTTAGTCCAAATTGCTAATGTGGCAGGTTCCAGCTGCCTAAATTCCCTAAGCAACATTGCCTGTTCCATAAAAAGCATGCAACTGCAAGCATGCAGTTCTGCTCCAGGGCTCAGAACTATGGAATGATGACCCAGTTCCTCGGCCTGGGAAGGCCGGGACAGAGGCAACACGACTGACTGAAAGGTAAACCATATCTGAGGTTCCTTTTCCCTCCTAGGCAGCCAAGAGTGGACAAGGAGAGGCCACGTTCCATTTTTCTTCTGACTTTTACATTGATTCCATGGGAACTACCTCTGCTCCAAAGAAACCACCCTTCCAATGAAGAAAGGTGGACACTAACTTTGTACTGCTGTTTATGAATGCATCCGTTTCACCAGGAGGGAGGACAGTTCCAGACAACAGACTGCCTTAGTTGACTTGAAAACCAGAAGAGCAAACAGAGTAAAGTGCAAAGTTTGAGTCCTTTCTTTAAATTAATACAACTTCAATGTTTACATAATAGTCACTCACTTTTATCTGACACACTGGCAAAAATACTACTCGAACCATCCTAAGCAGACGCTTTATTTTGATTTTTTAAGGCTCCATGACCTAGCTTGCATTGCCAACTTCACAAGAGCCTTCATACTCAACAATCTAGAGATATCTAATTACTTGGAGTTCCCTGCACACACATCACGCTAGCCCATGTCTCCCTGTCTCTCCACCTACTGTTTCCTCTACTTAGAATACCCTCTCCAACCTTGTCCACATGGCAAACTCTACTTTAGTCTTCAATAGCTGGCCTACGCCACCACCAGCACTCACCTGTCCCAGACCTAACTCATCACTGCCTCCTTGGCTGCTCGTGCATGTACCTATACTACCCCTGTGAGACAGTTAAGGACCATGTTTGTTCATGCGTCCACCCCCCCTGCTGGACTCACATTCCTTAAGGAACCAACTGTTTTTATATCTCTAGTGCGTTGCATATTTTGCACCAAATAAAATAAAAATAAATTTAAATTTTAAAAAGAGAGAACTAAATTGACGTGACTGTAAAATGACTTCTAGCTTTCAACCATAATGAGCCTAGAACAAGGTTCACGTAGACCCTGTCAGTTGATTGTAAATCTGTCATGTTATCGTCTGAAACCGTTTGTTCTCGCTCTATCCTCAGAGGAAACAAAACAAAACAAAAACCTCACCACACTTCACACTTCTCTGTCCTCTGTATCATCATGAGATGGGGGGCATGGAGGGCTGGGTTACTGGAAAATAATGGACCTTACCTAGTCGTATCCTAAAAGAAATCAGCGTGGAACCAAAGGAAATCAGTGGATCTACCAACATTTAACACACCCTCCATCCAACCCGTCATAACTATTTGAATTGGCATTGATGGGAATAAAAGAGAGAATTTACTGTCAAGAACAAAACAATAGAAGAAATAATCCAAGGAAGAGCTGGGTTGAGGCAACATTTGTAAGAAGAGATGGGAAACACAGAAACGATGGAGGTCAAAACAGGAAGTTTTGAACCTAAGGACTTTATAAATCAGTTAGGTCTCTGTTTCCTAGTAATAGGCTGACCATAGACAAGAATAATAGGAACATTATTCTCCAATTCCTACACAGTGTGCCGCACTGCTGTGTAAGCATCCCAGCATCATGCTTGCTTTGACAAACACAAGTGCTATGTACCGATCCACGTCATAGCTGTTGCCACGATTCTGCCTTGAGATTCTCTTTCTCTACTTTAACAATGTACTTACCATATTCCCCAAAAGCTTTTCTGGGACTAGACCTAAGGGAGAGAGGCAGAACAGGGGAGCTAAAAATCTCTTGAGGACCTATTACCTGTGCTTGGCCCTTGCTAAGCATTTTATATACGTCATCTATCTACCATCCTCCCAACAAGCCCACTTGGTAGGCATACTTATTCTCACGTTCAATGCAGTTTTAAACTGAGGTTTCCAGTATTCTTTCCATAAGCCATACTATTCCTATTTCTAGTATCAGCAGTAAGAACACGAGAAGTCGGCTTCAAAAGTAAGAGGTGTACCTTCCCTCCCTTCCCCTTTCCCTTCCTCCCCTCCCTCCCTTCCTCCCTCCTTCCTTCCTTTCTTTCTTTCCTTCAACATTTATTCCACAGCTACTCTGAGCCAGGCACTTCACTCTCTTTGAGGATATAAACACAAACAGGTTCTGGTACTTGACTCCAAATTGCTCACAGCTTAGTGGGGAACAGACAGACAAACAAATAACTTGGTTTATTCTCTTTTCCCCCAGGCTCTGTGTTGGGTTTTGTTTTCCCCCTTTGTCACTTTTTACTGCCACTTTACTAACTTTCCAAATCTTAGTAGTTGCTTTCCCATTCTTTATTTTAAACATGAGTAAAACATAAGAAAACTCCACCATTTTATAAACTGCCTTCATTGCTAGAATCACATTCTGGAGGGAAGCAAAACTGAACAAACCATCATTTAAATTTAAATTTGCTCGTGCTGCTCTCAGTTCTGTGCTGCTAGAGTAATCACTCATCTGCTCACATTTTTTGGAGCATCTGCTATAAGGCCCACTGCTAACTGAGGAGACAATAGTAGGAATTAGGTAACCAGGGTTCCTGCCCTCATGGAGCTTATCTTCTAGTCATTCGAAGAGGGGAGGAAGCCAGTAAATAAACCCCTGGTTTGGGATCAGCGTGTTAGGAAGGAAAACCAGAGTGCTGTGAGAAAGCATATATGGCAAGGGATCTGACCTGGGCTGGGGAATGGGGAGGGCCTCCCCTTAGCAGTGGCATTAAAGCTGAGATCTATGAGTTGAGTAAAGCTTGATGAAGATGGGGGTGGAGGGACAGGAAGGGGAATAGAGACGAGCACTCTAAGCAGAGGGAACAGCATGTGCAAAGGCCTGAATCTGGAAAGAACACAATGCTTCTGAGATGAGGAAGGAAGGCCAATGTGTCCAGAAGACAGGCAGTAAGAGCGAAAGGGCCCAAGTTAAAGCTGTGAAGTTGGCATAGCTAGTTGATGCAGGGCATGGCAGACTACCTTTTGGATTTCAAATCTCACCCTAAGAGCAATGGGAGCAAAGGTTTAGGCAAGTCCACTGAACTCCTTTAATATTCTTTCCAATTCCCTTGGCTACCTGTGATTGATTAGAAAAGGCAAACAGTGCAAAAAAGTATCTTGAGATAGAAAACATATTTAGAATAGAAAGTAGAATGTCATAGAAAAAAAGGGTGCTAAACTAAGAGTGAAAAATAATGGGTTCTATTCATAGCACTATTACCCTGGGTAGGTTATTTAATGTGAAAATATTTCTGTTTCCTCTTTTATCAAAGCAAAGTACTAAAAAAAAATCCAAATTCACAAACTTGTTGTAAAAAGCAAATGCATTATTTATAATAAATAGTCAAATTATGGAAGCTGAACCCGTTTCCATTGATAGATGAATGGATAAAGAAGATGTGAAAGAGAGAGAGATATGTAACAGAATATTATTCAGTCATAAAAAAGAATGACATCTTGCCATTTGCAACAACATGTACGGATCTAGAGGGCATTACGCTAAGTGAAATAAGTCAGAGAAAGACAAATATCATATGATTTCACTTATATGTAGAATCTAAAAAAACAAAACAAACAAAAAACAGAAACAGATCATAAATACAGAACTGATGGTTGCCAGAGGGAAGGGGGCTGGGGGTTATAGGCAAAATAGGTGAAGGGGATTAAGAGGTACAAACTTCCAGTTATGAAATGAAGAAGTCATGGAGATGAAAAGTACCAGGGAATATAGTCAGTGATACTGTAGTAACATTACATAAGGACAGATAGTGATGACACTTATCATGGTGAGCACTGAGTGATACATAAATTGCCAAGTCACTATGCTGTAAACCTGAAACTAATAATAACATTGTATGTCAACTACACTTCAATAGTTATAAATAAATAAATCAAGCAAGCAAGCAACTGAGATACTACATTTGAGAATGCTTTAAATCTCTAAAATGGAAGCTCCTTAAGGCAAGGATTTTATCTGTTTTGTTCACCGCTATTACTAGTACCCAAAGGACAGATGGAAGGAAGGAAGAAGAGAGGGAGAGGGAGGACAGGCAGGCAAATGGATCACACTGAGCACCATACTGCGCAAACACGAAGCAGGAGGTACCACGTGTGGACAAAGCCCACCCAGGAGGGCAGCCTCCACAGGGGAACAAGGCAGCAGCACATCACAAATGTGTGCCAACCAGCCAGGCCCTCCCTCAATGCCGGCACACCTCCAGCAACTACCCGAGAGGACGGGCCAGGGGGCCAGCCAGCACGGGACCAGGAACCTGCGACATCCTTGTGCAGTGCAGTAAGAGGGGGTGGCTGTGAGAAATGAAACCACTGCCCTTCGCGCTTCCTCCTCCTGAGAGACTGGGCCCTGACAAGGACCCCAAAGCCAGGCCCAGCGTACACATTCTTTACTAATACCACCCATCACTTCAGATTCTTATTCTTTCTTTTTACCAAATGTACTATTATAATAAATTTTTAGAGAACTTCTTAAACTTTTCTTATAATGCATAGTCTTGGCTATGTGCACTCTGTGCTTAAAGAATTACAATTAAAAGGTAAAAAACAAAGATGAGAGGGAAAATATAAAAATGTTCTTTGATATTAGCTTTATAACAGTGATAATAGTGACCACTCATTGAATACCTACTTACTCCAAACACAGAGTTTGATACTTAGCCTATTATTTCTAATCCTCACAACATCTGACAAGGTAAGCATTACTGACCCCATTTCACAGAGGAGAAAATTAAGGCTTAGAGCATAAGTGACTTGCCCAAGGTTACAGGGTTATTAAGAGGCACAGCCAGGGTTCAAATCTGGATCTTTTAGATAATACAGTACACATTCTTTCCATTATACCACTTATTATAAAAATATTCCAAAAGAGATTTAACTATATGTGATAAGAGCAACCTGAGCATTTACTATGTACCAGATGCTATTGAACTCTTTACAAAAATTCTCTCATTTAATCCTCTCAACAACCCTGTAAGGTTGGTACTTTTGAGAATCCTGAGAGACTGGGTAACTTTCCAGAAGTAAAAACACTGCTACGTAGTAGCGACTGGATTTTATCTAACTCAGGTCTGTCTGACTCCAAAATGCACCCTCTTAACTGCTATGTAAGAGCTCCACTATTCAAAGACGAACAGTGTGACACGTACACCTTTGAAAGAGAATGTCAAAAGAACAGGGTCAATAAACCATTTTAAAGATTATTCAAAATAACTACTGCATTAAGACACTATCTCTAAAAGCCCATTACTAAATACGTTCTTGGTGACTGTCACCTTGTTCTGTTGCCCCCAGTGGCTTTTGGAACTACCTACAACCAGCATTTCCACTACAAATGTTTTCCTCTTTCATTTGATAAGCAAGTTAAAAATCTATTTCTTAAACTACCAGTTCAATCAAATGGAACTCATATCTCTGCATCCAAATCTTCAGAGATACCAAAATGAACACTAGTTACTTAGTCTACAATTCTCATTAAACAATGTAGAGTGCTTAGGAATATGTTCACAGTCACTGTGCAAACTGCCCACATGCCATATAAAATATCAGCTTTTGGAGTTTCATAATAAATTCTAGGTTATGTATCAAGCCTCATGAAATATTCTCAACATGACTATCTCCCTATCAGAAATAATACTTTTCTAAACCAGGAAGTTCCTTGAGCAGGACTCCTTCAGCTATATTTAAGACTATTCTTTTTTTAAAAAAAGATTTTGTTTATTTGACAGAGAGAGACAGCGAGAGAGGGAACACAAGCAGGGGAAGTGGGAGAAGGGGAAGCAGGCGGGGCTCCATCCCAAGACCCTGGGATCATGACCTGAGCGGAAGGCAGACGCTTAATGACTGAGCCATCCAGGCGCCCCAAGACTATTTTTTAAATCCCATTTGTTATTAAGAAAGTGTCAGCCCAAGGCATCTGGCTGGCTCAGTCAGTGGAGCATGTGACTCTTGATCTCAGGGTTGTGAGTTTGAGCCCTATGTTGGGGGTACAGATTACTTAATTTAAAAAAAAGTTTAAAAAAATGTGCCCAACAGAAAAACCTGACCTTGTTGATCTACTGATTGGTCAAGCATGAATAGGACTCCCCTGTATCTATCGAGAAGCTTACTCATGTCAATTTCATACTAACTGGATTTGTAAATCAAATAGCTGGCAAACCATTACTTTAAACCCAATCAGTGAAAGAGTCTGGCAATTCTTAGAAAAACATGTGGGAAATCAATCATGTGTACGTGTGAACTTATGTCTACGTCAACTCTCAAAGAGTAAAATGTAAGTACAGGAAGTACCTAAATACTCCCTAACAAAAGCAAAGTAAATATAAAGACCTGGATGAAATCCCCAAATTTTGTACTTAAACTTCAAGTTGGAATGTTCAATGAGTATGGGAAAATTATAATAAGTATTTTTAAATAGTTTTTAAAAACCACAGTATATTTGTATAGCAAAAAGAAATAAAAAAAAACACTGCAGAAAAACATAAAGAAGAAAATAAATCACTTATAATTACACCACTGTCAACACTGTGTCCCAGAGTTTTTTCTTGGCATGTGTGGGTATATAAACACCGAGTTTCTCAAATATACGGTTGCGCCACATGGTCTGTTTTGCAACCAGCTTTGTTTTATTTTTCCATCCAATAGTAAATCAAGGACAATATTAAAAAATTAATAAATACAGCTCTACATCTTCAATTCTCCCATACCTGATTTAACCAGTCTTTCATTGATGGACAAATAAGTTTCTTTCAACCTTGTGCTTTTATAAATACTAAATTGAACATTCTTGCACACATGAGTACTTGTCAAATTAGTCTTTTCAAACAAATTCCTAGAAGTAGAAATACTATGTCAAAGGATGTGGCTCTGGATACATATTGCCAAACTGCCTTCCAGAAAGATAAGCCAATTGACACTCCTACTAACTATAGAAAAGAGTACAGACTTCTCTGTACCCTGACCTTTCCTAGCAATATGTTTTTTTTTTAAACTCAATGCCAATCTGATAGACAAAACAAACAGTAACTTCAGGTTGCTTTCATTTGCATTTTCTTTTCATAAGCATATTAAGATAGAGGCAGTTAAGTCAGTGTCTACTGAAGAACCAGAGCTTTGGAGGCCAACAGTCCTGGGCTTTTGTGTTGAAGCCCTGGTAATTGTGTGACCTAGAACAAGGCACCTGAGCTCCCTAAATCGGACTCTCTCCATTGCAAAATGTAAATAATTGCACCCGTCTCGGCATTTTCTGAAGCAGTGTAGGGAAAGCCCTTAGCCCAGTGCCGGACACACAAGGAACACTCAGTAAGTGGTGGCAGCGAGCTGTGGTTGTCTGAGCTGTGGTCAGAGGAGGAGGAGTCTTATCCGCCATTTGTATTTCTTCTGTCGCTAATTGCCTTTTCATATCCTTGGTCCATTTCTGTGCTAGAAAATTCATTTGTTGTTTATTAATCTGTTCATTTGTTATTAAGAGCTCATCGTAAATTATGAGCAATAAGAACTCTTTGGCTGCCATATATGTTGCCAACATTTTTCCCGTGTTGGCATTAGTTTTTAACTTTATTTTTGGGGTTCTCTGTTATGTAGAAGTTAATTTTCAGAGTTAAATCTAATTTTTTTTAATTTGTTAGTTTCTGCCATTGGTGTCATGCTTCCAAAGAGCTCCACTCTCACAAGATTGTAAATAAAAACTAGGCATATATTTTATTCTATTGCTTTTATCGACTTCAATCTTTTAACAGCAAAACACTTAATCATAAGTAGTTAATTTTGCTACAAAGTAGGGATTTAACTTCATCTTTTTTTCTCTTACATGACTAGTATTAATCCCAACACCTTTCAAAAACCCTTTCATCACCGACTTGAAATGCCACCTCAATATCAAAAAGTTGATAATTCCTTACCTGTGATTCTGAAATCATAAAGCTCTGGAAACAAAGAATTTTTTATCTGTTTTTTAAAGATTGGTGCCAAAACTCATTTGGTAGCAAAGCCTGACCTAAGCCGATGTTAAGGCTATTTCTAGTCTTTATTTATTCCATTTAGTGTCACTATTAATCTGTTTGCCTATGGAAACAAACAGGTACATGACTATGAGATGTTGTTAAAAACCCTGAATTCTGGGGGCACCTGGGTGGCTCAGTCGGTTAAGCGTCTGACTCTTGGTTTCGGCTCAAGTCATGATGTCCCGGTTGTGAGATCAAGCCCCGTATCAGGCTCCACACTCAGTGAGGAGTCTGCTTGAGATTCTCTCCCTCACCCTCTCCCTCTGTACCTGCCCCTCTTGCACCCTCCCTCTCTCAAATAAATAAATAAAATCGCCCCCCCCCAAAAAAACCCAAGTAAACCCTGAATTCCGAAACATGGCTGGCCCCAGACATTTCAAATAAGAGACTATGAACCTCTCCTAGGTTTCCATTCATACCCAAGCCTGCTTTTAGGCTTCCTATTGTAGCTATGCCATTCTAAATCCTCTTTTATCCTGTTACTATGATAAAGTACATTGACTTTCAAATGTTAAACCAATCTTGAATTTCTGGGATAAATCCCATTTGGTGATGATGTATTACCATTTTTCTGTTTTACTACATTCAACTTATAATATTTTGTTAAGCATTTTTGCATCTATGTTAATGGAGTCTGATTTTTTCTTACAATGTCTTTGTCATGTTTTGGTATCCAGGTTATCCTGGCCTCTGGTTTCTGAGTTTATATGCTATTTTATTTTTTATTTACTATATTTTATAATATTTTAAAATTCAATGAAATAAAATCTCCCATTTTTCATTCTTCCCTTATCTCAAACAGTATTTTTCTGAACTTTAAAATTATTCTATCAAATTCCATAGAACAGTAATCCTACTGCAATTTTTGTTGGAATTGTTTCAAATTTTGGATTAATGTGGACAAGAACAATACTGATATACTTACTATATTAACACTTCTCACCAAAGAACATGATATGTTTCTCCATTTATTCAAGTGTTCCTATATATGGCTCAGTCAAGTTTGGAAGTATTCTTCGTATATGTTCCGTGCGATTGCTACATATTTTATGATCACCTTTATTTTTCAACTCTGTTTATGTCCATACTGCTATGTTTCATTAGTTCTGACTACCAGTTGTGCATAACTGGTATATTTCTTTTCCTGGGAAGGGATGGAGGACCTGTGGAAAAAAGCAGCTGAATATCGCCATTTCATTATTTAATAAACATTTATTGAACATATAATATGTATTAGGCACTAAGTATGCAAACTATCCCTGTCCTCAAGGGTTCACAGTCTAGAGAGTGAGATAAACAAGGACACAGATAAGCATACCATGGCAACGTAAGCTCTGCGTTCAAGGAGAGCCCAAGAGAACAACACAATGTCCTCTTCCATGAACAGAGGGTATTGTTAGGAAAAACTTCCCAAAGAACTGACCCCTGATCCCTGAGGTGGGCCCTAATTTCTCCCTTGAATAGGCCTGGCAATGAGTAGGCACATGTAGAAGCTGCATTAAATCCACCAGAACTAATGAATGTCATTAACATAGAGCTGAGTGTGCCCCATCTTCCACGTCCAAACATGGCTGCAGATCCCTTCAACTTGCTGGCTTCACCCTCTGGCTCAGCAACCCTGGGCGCCTATCACTGAGCTGGACACTGAGCACTATGGGTGGAGCCACACTTCCCGTACCCCCTCTCCTCAACCTCAGGAAAAGGCCATCAGTGTCAAGTTGAGTCATTACAGTTTCAGTTACTAATGGGCCTGGCTTTCACCTTAAAACCCATAAAGTATTTATTTCTACACAGGGACATTATGTTCTGGAGAAAATGGCTCCATTTCATGCCTAAAATGGTAACAAAGCAAATGAAAGCAAAATTGCTGTGTGTCTCCTGGACAGTGACAGGTTTGGGTACCAAATAAGCAGACCGAGCCAAGCTCAGGGATTGGCTGCTTGGATGAACTATTTACCCCTCCTCCTTGGTTCAGTATGAACTGTGGAATCATCCCACAACTACAGAACCCTTAGCAGAGTGACCACAGGAAGCTGTGCATGGAGGAAGAGGGAGAGAATACACAGTCACTTGTGTTATTCCTGAAGAGACCCCAGGGATCTGTCCAGTTATTCAAAAGCACATCTGGAAAGAATTCACCTGTCTTGAACTCTGCTTGCTCAACAGCAAAACAAGCAAAAGCACCACAAAATGCTCAATCATAGTGATCTTTTCAATTGCTGAGGCTGAAAGTTTTCCCACCTGAGCATCATAAATGAGACAAATTGCATAATAGGATAGTAAGACCTGTTGCTAAAAGATGCAATCACAAAATAAAAGGACCTTTCAAAATCTTAGTATAGTTGGTAATTATCGAGGAATGGAATAAAAAGAAGAACAATTCCAAGGTTCCTGCTTCTTCATGTTATCGTGAAACTGAGATGGCCGAATGCCAAACATCACTCTTTCACTTACAACAGACCTTCCTACATCTTCGGCAACAGCTCTATTCCTTTCTGTTAACTGCATGCTGGAGTAGTCTTGTTTATCAGTCAAACCTCAAATGCCACAATTCACAAAGTTGCCATTTGTTCTTTCCTACAATGAAAACCAAACTTTAACCTGGTAAGATTCACAGCAGAAAAGAATAAGGAAAAAATAGTAGCTTGTAGTTCTTTGTGCTTCAACTGTCATGGCATATATTTATTTATCTGAGTAAGATCTGTGCCTGTTAAGAGAGGTGCCCCTCCAAAAAGAGTACTAGTAAAGTTTGGTTCCCTACTACAAAAAGCAAGACCAGAAAAAAATCAAATGTGTAGTTAAATGTAAAAAAAATACATTTATTGACCCAAATAAATAATACATGTTCTCAAATAAATAAGCCCAACAAAGTTGAGAGAATCATTAAATAAACTATTTACTTGTTGCCAGTTCAAGAACATTAAGTACAAAAACAATTACAGCTGCAGACTTTGCAAACATTCAGAATAACTCAGTAGGAGAATCACAGGTCTTGGAGTCAGCTCTGGGTTTCAATAACAGTGCCAAGATGTGTAGCTTTGAGGCCTTGGAAAAGTTCATCTCTCTGAGCTTCCTTCTCTGCAAAATGGGAAAAATACCTGCCTCATAGGAAGAGGTTTTGAGGATTGAGAGAGAGGTATATAAAAAGCCCAACAATGAATAGACAGAGGGGGCATTCCACACACTACTAGTTTCCTGTTCAAATTCTCTGTCCACTAAATGGTCAAAATAAATGTCCCTAGCTTTTCAACCCAAAATGGACACTTACTATTTAAAATACAGCTCCTCCTTGACCTACAATGGGGTTACTTCCTGAAGAACTCATCATAAGCTGAAAATATCCTGTCGAAAATGCATTCAATACACCAACCCTATTGAACATCACAGCTTAGCCTCATTTACCTTAACTGCCCAGAATGCTTACGTTTGCCCACAGCTGGGCAAGAGCATCTCACACAAAGCCTATTTTGTAAGAAAGTGCTGAATAGCTCACGTAATTTCCTGACTTCTGTACTGAAAGTGAGAAACAGAATGGGTGTACGGGCACCGAGGGCTGTGAGCTCACGTGGCTGACGGGGAGCTCTGGCTCACTGCTGCGGCCCAGCGTCGCCAGGGGGGCTCGGGCTGTGTATTGCTAGCCTGGGGAAAGCTCACACCTCAGAATCTGAAGGACAGTTTCCACTGAATGTGTATCGCCTTCACACCATCAGAAAGCTGGAAAATCATAAGTCAGGGACCATCTGTTTTGAATTCTTTCCATTAAAACACACCAAAATCATTTTGCATTACATTATTCCACAGGTCAATTCTCTTGAGCAAAACTTGAATTTCTTATATTTTTCCAACCTCTCATTTTCCTGCACTTACAAATACCATCGCACCACCGCCATTTCCCAAAATCCTTCGCAAGGGATTCCGCTGGGAGGATTGGGGCAGGGTACAGTGGGGTGAGGGCCTTGAGTTTTTAAAGGCAGTACTTGGCATTCGGTTCAATTCGTATTTTTTTAATCAATCAACAGTTTTTTCTTCAAAGCAGAATGGTTTGAGAATATGCAAATGCATATCTAAAGAGTATGTACAGCAGGTGGTGACAGTCAGAAACTCAGCTGAACACTGCCAGTAACCAGAGTAGTTTTAAAATTGTTTTATTCTTAGACATACATTGTTCATACATTATGATACCCATAATGGGAACACTCATTGGGAAATACAAGTTAATGAGGAGATTAACATAAAAATTATGTCTGTTCCTTATCAGATAAGACTACTAAAAATTCCTTTGTAGTAAAACAAAATGTCCAAACCAATGTTAAAAAGATGCAAAATAGTGACAATTATATCCAACATGCCCTTTCATTTTTCAGGAATACACTCTTCTCGCTAATGAAATTAGAAAGGTAGAAGGAGGTAAAGTAAGAAGTCTTACTCTTACCCTACAAGTAATTTATTTAAGAATCAAAGGCAAGAATGTCTCTGTTCCTCAGTTATCCCCTCTCTAAATAGGAGTTGTTTAATAAAACTCAACCTAAGCAAGGTGTCACCCTGTTCTTTGGGCTAACACAACTATCATTGCCAACCTCTTTCTCCTGTACTGTCTCCATTCTAGAGGCTGGACGAACAAACATTCACTGTGCAGCCTCTCCTGCAGCAAGGAGTGGCCATGTGACACTTTCAGCCAATGAAACAAAAGAGGAAGTGGGCTGGGGATTTCTGGGAAGACTACTGCTTTCCCTGATAAAAGTGACAGATGCATCAGGAGTTGCCCCTTCCCACTAACTTCCAGCCTTACAGATGCAGCCATCTTGCTACCACAGGGAAAACCAATTCCTTCAACTCTTCCTTCTGAGAGAGGCAACAAGTTCTAATGGCTCACCATCCAATAATGCAAGCCACCCATACAATTTTAAATTTTCTAGTGGCCTAGCAGCCACATTTCTAAAAAGAAAAAGATGAAATTAATTTTTTTAAAGATTTTTTTTAGGGGCGCCTGGGTGGCTCAGATGGTTAAGTGTCTGCCTTCAGCTCAGGTCATGATCTCAGGGTCCTGGGATCAAACCCCACATCAGGCTCCTGCCTCATCAGGAAGCCTGCTTCTCCCTCTCCCACTCCCCCTGCTCATGCTCTCTCTCTCTGTATCTCTGTGTCTCAAATGAATAAATAAAGTCTTTAAAAAAAAGTTTAAAGATTTTTTTTATTTATTTGAGAGAGAGCATGAGGTGGAGGGTGGGGGCAGAGGGAGAGGGAGAAGCAGACTCCCCGCTGAGCAGGGAGCCCCACACAGGGCTTGATCCCAGGAACCGGAGATCATGACCAGGAGCCAAAGGCAGATGCTTAACCGACTGAGCCACCAGGTGCCCCAAGATGAAATTAATTTTAATAATGAATTTTATATAACCCAATATATCAAAAACATCATTTCAACAGGTACTCAAAATAAAATAAATAATGATTAGATATTTTACATTACTTTTTTGTACTAAAATACAGTATGCATTTGAATCCAGTATGCACTCTCCACTTCAGGACACATCAATTTGGAGTTTCACATTTTCACTGTTCAACACATGTGGTAGAGAGGCTACCATGTTGAACAGCACAGGTCTAATGGAAGAATATACGCTATTTTCTTTTTTAATTTTTTTTAAGATTTTATTTATTTATTTGACAGAGAGAGACACAGCGGGAGAGGGAACACAAGCAGGGGGAGTGGGAGAGGGAGAAGCAGGCTTCCCGCGGAGCAGGGAGCCCGATGCAGGGCTTGATCCCAGGACCCTGGGATCATGACCTGAGCCGAAGGCAGATGCTTAACGACTGAGCCACCCAGGTGCCCCAAACATACGCTGTTTTCTGTAGATGGATAACAGGTAGTGTTGGGTTAATCAAATAAATTGGCAAAATATAGTACCAACTTTCTCAACTTAGTACTGCACAAACCTCTCTTAAAGCAGAATAAAAGGGAATTAAATCTCATGGACCTCTGAGAATATGCCCTTGAACTTCTAAGGATCCATGTTCCCCAACTGAGCCTTCAGAAAGCCTTCAAAGTGGCTTTTTTTTTTTTTTTAGCTTATCCTCAAAATAACAACATACAAAAGAAAAGATTCTGTTTTATGTAAAATTTGAGGAGCTCTATGATCCCAGTTCGAAAGCACTGTTGGAAAAGAATCAGGAGGTCTTTATTTTTATCTTGATTCTACCACCGAACCAAAGTGGTAACTTGGAAAACAAAACAAAACTATTTTTCGAGGCCTCTTTTCTCTAAGGGTGCCCCACTTGCCCACTAAACAATGCTGTTGTAAGCAAACCATCCTTTTAATAATCCATTCTAGAACTCTGCCTGCAAGGAGCCTAACACTCCCTCTCTCAGTCTATGGTTTTTGAACCATATTCCTCACTATTGAAAATTAGGACTGCATTTACCTACCTTTATAATTCTGACATTTTTCCATTCTTCAAAATTTCATGAAATAATACTTAATAATAAATTATCCCCAAGTTCTTTCAGTGTCCTGAAATAGAATTCTTCTGGATCAAAAATCTTAAACTCATTTTGAGCAATTAAACAATCTCGCCCTATCCATTCAAGTTTCTCAAGCTTTAATTTCATGTTACAGGATTTTTCTGACTTGTTCAGGATGACTACTCTTGCCTTTCATTTATTCATTTTATAAATGAGTACTTACTGAAGATCTACTGTATAGGTCGACGCAATGGGAATAGAGATGGGACATGAACAAGACAGGCAAAGGCAGTCCCTGCTTGCAAAGAGCTGACACTCTGGTAATGGGAAAACTCAGTAAACAAGCAAATAAATGAGTATGGCAATTCCAGGTAGTAAAGAGTGATATAATAACACAGCTAACGCTTGAGAGCATATCATGTGCCCGATAGCCTTCTAAATATTAACTAATTTAATCCTCACAACACCTCTATGAAGTATGTACTGTTATCAACCCCATTTTATAAATGAGAAAACCGAAAAACAGAGGTTCAGTGCTAGAAAGAACAGAACAGAGAAACAGGGAGAGTGCCCAGTGCACTACTATAGTCTGGGAGGTCAGGCCAGGTCTCTCCAAGGTCATCCAGGCTGGGCCTGGAATGAAGAGCAAGTCACAGAGATCTAGGGTCAGGATGTTCCAGAGAGAAGGAACAACAAGTAAAAGGCCCTAAAGCAGGAAGAACCTGGCAGGATAAACCTGAGGGGCTCTAGGAACAGAAAGAAGCAAAAAGTGGCTTGAAACATAAAGAGGGATGGGAGAGTCGTTAAGAGGTACAGTTTAAGAGGTGGGAGCAGGAGCCGATTTATGTAAAGGAGTCCCTATTTTATCACAAGTGCAATGGAAACCCGCTGGGGTATTTTAAGCTGAGGAAGGACATGATCTGATGGACATTTTTAAAAGATCACTCTGGTTGCTCTATAGGAGGCAAGAATGGAATGAGAGAAACCAGTTAGAACAGAGAAGGCAGAAGCCAAACAGCAGTTGAGCAGTTCAAGTTTTCCTCTGCCATCTGTTAACATTCTACTATGGGCCTAGAGCAACAAGCTTGTTTCTTTTCGCTTCTTGGTCTGTGCTTACCTGCCCTGCAGATGGAGTCCTTGCTCTAGGTTCCACTGAGAACTAGAGAAGAGTCCAGGACCACCTTTCAGAGGCTTTGGCTTCTGATTCCAACCTCTACCCAAACCAAGGGAACATGTACAACACAATATAAATGCCAAGGAAAGCAGAAAACCAGGCAACACAGTCAATGGTCTTCAGCTGCTGCTCAATTAAGCCCAAAATGTTCACAGCACTTCTCTCTATAAACAATTCATAATTCAAAAACAAGGGGTTCAAATAATACTCAAAGACCCGTGACGTTACTAATAGTGCTCTACTTCCCATTGAAAAGGTAATACGAGTAAAAATCTAAGCATGCTGATGTGCACCGTCTGCAAACATCGCCACTGGTGATTCCACACATCCCTGTTACATGCATGCCGCCCAATCCACCAAGAGGTGGAGTTTACTCCCCCTCCCTCTGAATTTGGGTTGGCCTTGTGACTCAGTTGGACCAATAAAAGGTGCCAATTCCGGATCCAGTAGACCTCAAGAGAAGTGGAGGCTGCCATACTCACACACTTGGGAGTCCCGGGAGCATGCTATAAGGAGACCAGTCGAGCTGCCAAAGGAAATGAGGCCATCATGGAGAAGAACAAAAAACAAAGCCGTTCCCGTCTATAGCCAACACAAGGCATGTGAGTGAAGCTTTCTTGGACATTCCAGTGCCAGGCAGGCTCCGCGACCACAAGTATCTGCTGCATTAGTGACACGAACTGGCACCACGTGGTGCAAACGAACTCAGCTGAGCCCAGCCAATTTTCAAAGTTGTGAGAAATAATAAATTGTTATTGTTCTAAGCCACTAAATGCTGGCATAGTATGTTATGCAGCAATAGTCACCTGATATAAAAATGTGTAAGTTGTTGATTCTACAGGCCCTTTGCAAACCATGAGTGCCATCTGAGAAAGCTAGACCGATCACAGCAACCAGAGAAGCCCACTAATGAAGATAACTTTATTACTGTTTAGTTTCCTTAGGACTTTAACATTGCCTTTTCTGATTCCTAGGCATATGTATTCGTTTTACATTGGGGGCTGAAGAACTCTAATTTCTCATATTCAAGTAAATTTAACACATTCTTAATAAGAATCTCTTATGTTCTATACCAGAAAATAAAAAGTAAACTAGACCCAGGCTCTGCAAAGAATTTATATTTAAGTGAAAGAACTACATGCACATAAATCTTTCCAGGTGAAGCAGAATATACTTATTTGATATCAAGTCACATAACTATTAAGTACAATGGAGGAAAGAGGTCATTCATGTGGAATTTCAATAGGTCAAGACAAAAAACAGGATATTCCAGATAGAAATATGAACAAGAGCAAAGACCAAGAAGCGCTATCGTGTATTTTTCAGGAATGGCAAGTTCTCTGACAACTGAGACCTGGCATGACACAGCTATTCTAGTCCAAGTGAATCACTCCCTGAGCAAGCCCTACTGTAGTGCCTACCACATGAAGAAGCTATGAAGAGGGGGGTTTGAAGGACCAGAAGTTGTCAGACGAGGACCCCTGAGGTCAGGTATTAAAACAAACGATCTATGAATGTATCGTGTATATTTTGCTTCTCTTTCATTCTGCCTTGCAGGCAGCCAGCAATACCATCTGTCCTCCATTTTGCTAAATCCTTCCCTTGTCTCAAGTTCTACATCTGCTTAGTTATTGATTCATTCAACCATTTTTTATCAGGCACCAACTATTTGCCAGGCACTGTTCTAGGAGCTGAGGATACAATAATGAACAATGCAGACAATGGCCCTGCCTTCATGAAGATAAATAGTAATGAAGGATAGGAAGTAGATAGGGTGGGTGGTCAGAGAAGGCTTGAAGAGGGCATATTTGACCAGAGATCTGACTGAGGTCAGAAAGCAAGCCATGGGACTATCTGGGGAAAGAGTGTTCCAGGCAGAGGAATGAGCAAGTGCAAAGGTCCTGAAATGTCTGCATATTCAAGGAAGGAGGCCAGGGAGGGAGGGAAAGCGAGGTAGAAAAGGAGATCAGAGAGGAAGGAGGGATCGAGTTCACATAGGGACTTATAGGTAATGACCGACACTCTGGATTTTGTTTTCAGTGTAATGGGAAGCCTATCTCCTTATGCCCTTTCCCAGCCCCTGGCCCAGCCCCAACAGCCTCTACTGATCACTCCTTCCTGGGCACATATCACCTGTACTTTTATTTGCCACCCAGTCTATATTCCATAGATTTCTATTCATCTCTTATGCATCAGTTCTATTTCCTCAACTATGTCTCAAAAGGCAAGAACTGTGTCATTTTCTCCTCTGCATTTCTAGGGCCTGGCACCTCTGTGGTGCTCATTAAATCTTTTTGGAAGGTGATAATGATGATGTAATCCCTTGGAGTCCTTTCCAGCTGTAAGATCTATGATTCCTTTGAACTCTTTCGACAAACTAGCTTGCACTATGACTCAGAGGACTGACATCTTTCTAGATATTTTGAGATTACAGTCATCCATTAAATGACTGGGATGAATCACATCAGAGTTTTTATTTCAATGAAGGCTGTACCATTTGGAATGGGGTCCCCTTAAGTGGAACTACTTATTAGTATTTATACTTTAAGCCATTTGAACTTCAGGAGAGGCATAAATTGCTATTAAGTAAATGTAATCCTGATGTGATCCCATCACCAGCTATTAAAGATGGCCTCGAGTTCTTTGCTGCTTCTCCTAATGAAAGGTGGAGGATAATTCCCCTCACCTTGAGTCTAGGTTGGTTAGTGACTTATTTGATCAATAAAATGCGGGAGAAGTAGTGTTCTGGAACTTACGGGGCTGGGTCACAAGAAGCCTTGAGCCTTAAAGTTTCTACCTACACCTTTTGGAGACACTCCCTCTAGAAACCCAGCTGCCATGCTGTGAGTAACGCAAGCATATTGGAGAGACCATGTGTCAGTGCTCAAACCAACAGCCCCCGCTGAGTCTCCTGCCAAGAGCCAGCATCAACAGTCAGCACCCCCGGCCCAAGCACTAGATGGAGGAGTGAAGAAGCCATCTTAAAAGTGAAGCCTCCAGCCCCAGGCACCACAACTGACGTCATATGGATCAGAGACAAACCACACAGCTGAATCCTTCCTGAATTCCTAGCCCACACAATCAAATGGTTGTTTGAATCTGCCAAATTTGAGGGCACTTTGTTATCCAACAATAGATTTTTTTAATCAAAAAAAAATAATAATCATAGAACATCACCACTCACAAAAGTGCCTCTCCCCCAAACGCTTATAAAGATGACAGATACTCACAGTCCAAGATCTGTCCTATGTCCAATGAACCAAATCCCTTCCCAGAGATTTGACTCATAGACATGAGGAAGACAAATTAGGTGATTTTGAATGAGTACCCTGAATCAATCTTACTACTAAAACTGCAGGTCAAGAAAATTACCTAAAATGTATCCAATGCAAAAGCCACAGCATCCATTTGGATTATACAGGTCACAGAATTATGCTATTGGGCAAATTATACATATTTCACTTAGTCACCCAACGGTAAGAAAACAATTTACAACTGACCCTTGAACGACATTGGTTTGAACTACGTGGATCCACTTTCAAAGGTTTTTTTTTTTTTCAGTAAACACAGTACAGTACTATAAATGTATTTTCTCTATCTTACGGTTTTCTCTTTTTTTCTTTGTTTTTTTCTCCATCATTTTATCATGAAAACTTTCAAACATGTAAGAAAGTGAAAATAACTCTCAAACACCAAATGCCCACCACCTAGATTCTATGGTAGTTAACAGTTTGCTATGTTTGCTTTCTCACATATCTGTCCGTCCTTCCACCCACCAATTAAAATAAATTGCAGACATCAGTACACTTCAACCCTAAATGCTTCAGCATGCATATCAATAACTAGAATTCAATGTTTATTTATGGCACTTTTTGTTCTTGAGGTAAAATAACATGCACAAATCTTGAGTATACTATTAAATGAGTTGCGGCAAATGTATACATTCATTTAACCCAAACCCCTATCAAAATATAGAACATTTCCTTCACCTCTCAGAGTTCCCTAATGCTTCTTTCTAGCCAATCCCTGCTCTACCCACCCTGTATTAGTTCCCTAGGGCTACTGTAACAAATTATTAGAAACTGGATTGCTTAATACAACACAAATTTATTCTGTCACAGTTCTGGAGGCTAGAAGTCCAAAATCAAGGTGTTAACAGTGCCATGCTCTCTCTGAAGGCTCTAGGGAAGAATCTGTCCCATTTCTTTCTTCTAGCTTCGGGTGTTGCTGGCAGTCTTTGGTGTTCCCTGACTTACAGTTCCCTATGAATTTCTCACTAACACCTTCTTTTCTCTAACTTACCTGATTATAAGAATATGTGTACAGTATATAATACATAAAACATACAAAATACGTGTTAACTGACTATGTGATTGGTAAGGCTTCCGGTCAACAGTAGGCTAACAGTTGGTAAGTTCTGGGGGAGTCAAAAGTTATTTTCGGATTTCTGACTACGCGCAGGGTCGGCATCACTAACCGCCATGTTGTTTAAGGGTGAACCATATTACTCTACTTAAAAACGTGGGTGGGACTTAAAACAGAAATTAAATGCACACTTCTATCATAAAAATAAAAAGATCCAACTGCTAAGCAATGATTACATGCAATACTAGGAATTTCTAGAAATTATTCTCAGACACTACCAGAATGGAAAACACTCAACTGCAAATGGGCCTTTTCCTTTAGAACATCCTTTTGTTTGTACAAAGAAGTTCTATTATGAAAACAAAAGCGTCTTGAAATGGGCAGGCCTTTTTTTTTTTTTTTTAAGATTTTATTTATTTTTTTGACAGAGATAGACATAGCGAGAGCAGGAACACAAGCAGGGGGAGTGGGAGAGGGAGAAGCAGGCTTCCCGCAGAGCAGGGAGCCCGATGTGGGACTCGATCCCAGGACTCTGGGATCATGACCTGAGCCGAAGGCAGACGCTTAACGACTGAGCCACCCAGGCGCCCTGGGCAGGCCTTTTTTACCCCCATCAGTATGGATATCACTTTTCCCCAACAATAGTCATTTCAGACCCTGCAAGTGAGAGGCTTCTGCGAAAAGAGCCTGTTCGTTTTATCCCCTCCTACTCCTCCTTCTCCCCACTATCTTCTTCAAGTCGTGTTTGGCTTTTCAGAAAAAATACAGAACCATTAAGTGGCTCCAAGGATGGGGAGGAGGGGTAACACAGAGAGAACAAATTTTGGTAGCAAATGCTTTAGAGCATCAATTTTTCACATAAACTATTACCTTGTAGCATATCTAATCATATTCTGCCACTTACATTTTTCATGATATGAATTCACACTCACCACTGGCATGCCATTTTTAAAAACCAACAAAAGAAAATAAGTTCTCGGGCGCCTGGGTGGCTCAGTTGGTTAAGCGACTGCCTTCGGCTCAGGTCATGATCCTGGAGTCCCAGGATCGAGTCCCGCATCGGGCTCCCTGCTCGGCAGGGAGTCTGCTTCTCCCTCTGACCCTCCTGCCTCTCATGCTCTCTGTATCTCATTCTCTCTGTCTCAAATAAATAAATAAAAAATCTTTAAAAAAAAAAAAAAGAAAATAAGTTCTCAAGAAAACACCCTACAAGCTAGAGGCATAACAATGTAAAAATGGCAAAATGCTTTTAACAGAAAATATCACCTTCCAGAAATATAAGCACATATTTGTTTGAAAAATAATTCATTATCAATAACAACAATAAAACCATCACAAAAGGAACCAAAGGTCAACATTTACATCACTAGAAGCTATATGAGTACATGGCATTTTTCAAAAGAGAACTTCAGAATTTAATTAGAGAAAATATACTAACCTCTGATAAAAATACTTAATGAAAGTCTAACAATTTCCTTCACGCAGAAACCATTCCTGGGCGCCTGGGTGGCTCAGCTGGTTAAGCAACTGCCTTCGGCTCAGGTCATGATTCTGGAGTCCCGGGATCGAGTCCCACATCCGGCTCCCTGCTCAGCGGGGGGTCTGCTTCTCCCTCTGACCCTTCCCCTCTCATGCTCTCTGTCTCCCATTCTCTCAGATAAATAAATAAAATCTTTAAAAAAAAAACAAAACAAAACCATTCCTGCAGCAGCAGTAAAGCATTAAGTCAGCATAAGACATGTCTAAGAACACACGCGTCTATATCCATATAGTGCATTACATTTCTGAAACTGCTTCAAAGGCACAAGTGGCTGGTAACACCATCAAAAGTAAACACAGTGACATTTTGGTTATGTGGCTCTACCAATAAAATGAAAGTTAAACAGGAATTTAAGAAATGTAGCAGAGGACATAAATCATGCTCTTTTCATTTCAATGATAACATTAGCAGCTCCGTGTCTTCCAGCCTCAGGAGCCATTACTTATACGTGAAATGTAAAAGAAAAGGAACGTGTTTAGGTTAATAATGAAAGCAAGTTTGGCTAAATGTCAAGCCACATCATACTAAGTTTCTTGCACCTTCTGTTTTACCAAGAAAGTTAAAACCTGTTCAGTAGTCTTCTCCAATGTCAAAGCACCACTGATGGGGGAAATGAATATATTTCAACTTTACCTCTTCGAATCACTAACGTGGCCCGACATGTTCAGGCAGGCAGGAGCCTGTCAGCAAGCGTACGGAGGACTGACTTTTCCCACCTCAAATGGCCCTGACTCAGAAAAAAGCCTGCTATTAAAACACGGGTACATAAAAGGGGATCTACAGTATATAGGAATTTAATCATCTTTTCCTCAGAGTCCCAAATATGGAAAAAATTTAATGACTTTAAACATCAAATTATTTCATTCAATCAAGTAATTTTTTCAGTTTCAAGAACCTCTGTGATTACCTGCATCAATGTGTCCGCTGATGTAGCTCCTCAAAAAAATAATTCCTGATGCCTCCTGTGGAGCAGGCACTGTCCTAGGCACCATGGGTACCGGCAGAAGCAGTCAGTTACTACTCCTCAGGGAGCTCACAGTCTAAGGATGGGTAACTCACTGGTCAAGTAAAAACAAACCCAATCAAGTGCAGGGGACAGACTCAGATGGTGTTAAAAGCTACGGAGGAGAGGAAGCAAATACGATACGGGTATGACAGAAAGTGATTTGGGTGGGGTCTAATTTGGACTGACTGGGTAGGCCTTGCTGAAGAGGCCTGACCCCTAAATTATCAGAAGGAGCTAATTATTACAGCACAACTAGGAGCGGGGCACCCCAGACAAGGGGACAGCTGAACAAAGGCCTCAGCAGGAAGTAACCTGGCCACCAGGAGGCCGGGAGGGCCAGAGCACACGCAGTGAGGAGGGAGAACAGTCAATGTGCCTGGAGCCACAGGAGCTTCCCAACACAAGAGCCTCGCGGGCTCTGGTAAGTTCTGACTTCATTTCAGTGCAATGGGAAGCCACCAGAGGAAGGTTTGCAAAGAGGAATAACATAATATGCTTTGTGTTTTTTAAAAGAGGGTTCTGGCTGCTGTGTGGACAATGGGTTGTAGGAGTATGTGTGGAGGCTACTGCAATAATCCTCGCAAGGGAAGGAGTTAAGTAGACAGATCTGAGGAATATTTTAGGTTAGCTAATGGGACAGACGTTGGGGATGAGGGCTAGTGCAGCAAAAGATGAAAGCAAGGATGATCCCTAGGCTTTCAGCTGGAACCATGGGAAATCAATATTTCTGCCTGGGTTAGCTCCCTCACTTCTTCTCCAGTTGGGACAGCTGGAATTAGAACCTGACCTTCTACTTCCTAATCCAGAAGTCTTTTAATTAAGAGTATTAAATTGAGATTTCCAGATTAAACAATCTCCAGTTTTTCTATTTTGCTATTACTAATTATTCACACAACTCCAAATAATTTCAGGAGTGCATTAAAAAATCAAAAGCATGCACAAGCCTACAGGTGATAGAATTTCATAGAACACACACACACATTAAAAACATGTTAAAACTGGGGCGCCTGGGGCACCTGGGTGGCTCAGTCGTTAAGCGTCTGCCTTCAGCTTGGGTCATGATCCCAGGGTGCTGGGATGGAGCCCCACATTGGGCTCCCTGCTCAGTGGGAAGCCTGCTTCTCCCTCTCCCACTCCCCCTGCTTGTGTTCCCTCTCTCGCTGTGTCTCTGTCAAATAAATAAAATCTTTAAAAAGTAAATAAATAAAAATAAAAATAAAATAAAAACATGTTAAAACTATCCCAGTAAGGTCATATTTAAGTTAATAGTATCAATTGTCCTGGTTGACAATGTGTAAGATATTTTGTTGGGGGAGAGGGGAGCTGAGTGAAAGGTACCTGAGAACTCTCTGTACTACTTCTGCAACTTCTTGTCTTAAATGATTTCAAAGTAAAAAGTTACTTAAAAAAAAAAAAAAAATCTTGTCCAAGGACTCGAAACCAGTGGGAAACAGCCACTATCTGAGCCTACATCAACTGATTTCTCATTCTTTCTAGTATATCACAATTTTTACTCAAATCTTCTTTAAATTAAAAGGACCTTAAGAAAGAAAAAAACAAAACAAAACACAATACCTGATTGGCCCCTGTTTTCATTCCAGCACCTGTTTTTTTGTTTACTTTCTAAAGAGAAACTGCCTTTTTGCCCCTTTTGAAGGTAGTAGGCATCTGTGGTTGTGTTCACTTCTGCCCTCAAGAACACAGTCAGCATGCAGTCAGCAACTTTAGAGCCAAAATCTGCATTTGGCCGTTCTGGGAGTCTATAGTAGGTGTGAAACACTGTTCTAAACACAATTAAAATGTCTATTTTACATCTGTTTTCATTTCCCAAGTGAATTGAAAAAAACAACATAAATGATTTAAACCACTTGTGAACTGAATCAGAATGGAGCTTACCAAACCTGAACGGCCCAGAGTTGGAAAAGCAGTGCCCTCGGGGAGGGTGGTTCCATCTCCTGTACCCAGGGCCACTGCTCTCTCAAGAACTATCGACAATGCCCAATGACCAACGGCTGTGTCCCCATCCACAGGCTCACCACAGCACCTATAAGGTGCATTGCATTTGCCTGCAAAGAGTTATGGGCTTCTGTTTGCTTGTTTTGTAGGGAGTAGAGGAAGGACCGGAGGAATGAAGATACAGATTACGGGTGGTGGCACACTGTGAACAAGGCTCAGAAGCCTGGAGGCAAGAAGACCCTGAAAAGCATCAAAGATCAGGGTGAGCTATTTCCCTCTCACAAGGGAAATTGGAGGCTTGAGCTGCATGCCATGCAGAGTCATAGTCAGAAACTACCTGGGACACGGGATTCTTCGTTTCTCCCCAAAGCCTATCACTATCCGGCCTAACAGCGCCAACCTGAAGCCAACTTTCTTAAGTTAAAATGAGAAGCAGAATGGAAGTCTGTATCTCAGCTAAAATCTGGGGAAATCTGGAAGGTATGGGGTAGCTGAAGTCAGCCCCAGAAGATGGCAGATGAAGTGATGTTCTCTCTCCCTGGGCCAGTTTCCTCACATTCAAGGCTCGCTCCCCTACCCTCTCAAGCCCAAACCAATGCCTAGACATCAAGATCATCCATCAGCTCATCTCTCTCTTACCTGTCTCTCTCTCTCCTTTTCTAAATACATTAATTCTTCATTTGAGCCAAACAACCTATTTGCTGTCCTTTCCCTCACAGAACCCACTTATTCAAGGACCTGCTTTGTTAAAGGGCAGGTACATGATTCAGAAAACAAAATGACACTGACAACATTACTAAAGGCAGGAGGAGGAGCTAGATTTATTGGGGGAAAAGTCATTCCATTTGCAACATTAAGGGTTTAATGTTCCAGCAAAGCATCTTGGGAAGGTATCTGGGAGGAAGTACTCAGCATCTACTCTGTATGGACTGGCTTCTTCCCTAGTAATCATGACTACCTTCCTTACAACCCAGAGTCACCCTACAAGCATTCGCTACTTTACCCCTCCTCCCCACTGAGATCACTCCTTCATGCTGCATGCTCTGGTGAAACTCCATTCACTGGTACTTCTCTGCAGGCCACTGTTAAATGTTCAGAAATTCACATGCATGTCACCCCTCTCTTGCCATAAAGACTACAAACTCCTTGAAGGACAAGGGCTCTACCTTCTATTTCTGATGTAATCACTTTGATGCCTTTTACAGCCCACAGCACTCTGTGAACACTCAAAATGTATTGTTAACAAATGCCTTAGGGGATTGAGAAACCTCATACAGCCACATTTCTGAATAACAGAAATAGCACAATGGCTATCTCGGGGAATGGGAAGAAATTTCTTACCCTTACTTGGCATTACCTGTCAGGAGGTTTGAGTTTCAATGGTAAATGATTTCCTTCAAAGGAGGTGAAAACAAAGACAAGATAGGGGGTTGAACAAAGTACACAAAATACCTAACGGATGAGACCAAAAACCAAATGCTAATGACGGCAAACCTTGCTTAACTCTTTTTGTGGTTAGTACTCAAATGCTAACATTATCTCATCACCCCAATACTTAAACATTTTGAGACTAAACCATGAGTAAGTATATGGGATAAGCTGAAATTAAATCCTCATGTAAGTGTGCAGAGTATAAAGGAGTTTTATCTGTTTGGTTTACCTAATTCTTTTTTCCCTTTAGTACAATTTTAGAAATGAAAGAAAAGGTTCAATGGCCCTGGTATGACAAATCTCTTCTGGCAAAATTCAATTCAAAAGAAATGGCAGAGATAATAACATACTTTCACAGGAAAAGTTTGCCCTGAAGAAAGGCCTCTCCACTTTTGACTCTCAAAACAATTTTAGAACTAAGCATTAGCTTTAATCCAGCACTCTGGTAAGCACCAAGAAAAGAAAGGTAAACAAAACTGATTCCTGCCATGCAAAGTTATTTTCCGGCCTTTCTAACTCTTTATACAAAGTGTGGGGCAGACCTTCTCTGTAAAGGCCCAGATAGTAAATAGTTTTTGGACTTTCGGAGCCGTAAAGTCTCTATTGCACTGAACTCTGCCCATATAGCATGAAAGCAGACACAGACAACATAAACAAATAAGCATGGCTGTGTTCCAATAAAACTTTATTTATTGACAGGAAAATTTGAATCTCACATAATTTTCACATTATGAAATATTCTTGATTTTGGCCTTGTTTTTGTTTCAACCCTTTAAAAAGGTAAATTCTTAGCTCATGAGCCACACAAGAACAGGTAGTGGACCCGATAGGGACCACAGAGACTTGGCCAGTTTGCCAACCCCCTGCTTTATACCAAAGGCAAGGTGGCAGAGAAAGGCCAAAATTAGCTTGCAAACTTCAACTTGCTTCTAAAAGGAGAAGATTGTTGGGGAAGGAAGAGGGTGAATAGAGGAGGAAGAAGGGATGCCCATGAGAAATCAGGCTGAGGCAAGAGAAACCCAAGCAAAAGCGGTCAAAGCCTGAGCCGTGTGGGGGAAGGATGAAAAAAAGAAGCAGAAGGCCAAGTTTCTTCCTTTTTTTTTTTTAATTTGAGACAGAGAGAGAGCACAAGTGGGGAGGAGGGTCAGAGAGAGAGGGAGAAGCAGACTCTCTGCGGAGCAGGGAGCCCAATGCGGGGCTCAATCCCAGGACCCTGGGACCATGACCTGAGCCGAAGGCAGATGCTTAACCAACTGAGCCACCCAGGCTCCCCAGAAGGCCAAGTTTCTAGGGCATCTGTGGGAAATGAAGGGGTGAAAGGGAAGTCAGCTAGCCAGTAGTCCAGGGGAGGGGCTGTAGATTAAACTGTAAGAAAGCTGAACATCATAAAAATGCTGATTAATGCAGGAGCCCAGAATTTAAGAACCAAGGTGACTGTGTGTACAAAATTATTCTCTTAGTGGGCAAGAGCAATTCTGTTGTTACAAGTCTGTTGGGGTATGTGCCTGTTGGAGAGAGTGATTTTCATTTTGCTTTTATTTTATGCAGTGTTCCTAGGAATATCAGTTCAAAGGGGCCAATCGTGAAAGCCTTAAATCTAAAGTCCTAGAATTTCTCTTATCTTTAAAATGATTTGGCCCTGGGTTCTGACTGCTGTACCCACTCCCACACCGAAACTGTACCTCCATGAGCAGGATTTGCACCAGCGAGGAGGTAAGGAACACCCTCCCATGTGAGAGGTCATTATAACAATAGTTAAAAATAATGCTGAAAAAATGGTTTGATAACCAGACAGGGTAAAAATTGCACTCTGTTTTAAGTTTGGTGAAATGAATGGGTAAAGACTGGCACCCAGCAAATGTTAAATAGCAACCTCTAAGAAACGCCAAAGAATCACTTTCATGGAGGATCAAGAACCAAAGAGTTATTATCTGCTGACTATCCAGGAAAGCTGACAAAGTAAAAAAAAAAAAAAGCAATAACAGTGTTATGGGCTGCACTGTGCCTCCCCAAAAGTCCTATGTTGAAGCCCTGATCCCCAATACCTAAGTACGCGACTGTATCTGGAGTCTTTAAAGAAGTAATTAACTTAAAATAAGGCCATTATCAGGCTGGCCCTAATCCAATATGACCGGTACCCTTATAAGAGGAGGCTACTAGGACACGTGGAGAAACACCAGGGATGCACGCACACAGAGGAAGACCACGAGGCACGAGGCAGCACGAGGGCCGCCATCTGAGCCAATGGGGCCTCAGAAGAAACCAAACGTGCTGACAACTTGATGTCGGACTTCCAGCCTCTGGGACTATGAGAAAGTAAATTTTGGTTGTTTAAGCCACCTAGTCTGGGTATTTTATTACGACAACCCGAGCAGACTAATTTAAATAGTTATGATGCTTGGACATTAAGAGGAAGGTGAGGGAAGCAAATAAGGCCACCAGAGATTCACCCACTCAACCAACATGTATTGTAGATGTTTGACAATGTGCTAGGTTCTGAGTCTACAAGGATGAAAAGCTAAGCTCTTGCCTTCAGTGAACTCACAGTCTACTTGAGGACAAAATTCTAACATAGTACGGATATGCTGTAAGAGAAATATTCCCCTGGTGCTTTGGAAACACAGAAGAGGGTTTTCTCAGCCAGCCATGAAAGGGGTGCACAAAGCTTCAAGAAAGACGTGATGTGATGTCTGGGCTAAGTGCTTTCAAAAAACCAAATCAAAGACACCACTTTCTTCCGATTATTTGACTAGGACTATATTTTTGAACTGGAGAAAATAAGTATCATTGAAGAAGAGGATGTTTGCTGTGAGCGATGTGAGGTTTTCTTCTGGTCATGTTGCATTAAGGTAGAGGACTGCAGCGCAGCTATCTTTCTGGGCCAGAGAGAGCGATTTAGCAGCAGCTCACACAGCGGTGGTCATCCAGCCAGAGCGCCGTCAGGCTCTGCCCTCCGAGAATAGTGCCAGTGAGAAGAGAAGAAGAATTTAACAGAACTCCAGAGAAGACAAGTAGAGAAGAGGCAAGCAGAAGTGAGAAGCTGAGAAATGGGAGATGGAGGCACAGGAGGCAAAACAGGACCAGGAAAGGGGGCAATGTCAAGAATGAAAGGGGGGCGCCTGGGTGGCTCAGTTGGTTAAGCGACTGCCTTCGGCTCAGGTCATGATCCTGGAGTCCCGGGATCGAGTCCCACGTCGGGCTCCCTGCTCAGCGGGGGGTCTGCTTCCCCCCTCTGCCCTCTTCCCTCTCGTGCTCTCTGTCTCTCATTCTCTCTCTCTCAAATAAATAAATAAAATCTTAAAAAAAAAAAAAAAAAAAAGAATGAAAGGGAGTAGCCCCACACGTCACATGCTGCCAAGACAGCAGGTGGCAACCCAAAAAATGCCACTGGACTTAACCAAAGGCCCTGATGGCCTCTGGGAAAACAGCTTGAGAAGTGGATCACTGTGTTCAGCTGGGAGGACATTCATGAAAACCCAAGGAAATAAAAGGTGCCTGAGTCACCTTCTGGGATTGGGAAGAGGGGGCGAGTCAGATGACACAGGGGCAGTGGCAACGATAATGGTGGGGGGCTCTCATTCTGTTCTTCCAGTTTCTGGGAGCTGCGTGAACACAGAGTGGGAAGGACAGAAGTGACGCAAAGGAGAAAAATGGCATTTATTTATTTTTATTATTGTTTTAGAGAGAGAAAGTGTGAGCAGGGAGAGCGGGGAGGGAAAGAGAGAGAAGCAGATACCCTGCTGAGCACAGAGCCTGTCCCGGGGCTCCCTCTCACCACCCTGAGATCATGACCTGAGCCAAAACCAAGAGTCAGACACTTAACCGAAAAAAAAAAATGGCACTTATTGACTACATGAAAAACACCACCGACATTTACACAGCCCTTTATGTTTTAGAGATTCATCCATATATCCTCTCATTTAACCTCAACAACTACTCTTAGAGAAGAGCAGAGGCAGCTGTTTTACACATGAAGAAATTAAAATCTAGAGGAAAGATAACCAAAATAATCTACCTGAACATCACACGGCAGATAAAGGTAGAAGCAGGACTTCATCCTGAGCCGTGACCCAGTACCTCCAAATGCTTACCCAGCACTTTCACAGAATGAAGCGCTCGTGGCTCTGGGCTGGGTCTCAGCTTCCTCATATGACTCGTGGGCATAAGAACAGCCTGTACCTCACACTGTTGAGAAATGTAAAGCACTGCAAGGGGCTGGCTCACCGTAAGTGCTCAATAAATGTGAATCACTATTAGCTTACATTCAAGGAGCGTAACATGTACGCCAACCATACACACTGGGTATCCATTCTTGGTGCCTATGAATAGCTATCCAAACCAGAAATCTAGGTATCAGGCTAGAATCTTCTGTCTCCCTAGGCCACTGCTCAATCAGGCAATGAGTCTAAGCCCATGCTTTTCAACCTTCGTGTCATCATTATCGCCTTAAACCTTTTCAGACAGGTTTTCCCTAACTGCATCCCTCCCATGAAATTTTAAGAGCACGGATAACTGCTTATCTGTTTATGCACTGTGGCCCTTTTGAATCCTAATAGCTGAAGTTTTTTTACACCATCCCCCACAACCAGTTTTTGCCCCCTTGGGACCATATCCCCCGCAGGCAGAACACGTCTAATAATCCTTCCTCCTAAATCTCTCTAAACCCATTCCCCTCTTCTCTATCCTCAATGCCAGTGCCTTTTCTTCACAATTTTTCATCTAGATTGTTCCAAGAGCTTCCTCACTGGGCTCCCTGCCCCTATTTCTGCCCGCTTCCCATCCATATGCCACCGGAGTAGGCTTTCTAAATGCAAGTCTGTTCGTGTCGGTCCCTTTCTCCAATGCCATCAGTTGTGCTCCATCACCGATTGGACCTTTACACTGCACTCAAGGCTCCTGCTGAGCAGTCTTGGGCCTGAGCTCCCAGCCTTGGCTGCCACCACCCCACCCCACCCCCAGGCACTAGGTGCACACAACGTACAGCCATCGCCTCCATGGCCTGGCACTTTGTTACTCTGCCTAGGATGCCCTTCCCCTCTGCCTTCCTAGTGAACTCCTACTTACCCTTCAACACTCAGACATAAGGTATGGTATGCGCATTCTCTAAAGCCTCCCCCAATTCCATCTTACTGCAGGCTGGGTGAAGCCACCCTGTCCCTTGCACATACCTCTCTGTCACAACTCTTCAGTTACCTCTAATGATAATAATGACAACCAACATTCACTGAATGTTTAAGAGATGCCAGGCTCTATTCTAAGCTCTTTACATGTATCATCTCATTTATTTGGAGCAACTTGAGGGCCAGTATTATACTTTATTAATTTCCGTACCTAAATCCCAGCAACAGTAGAAATTCAATAAATGCTTGATGAAATAATGCAGGAAGCAAAGTTTTGGAGTTTCTCATATCTGCTCTTTCCCTTGACTTACACAGCCCCTCCTACGACGGTTTATGGTCTTTTTACTCTGGTAATAAGGAGAAGGATGAGATATGATTAGTCCACCAAAGGTTTTAAAAGTTTCTTTGAAATACACTCCATGATTTAGTGGAAAAAAAAAAAAGTCATTAGGACTGTCTTTCCAAGTGCAAGGGGGAAAAAAATCTAATCTACTATCCAGAACACTCACATATTTACAAATCTAGTCAATTTGAGGGATATAAATAGATCTTAAAATGCCACAGGCAAAGGCTTAATCACTACAGTGGAACAGCTTGGGAAAAACAAAGAAGAGAAAAGATTTAGAAACATAATATTTAAAAGCATACAAACAGGAGACTTAGAAAAAAAAATCAGGTTATATAATATCCTAGTGAAACACTCTGAAATAGAATACTAATAGAAAGATAAACAGAAAAATACTTTAAACAACAGAGTGAAAAATATTCCTCTTAGCTCCTTAAGAGTAACTGGAGAAGGTCATTTAAGTCCAATCCGCCCCACCCCAACCCCCTGCTAACTGAAATGAAACAACTAGGGGCTATCCTTAATAATTTGAAAAGACTGGGGCGCCTGGGTGGCTCAGTCAGTTAAGCGGCTGCCTTCGGCTCAGGTCATGATCCCAGGGTCCTGGGATCGAGCCCCACATCAGGCTCCCTGCTCCGCGGGAAGCCTGCTTCTCCCTCTGCCACTCCCCCTGCTTGTGTTCCCTCTCTCGCTGTGTCTCTCTCTGTCAAATAAATAAAATCTTAAAAAAAAAAAA
>NC_138373.1:135801865-135819883 GCF_054177405.1 Leptonychotes weddellii | reverse complement strand
TTGAAAAGACTACTTCAAGTTGATTCAGAAAGTTTTACTCTCAAAGGAAAATGTGTGTGTGTATTTATATACATGTATTTTATATTTTTTTTACACACACACATACAACCTTCTGAATTTTATCCTTTATTCGACATTACATGACAAATTCCAGATTTAAGAGTTGGTATCAAGTAAATAATAACTTTATGGAAATGACCGGAGTTCAGAAAAGAGAGAGCTTCTAAAACAATGTCCTAGGGTAAAAACCCAAATACTGCATTTCACTCCTCATTTGTTATAAACTGTGATATCTCTGGGCAATGAGATTATGGGTGACTTCCATTTTCTTGGTATCTTTCTAGAGTCTTTCCTTTTTAAACAACAAATATGTGCTGCTTTTATATTTGGGGGGGAAAAGAGCTGTTTTCACTTTTTAAAACATATGTTTTGTTAAACTAGTAAGAACATTTGTTATTAATTTACAAGTCACTTTCATGTATGGCAGCTAAGTTTCCATCTACGATAACAAATATATATACTTTAAGCCACTACATCTGATAAGTGCCATAAGGCCCAAGATAATTTGACATACTTCCCAAGTAAATGTGAGGTCTCTACGTCTCTTCAAATCTGGGCTCTGGGACAGCTTAACCAAAGAATACAGTGAGAGTTAACACTATACCAGTGTCTGGGCCCAGGCCTTAAGAAACTGGCAACTTCTACTTCCTGCGTCTTGAAACTCAGCCACCATACTGTAAGGAAACCCCAGCCACCTGCAGAAAGGCCTATGTGGAGAGGAACCAACGAGCAGCACCAATTTACCAGAAATATGAGTGACACATCTGGGAAGTGGCTCCTCCAGCCCCAGTTAAGCCACTCCGACCCACACCAGGTAGAGCAGAAATGAGCTGCCCCCTTCAGAGCCCTGCCCAAACTGCACATTCATGTAAAAATAAATGACTGTTATTTTAAGCCACTAAATTTTGGAGTAGCTTGTTACACAGCAACAGATAACTAGAATATCATATTATATTTTGTTTGCCTCTACCTTTCCCCAACTATAATTTAAACTCCTTGAGGGTATGAGTCCATCTTTACGTTCATCTTCATAGTCCTGCCTTCATTCACTCTATAAGCTTGCGAGAACTAATCGGTATCTAGCACCATGCTAGCTAGGTGCTGCAGGTACAGAGGCAAAAACAGATTCTGCCTTAGAGATGATCACAGTCTATTTTCAGAGACAGACAGATGAACCAACAAGAATAGACAATGACAACGATAATTCTCACAGCTTTGGCAGGATAGCCAGCAATGGTGGACAGTCAATAAATGTTGGCTAAATAAATGAATGAATGAAACAGGTTCTCAGAACTACTTTGGGAATTATATACTGCCATCCTTTTATAGATGAGGTGTACCGATTAGCGACGTATTACTTCTGAGCTGTACATTCACCCTCTCTGCCCTGCTTTGTGACACTGGGGCTGGCCCCTGTGAACATTTCTCCTTTGCCAGATGGTGCAGTGTTCGTTTTCATCAAAAGAGGGCACTGGAAGGACACTGAAAGGCCAGAGCAGAGGAAGGGGCTTATCACTGGGTTCCGGATGCTTTATCCCCTCTAAAGTGTACCGCCGGTGGCATGTGGGAAACCCAAAGGTGCTTACTCTCCAGGGAATTTCCCTGCTGCTCAACAGACTGCTAAGGACCAACTCTGGTCCACCCACATGCTCTACCAAGATTCTCAACCCAGTGCGCTGTTCCTACAGACCAGCTCCAGCCTGTACCCTCTGGCAAGGTCACTGGCCACCAGCAGTCACTTCATCTCCAAAGAGGGCTGAAACTCAGTCTTGGGGGTGGGGAGGAGCCTCTTGCAAGCTCTTAGTGCCTTCACCCTGTACTCTCTCTCCTTCAGCCCTAGAAAAAGTAGACCTCTTCACCACTTCAGTAGTTAACCATAATGAACCTTTTACTAGTTAATAATAATTCTTTATATTAAATTTTCCTTGTTCACATTACTGTGTGGTTTTTGTCTCCTGAATGGATCCTGACTGGCACACGAAGGAATAAAAGGGCTCAAATACGAGGGGCCCGAAAAAGGACAATTGCCCACAGCACCATCAAAGGGCTGATTCAGAATAAAAAGAAATTGAAAGGGAAGAAAAAAAGACTCGACAAACAAAAACTGCCACGTCAATCTCCCATCCAAGTACTAACCAGGCCCGACCCTGCTTAGCTTCCGAGATCAGACGAGATCGGGCGTGTTCAGGGTGGGATGGCCGTAGACTGCCACGTCAATCTCAATCAGAATCTTCATTTTGCCTAATCACATTTCTCTAGAAAATATTTTTTATCTTCTTCGGTGTTTTTTTAACCTTCCATTTGGTAAACTATTTTTAAAAAGACAATGAAAATGTTGGCTACATGTGAGACGCAAGGGAAGAAAGGGTCAGCAAATACAGAAGCTGTAGCGAGCCCAGGTCAGGTGCTCTGAGACATGTGACACCCATCGGAACCAAGGACTGGTATTAAGGACACAGAAGAGCCTCTCAGTTAATAGCACAGACTGGAGGACCAGATTGTTGGCGTTCAAATCTCAACTCTGCTACTACCAAGTTATGTGACGTGGGGCAGTTCGTCTAATACCTTCATTTGTAAAATGCAAATGACAGTAATAGTATCGACCTCAGAGTTCTATGAGGATAAAGTGAGTTTATGTACGTAAAGCCCTGAGGCCAGAACCCAACCCAAATTCTCTTTCTAACCACTTCTTGACTTCAGTATTCTCAATCTAGTTTTCTCCCCAATATCTTCTGATTTTGGAAAGGTTTCAGAAGACCCATCTTGCTCTAAAAACTGCTCTCCTCTAATTTTCCTACCACCTCTGGCCTTTGACCTGGGCCTTGCTGTAAGAAGATGTGGAACATTCTCCTTCCTTAAAGGGCTATCATTTTTTTCCAGGCCCACAAGTGTGGAACCTGTTCAATATAAAAAGAATGGGTATGATATAGTATAGCGGCCATCTCTTAATCAGCTTTCACCTCTTCCTTTTAGATCTGTCCCTTCCCCACTCAGGTGACTCTGGTGTCCTAAAGGAAGGGCTCATGACTCAACCTAGGCCAGTCAGACGCTGAATCTTGAGAGAAGGCACAGTGGAGGAACTCAGCTGGAGATAGTCATCAATGGCCAGAGACCCCCAGCATTGCTTCATTCCTGCCTTACTGAGCCCTGACATTTTAGCAATTCCTTCAAGGTTGTGAACAACCCAGGATACGTTAGAGAAATTCCTATTTTTGCTTATGTTAGCAAGAAGTCTACTGCTTGAACCAAAGAGCCCACATACACGCTGTTAGACTGACTGACATCTTTGAGTTTCCTCACCTGCACAGTGGGGGGTCTCTGAGGTCCCTTCCACCTCTAACCTTCTACAGTTCTAACAACAGGGCAGGTCCCAGCTGATGTGCTCTGCTGGCTCTGCAAATCTCCATAACCCACTTGGTCATTACCACTCAGCACCCATACACCTTATACACGAATGGTGGGATTGAGAGATGCTTTAAAAGTCTTATATTTAGGTTATGAAACCACAAAGCTCTCCTTTGCCACTTACTACATCTCAGCAGTATTATTTTGGTAACAGCGTCACCACCCTCTCTGCTATGGTGCTGAGCATAAATAGAACATGAACATTTCCAGGAATTGTCAACTTGGCACTTCTTACAAGGAGTTAAGATTTCTTTTATAACATTAACAAAAATAAAGCCTAGGACTAAACTTCTTTTAGAGGTCACATTTCCTTCTCAATTAAAATTTAGTGTTTGGAAAAACACAATGTACCCTTTTTTTTCCTCTGGGGAAAAAGTCCTCCAAAGAATCACATACATATACTCCTTGCTGTTCAAACCGAGGAACAAGTATAAACACAGCTGCCTATTAAAATTAAGCAAAGGCAAACATTCCTGCAGCTAGCTATAACAACAGCCTACAAGTTTGAACTACACCCATAAAAAGAGAAAGCTACCTTGCTAAGCGTATGGTTACACTCTTGAGGTTGTGCCACCAGAAGAGCTGGTTATTAGACCTGATGGCTTTCAGCTTTTGATAGCAAGATTTAAGAGCTACCAAAGTGGAACCTGATTCCAGTACCAGGAGAGCCAATGCTCCTATCTCCTAATCACAGTCAAGAAGATGTAGTCTTTTTCTACTCTCAAGGTAGCAAGTTGGGATAGAGCAACCCAAGGGCTCTGTTCCTTGACCCCATATGGCCTCACATTAGACCTTGCTACCCAAAAAAGAATTAAAAAAAAAAAAAAAGATGGGGGAGAGAGATACCAACCAAGACTTAGTCTTCTTTTTTTTTTTTAGATTTTTTTTTTTTTTTTTTAATTTGACAGAGAGAGAGACAGCAAGAGAGGGAACACAAGCAGGGGAAGCGTGAGAGGGAGAAGTAGGCTTCCCGCCGGGCAGAGAGCCCGATCATGACTTAGTCTTCTGACAATAGGCAGGAAAGAGAAAGACAGAGAAGCCTTTGGGGCTGCATGTCTGGGAGTGACTGGAATAGGGGAGGGAAGATGACTGGGAGCTGGTAAATGATGGATTCTGGAGCAGCCACTTGTCAGAAGTAGGAGGGAGAGAAAAGCACATCTTGAAAATGTGTTTTCATAGGCTATGAATTAGCAGGCTTTGAAGGACCTGGATTCCAAATTTGGCTCTACTGGGTTGAATGAGTGACCTGAACAAGTGACTGAACATCTCTGTGCCTCCATTTTCTCATCTGTGCAGTAACAGTAATAAGACCACCTGTCTCACTGAGTTAGTGCCACGATTAAGTGAATTAATAAATGAAAAGGACCTGGACCAGTACCTGGCACAAAGTAAAGCCACCAATAAATATTATGATAGTTATTTTATTGGCTAAGCCATTCCCAGTCTTCCCAACTTTGTCTCTTTTCTCCTCTCATCCATCCTTAAGCCATCTTCAGCTCACTTTGCATCTGAGGGCCAGCATCCAACTCATTCTCCACTGGCACGTTCTGTCTCCATTTGGACAACTTGATCTACAGAGCACAAAGTATTCCGGATGGTTTGTAATTACCTGACAATGTGAATAGGCAATGAAAATAATTCCCCCAAATCCAAACTTATCTGCTAACTCAAAACACTCCAGTCAATGTTGTTCTGTGTACATCGAACCCGTGTATCCCCACAGAGCTCTAATGGATTTTAGTACTGGTAGCAAATCACACACCTGTGTGGGGTCCAGGATTCTGGGACATTCTTGAGCAGTAACGTTCAAGAAACTCAAAAAATTAAAAACACTTATGATTACGGAATCAAAACAAAACTACATATCTTTCTGTATCCATTCCTACCACCTTTCCACTTCACCTCACCAGAAAACAAGAACAACTCTTCAAGCAAATACATAACTTTGGGAAGCTCATGCGTGGGGAGCAACAAGTGACAAAGGAGCCACGCGCCTACTCAGCTGGTCAGATTTCAAGGTTCTCAACCCTGGCTGCACTTTAAAATAACTTCATGAGACGTTCGTGCATGTTCCTGCGCTTGCACGTGTGCACATGCGTGTGTATGTGTGTTTATAAGTGTGTGTGTGTGTGTCTTAATACCACTGCCCAAATCACACCTCCACAGATTTTGGCATGAACTGGCCTATGTCGAAGTCTAGGGATCAGTAGTTTTTTTAAAGCCAGGGTTGAGAAAGACTAAGCGAAATGAACCACAAAAGTCAATAGGGTGATTGATGTAGCCAAGTGGCCCATACATCCACAGGAGGGAGAAAAAAGCACAGTGAGAATTTCTAAGAGAAAAGAACATTAAATCCATTTTTTAAAGTGAAATGGAGGCATCCCTGCTGGGGAGAGGCCTGTCACATGGTTTGCTATTCCTAGAAAGAGCTACAATTAGCTGCCAACAGATGCATTATTTCATCAGTCCCATAAATACTCGATAAAAGTCTTCTGCTCTTCCTTTATGTCAACCTTGCAGGAGCAGGGCGGGGGGAATCTTCTGATAAAATGCAGTACTAAACTATAAAAATTTCCTTTTAAATGATTAAAATTAGCATTAATAAAAATAAAATATTTTAGCAAAATCTTATCCCAGTATACCTCTAAAAGCCCTTGAAAATTTTCCTCTTAAAACAAACAAAAGCAGGGGCGCCTGGGTGGCTCAGATGGTTAAGCGTCTGCCTTCGGCTCAGGTCATGATCCCAGCGTCCTGGGATCGAGTCCCGCATCGGGCTCCCTGCTCCTTGGGAGCCTGCTTCTCCCTCTGCCTCTCTCTCTCTCTCTCTGTCTCTCATGAATAAATAAATAAAATCTTAAAAAAAAAAAAAAAAAGCATTAGTACAATTGTTTAAAAGCTCATTTCGATTATTAATGCTACAGCAAAATATAATTCCATTTCAAACCCAGTGGGAAGTCAAGATTGCATAGCAGAAAAAATCCTAAATCAAGACTGGAAGCCTGGATTCTAGTTCGGCAATAAATTACATCAACTAACTATGTAATCATGGGCAAGTTGACTTAATCTCCATAGGCCTCAGCTTTTTCACAGAAATATTAGATGATCTGTGAGTCTCTCGTGGCCTAAAATTCTGGGATACCAGAATATGTCTCCATCTTGCTGACTCCGAACATGTTTATAATTTACAAAACGTAAAATTAAGTCATTCCGGCAATTCTACTAATAAATTTAACCAATTCCCGGCCACTATGCATAATCTGAAGGAGCAAAACAATAAAGGACCTTGAATTTGGCACCATTTTCTATCTGAACTAGAGCTGGAGTCTTCCTTCCCCAACTATGCAACCAGGGGACAGCTCCTGCCCCAAACTCCTGGCTTTCTAAATGAGAAAATGCATGAAATGCATCTTTACAATTTTTGCCACATCTTCATACCATTATTTTCCTAGTATTTTTCTTTATGTGCTCATTTTTACTTAAGTAAAAGCAATGTCTTTTTAAAAGCAGCTTCATAAATAGAAAACAGTTTTACTTGCCATAAATGGAAGGAAACCATTAGACTAATGCAAGGGAAAGAAGGCAACTAACTCAATTCCAGCTAAATACTGTTGTCCACCGAAGGCATGAGACATAAGGAGCTTCTTCTCTTTGTTAAAAAGAAAAACTGGCAAGTGTCAAGAGAGATGCTACAGCAAAGGGAGGCTCTCACCTGGATGTCATCAGGATTGAAACAGAAAGAAAAAGGAAATGACTCTCTCACCATGTGATTCACTCCCATATCTGCATTTCATCTAAAATCATTTTGAGAACCACCCAAGATCATGGCTGTGCACACATCTCACGATTTGGGAAGCACAACAACGAATGGTCGAGACTGGGCCTTTGCTGACGTGCGGCGTGACTCAGCTCTCCGTGAGGAAGGTTCTTATCCCAGACAGGCCTGGGCTCTAGCCACACTGTCACTGAGGGCTCCCACCAGAGGGCCTGTGTCTCTGTGGTCCCCTCTATCTGAAACGGTCCTCCTCCAAGTACCCACTCTGTTGCAGAATTCAGGTCTCTGCTCCACATCCTCACGGCAGAGAGGCTTTCTCTGACCACCCTGTACGATGTGCGAAGCCCTTCCTCACCACCAGACACTGTTTTTCTTCATAGCGGTAGTATTCACTCATTCGCTTCTGTCTATCCCCATCAGACTACAGCATATGGTGAGCTCTAGAAGAGCTGGGGCTTTGTTTCCCATAACATCCTAGTACCTGATGTCAACACTCAATATTTCCTCAATGAATAAATGAATCCCCTCAATTGATCTGGAGGTCTTTCACATGTCTTTATTTCCTAGTGCCTGGTATCTAGTTGGTCCTCAGGCTGCGTATGATAATCTCACTGGGGATCTCTGCAGACTCTGCCCTTACCACAGGGAAGGGTCCCACCATGGATGCTGACCCACCACTCCCTCATGAGTACACAGGATGACACAAAGTGAACTCTACCCAGCCACAGCAGAAGTGCCTAGAGAGACCACAAGCTAGATGAACTGAGATCAACACCGAACTTATTATACGCAGAGTAGGGCCAATTCATGGTATGATTGGAGAATCCCAGGCTGGAAATCTCTCCAGTAAACCTATTACAATCCCTAAGGTTTTTGCCATTATTGCTCATAACTTTAGATGCATCCAAGTATACATCTGAGAGCCAGAGTAGATCTTGAGAGAGGAGCTGATGTGCCTCTGCATGGTCACACAGGGCCAGCTCCGAGAGGAACAGGCTGAGCCCTGGAGCTCTTGGCTAGAGGGAAAACAGACCAGCCCTGCATCCTGCGCCAGTGAGGGCAGCCAATGTCAGGGCATAGGGTCTGCGGTGAGGACCGGCTCAAGCGCAGGCAAAGTTGAAGCAAACAGCCTCAGGAGGCGAGAGTGTTGAGGCATCTGATGCTAACATACCAGGCACTGAGCTGTGTTCCAAGACATCTGTCCTTCATCCTCGCCAGTGGCTAAGAGGACGTAAGGCCAGAATCTAGCCTACAGAGAAGGGGGGGGAAAAAAACTCCCAAGCCTAACGTAAGACTGGAATTAAAGGCAAAGTTGCCAGGCTGACTGGTAAGTGAGAATCACAGCAGAGACCCAGTCCCACAAACAAGGCCAACACAGTGGAACAGGGAGTCCTGGGGCCCAGGAGTCACTCCCACCATGACTTAGCCTAAGTCCCACCAGCTGGTGGGACCAGGGCTGCCATAAACCTCTTTTCCAGACCCAGACTAGCTCAGGCACTAGGGAGAGCCTGTCAGCAGACAGGGCCCACGAGCAGTAGAAAGCCAAGCAGGTAGGCACACGCTGCCTACACCCAGACTCAGCACTGTTCTCATCTCCTAAAAGACCAGACAGGAGCCCACAGACGATTGCCAGCTGATCTACTGTCTACTCTGCAACCTTGGCCAGCAACGGACACACTGTGAAGTGTCCCTTCGGCAGTGCCAAGCTGGATTAAGTAATTTTATTGCCAGAATTTCTCTTCTAAAATATAAGAGTCCTCACAGGGTGAGAAAAACACAAAATCAATTATGCATTAACATCTTAGACTTTTTTTTTTTTAAACATAAATAGGAAGACCCATCAGCTAGGTAGGCTCTGAAAGAACCAAAGGTTTAAGGTGCTCTTCTATGTTTTGGGATTTGCTGGGAGTAGTTTAAGAGACCAGAGAAGATTAAGATACAACTGGATTCTTCTCTAATAAAAAGCAACTAAGTAGGATCTATCACCAAATATCAAAATTTACAAGTGAAACACAGAAATTAAACAAGCAAAGAGGAAACCAGGATTCTCTGAGAAGCCCAAAACAAGAACACTTTTTAATAAAATTAAATCAGTTCATTCTTGGAGACGTTTCGGCCTTTTGGCCAAAGAGAAAGCCATTCCTGCCCATTGGTTCTCAGACATCCCAGGAGGAGACCACAAATCTACACAAATTAATTAATAATGACAATGAAAATGAGCAAAAGATCAGACAAGGTTAACATATACACATAATATATAAACACCACATCTTCCTACAGTTTAGTTCCTCAAAATTCAAAAATGCCTTTATAAAAATTTAAATGGTCTTTTTAAAAGCTTATTAAAATTACTCTTACAACAATGGAGAAGCACAGGGTCCTGGGAAATAGACCTCTGCGTCCATCAGCATTTTTTACGGAAATATTAAATTGAAGGCATCTCAACTCTGACAGTCCAGGATTTTCAAAAAAAAAAACAAACAAAACTTAGGTTTTCAATTAATTAACTCCCAATGAATTTTAGAATTAAAATATCACCATCAACTTAATTAAACATTGAAAGTTTAAGGTCCCAAATAAGAGAAGGCTGTTAAAATATATCTTTCCCAAATAATTAACTAATTAGTTAATTTAAATTAAGTCTATCATTTCCTCCATCCCCTATTCTCTCACACACATTATATTTTTTATTTATATCTTTATATATCTTGCTAAAACTTATGGTATTGCAGATTTTCCGTAAGTGGATTTTAAAAGTGATTTTTATGAGGGAGAAAACTACAAAGTGAAGAATCGAATGATAAACTTCAAATTCAGGATTTACCAGTAAGTAGGGGTTGGGGCTGAGGTAGGCCTAGGAAGGAACACCCAGGGTCCTCAAAGGCAATGGTAATATATTTTTTTAAAACTGAGTAATGGGGAGACAGATGTTCACTGCACCATTATTCTCCATACCTTACTTGTATTTTATAATCTTACTTAAAATACTCAATAATTAACAAAACTTATTTTAAAAGTAAGTTTATGTTATTATCATTGCAGAAGGTATACAGAAACATATGTAAATCAAACTCTCTTGAAAACATTTTTCAATAGCCGTGTTACTCGGACAAAAAGTAAAACAAGAGCACTTAAAATTTGTACAGTAGCCAACCTATCCTTCCATTTGAACACTTCCACAGAACTAACAAATTAATATTTTTCATGCAGACACACTCAATTTTTTCTCACATTATACTGTTTCATTCTGCTTACTTTAAAAAACTTTAGTTGTCCCTCCACTTCCATGTAACTTTCACCATTTGGTAAAAAACATCATAATTTTTTTCTTGTTCTCTAAATAAATCTGAAAAAATTAAAATGGGGTCACACCTCTATGAACAACATACAACAGGATGAGTTACATCACCCAAAATGATTGTAAAATTAAATGAAATATTTTGGTAGTAACGGGGTTTCGGTTCGCTTGTTTTGTTGTTTCCAACTATCTGGTGCCAAGAGGAATCTCTAAGTCAAATACAAGGAAAAGACACCGGATACCCTAATACTTCTCTTAATGTGTCCCCAGGTCTTTGTTATTTATTCTGCTTTCAGTAAAGTGGTAGAAATGTCTTAGATACTTTAGTTTGGATTTGTTCACACATCTGAAGTATTTAATTTTGTAAGGACACTCGAACTTGAAAAGTCCTGGGGCCCGGAAAGGACAGCTATTTTCAGTATTTCAAAAAGCCTAAAACACATTTACCTGTAATTCGGCCATGCTAGAAAATGAAAATGTGTTTGCTTTCTTCCCCTGGGCTTTAACCAAGCTTTCCTAAGTTCAGTGGTTACCTCACGCAGAGCAGATATTCAGACATATGTCATTAATAAAAATAGAAGGATTCATCATGATTAGTTAGTAACTGTGGTCTGAAAAATCATTCAAAATATGAGGTCCATGAAAAAGAAAACCCCAAAACAAAAACAAAATATGAGGTCCATGGGGCAAAAATAATAAAATTGGTCTTTTATTACTGGCATTTGTTTTTTAACCAGTTTTGTTGGTATTTTTAAAACTGCAACAACAAAGTCTGAGGACCACTGTCTGGGAGGAGTTCTAACTATCACTGCTTTCAAAATCTCCGGAGAATGTTGATTTCCTAACTATTCCAAAATTTGCAAAGTCAACTTTCAATTTTTTATTTTTTTATTTTCTTTTTTAATTAATTTATTTTATTTTATTTATAGATTTTTTTTTCAGGCAATTCAGTTCTCTGCTCCTCCAGCTTTGTAAAACAGTAAAAGTCATGGAGTTGTTAAGAGGGAAAATGTTTCACATCACATCTTCTTCCTGCTACAAGCCAGGCTCGTAGCACTGGGACTGTTTCTCTTCTCCATAGCTTCCAACTTTCTTTAAAATCAAAATGTGACCCTCCCCAAACTACTATTCTTATAACAGTAAATGCTCTGGGTGTCTGAACAAAGCCAAACTAAAAAAGACTGACTTTAAATCAATAACCTTTAAAAACTTACTTAACCAGCTTTCGAAATAATCCCCTTTGGCCATGCAGGATAGCCTAGGGAACAGGTGCAAGGCGTGCCTTCCTAGAGGCTGTCTCCTCCTTCATGAAGCTGACCTTTTCCAGCAGCTCTGGCACCCCACGAATCAGTTATCAGTAAGCCTAAAGCCTGCTTTCCCATCTGCACTTTCCAAATGGCTCCCAATGCCAAGCACCGAGATATGACCTGGCTCTCAGATGAGAACATGCCTCCCAAGTGACTTGCCAAGTTTCCCTGGAAGCATTTTCTAAATGTATTCTCTGACCTCCCTCCTCACCCTCTAGATCACAGCTCATTCTTCCTTCCCTGCACTTCCTAATTCCACCTCCTCATCCTGTGCCTCCAACACCCTGTGCCTCAGTCCAAACTCCTTACCCACCCCCAGCCTAAAACCCCACCTTCACATCCAAAGGACACAGTTTCGACAATTTTGCACCTGGTTTGCAGTGATCTTTTTGAGGCCTACCTGCAGGCAGCTCAGTTATGGATTCTTCCCTTGCCTTCTCCAGCTTCTCCCTAACCCAGGGAAATTCCTGCAAGGAATCTAGGAATGCATCAAATGCTTTAGGACCTCTGGAAGGTAGGATATCCAGCAGCAGCATTGTTTTCCGGAGGCCTGTGGCTTGAGCTTTGATTTCTTGAACATGGTTTTCTGTCAGGACCCCTTCCTGGTAAAGATACTGGAGAACCAGTCCCTCCACCAGTACCTCTGCACCCAGCTCCAGGCGAAGGGAGCGAAGCACTTGCTTGTCTCTAGCCTCCATTTCTCCCTGGGAGAAGACAAAATAGTAGCTCAGATTACAGGGAGCTCACCAACCCCTAAAGACAGTGTCCTACATGCGGTGCAAGCTCCTTAAGGTCAGGTACAACTTGGAACCTTAGCAGGGTGCCAGGCCGTGGTGTTTGGTACACAGCTGTTAAGCCAAAGCGAAGTAATTTTGAATGTTTCCGAACATAACGAACAACCCTGAATACGAATCATCTTTTCTATTTTTGCTTTCCACACAATGGAATCCTAGCTCCATTCCTTGCTTGATCAAGAGATTTGGAAAAAACTGGGTCATGGACCCTGCTTAAAAAGCAACTTTGAAAATTACAGAGCAGCTTTTCATTTTAACATACTTAAAAAGAAACGGTGCCTTTATTTTAACATAGCCTTCATCAGATATACCCCAATACCAAGGAAACTGCCAATAAGCATGCAGGTGCTCTTCTGACCGTGGGCATTTGCTGAACCTGCATAGCAATGGGAGTGGGCGCCCGAAACCGGTAGGTACCACTAAGTTAAGGTTCTTTTCCCTTAAGAGAAAAGCCCTATACACCCTCACCTCCAAGAAAAATATTTATTGTGTGTGCCTCTACAGTAAACCTTATATATGGTCACAGACTCCACCCCTGCCCTCTAAGAATTCCGAAACCCTATCACAACACTGCCCGGACCACACACGTATGGGACATTTAGTGGGGATTTCTTTTTTCTTTACAAGGAAAAAATGTCCACACGCCAGCCCTGGTCAGTAGCCACGCACGATTTTAAGGCCTGTGTTCAAGACCACTGCCCCAGTTTGAGGGCGCTTGTGCGGAGGCTATGAAGGTAAAGAAGCGGCGCGGAGTGGGGGGGAGGCGGCAGATGGCGCTTCCAGGCACCCACAGAAAGTACAAGCGGCCGGCGACCCGACCCCACTCCTTCGCGCAGCCCTCGGGGAAGTCGGGGAAGTCCGGGCGGTGGCAGGTGAGGGGCAGGGTGTGCGCTTTTGGCTGCCAACGCCCATCTGGAACTTTTTATTCCCTGCCTCGCCAGCTGAAGTCCTGTTGTGTTACGAACAGGAAGAACTAGGAGGAATTTTCGGGGCAATCTGACAAGCTAAAAAGTGGGTGCTGGCAATGATCCTCAGAGCGGACTGAAGGGGTAGCGGCCCCCGGCATCCCTACCGCCACCCCAACCCGGGCCCGGCTCGGAAATGCTGCGAACAAATTAGCGGGGGCGGGGAGCCACGCAGGGCCCAGGCCGCAGACTCCACCGTGCGGGGCCTTAGAGAAAAAATGGATACGGGGTTTCTGATTTCCTGTTACTTACGTCTGCAAACACGTATATTAAAAAAAAAAAAAGAAAGAAAGAAACCGCAACCGGAATCCAGACTGTTAGGGAACCTGTACCATAAGCACCATCTTTGTTGAAGGCGAAAGCCGTGAACAGGAAGTGTTGTCTCCATCTTTCTTAAGGGCAAACACAGGAAGTGCTGTAGCCATCATTATTGGGGGGAGGGGACAAGTGTCGGACTGAAGCCTTTTCCGCCATGTTTGCTGTGGGTAAACAATAAAGCGGCCTGGAGATGGAAAATAGCATCACTTACGGGGTTACCTAAGGAAAGTAGTATTTTAACACAGAACTCCACAGTCTTGCACACAACTGACATAATAGATGGTCAGGTCTCAAAAGTCACCTTATCGGGCGCCTGGGTGGCTCAGTCGTTAAGCGTCTGCCTTCGGCTCAGGTCATGATCCCAGGGTCCTGGGATCGAGTCCCCACATGGGCTCCCTGCTCCGCGGGAAGCCTGCTTCTCCCTCTCCCACTCCCCCTGCTTGTGTTCCTGCTCTCGCTGTCTCTCTCTCTGTCAAATAAATAAATAAAATCTTTAAAAAAAAAAAAAAGTCACCTTATCAGCGTAGCCTTCCATGACCACTCTATTTAAAATTGCAACATTCATCTCCTGCACTCCCCATCCCTTTTCCAACTTTGTTTTTATCTGTAGCATGTACACCATCTTATTAAAACCTTTACTTAATTATCTGTCATTCGTTTCCCTCCACTAAAATGCAGGGTCGTTTATATCTTATATCACAAGAGTTCCTGCCCACAAAGAGATTATACATCAGTAAATTATTCAGTTACAGCAACCAGCTAGCTACTCAGGAAAGAAAAGGATTGGTCACGGGGAATTGGGGATATTCACAATCATTAGAAAGGCTGGAAGAGGCCTGGGCATCCGAGAATGACTCCCTAGACAATACTGCCTAACTGACCACAGTCGGGAAAGCCGATCCCCATCTCTTCTCAACAGACAGATCAAGTGACTTGACACCCCCATCTCTTCTCAACAGACAGATCAAGTGCGGAAAACCCAAGGTCTCCACAGCTGTATTTGCCAGCAACATCAGAACAGCACCTGCAAATCTTACTCTGATGTTTGCAATTGGTGAGACCTATTTCAAATGCAGAACATTCGCAGCAAGGGTGTCTGGAGCATGTGGTTTGGAGTTTTCCAGCTTCTGAAGCACAGAAAGACATTCTAAAAAGAGAATGGCTGTTATTGGGGGGTGACCTGCTGAGTTCACCACATTTTTCATTGGAAAGCAAGACAAATGCATGATCCAAATATAGAGACATATCAGAATATCAAAAGGAGGGTCATTCCTGAACTCCTTTATGAAATGGGGCAATCAATAAGCATATTCATTGATTCACTTTTAAATCAATTGGGTGATATATGCAGAAAGTCGTATACCTGCTAAAAATTGGTTGACCGGGTAACAGGAAAAATACCTCAAATATCATTATTTCTATAAAGGTTCTCTCAACCAACACCGCTAGTGGAAGATGAAAATCTTTGTAAGCAAATCAATGGAAAGCAATTCTAAACCTCCCTCCTCAAAACCTTTTTGTAACCAGTTTAAAGTGTTACTATACCAATATACCATTTTATTATACCAGTGGTGACAATTTTTTTAATGGGTGGCAAGTATTATTATTATTATTAGCATTTTTTTTTTTAAGATTTTATTCATTTGACAGAGAAAGAGAGAGAGCACACAAGCAGGGGGAGTGGCAGGCAGAGGGAGAGGGAGAAGCAGGCTCACCACTGAGCAGGGAGCCCGATGTGGGACTCGATCCCAGGCAGCCGTTCAACAGACTGAGCCACCCAGGCACCCCTATTATTAGCATTTTACATATGTGAAGACTGTGGAATCAAAGTGGACAAATGTCCTAGTGAAAATTTCACAGCTAATATATGCCACACCTGAATTCTAACCAGGTCCTTCCAATTTCATGCCCTTTCCAATACCCAGTTTACCACACGGCCATGTACGGTGAAGAGTCTGTTGTTCTAACGACAACCAGAAAATTGACAAATCATTCTGGTGCCACCTCCCACTTGATACTCCTGAGTTCCTAGTACTCTCTTCACTCTCTACCTATTTTTTTCTTTTCTCTCCTCTGGAACTGCTTTCCTTTCCTGGGAAAGGTTTATCTTTTGTATGTGGACAGGTATTAGCAACATTCTCTGCCTTCATCCAGATAAAGTGCAGACCTCTTGCGATACTAGCAATAGCTGAGGTTACAGACTTTTGGGTGTAATTTTTCCAACTATAAACTTTGATAATTTTCAAACATATACTAAAGTTGAAACATATGGCACAAAGCACACCCATATAAAACTACCTAGCATAAAACACTTCCTAATGACATGTTCTATTTGGAAAGGCTTGAGATCTTCTGGGAACTAGAAAGAGACATTGATGATGAGTCCAGGGAGCCAAAAGTGAGTTCCATGAGAGTTCACAGAAGAGAAGAAAAGAGTGTAAGAGGCAGCAAGAGAAGAGTTAGTGCAGGAGCGGAGGGGCATGGAGTCCAGATGGTGAGCAACCTAAGAGGTTGGCTATTAAGGATCTGACTTTTAAATCCATAAGGTGAAGCCCCTGATCATTAAATCCCTCTTCCAATGGCAAATTTAGATGAGCATTCATGTTGCCCTGAAGCAACTAGGCTGACTGATTGACTAGCCAACTACCCTCAGTCAGCTCTTTGCAGGATCACCACCCCACATTACCATACAATGATACTTCTGAGCAGCAAGCCAGAGGTTCAGCTTCACTAATATAAATATCTAAGGACAGCAGCCTAAAACGTCAAACACAGATCAGAATCACTATCACAGATGATTACTCCTCCGCTCTGTTTTTTCCCTCTCTGTAGGCTGGAAATGTGCCCCCACAGAGGATTAAGCACCTGTTACCCAGTGGTAACAAATCTATTTTCAGGAAGGACAGATATTTCCCTTTTTCTCTTTCCCCTACTGTGTTTACTTGTGTCAAGTTACCCATTGTTAGTTTGCAAAATAAAGAGTCAAAAAGAACAAATGTAGTATTTTTCTGTCTTCCAATTTGGTCTTTAGTTCTGCAAATTTCAAAACAAAAATCAAAGGAGTCAGACATTTTCAGTTCTTCCTGTTTCATGAATGTGGAAATTAAGCCATGGGGAAAAAGAGATTCTTTTCAGGCATACTTGAAACAGTTACAGAAATAGATCATGACTTAAATTACAAAGAAACTTCGATAAATTCCAAAAAATCAACAGCATACAAACTATGTACTCCACCATTTCACAATAAAATTAGAAACTTTAACAAAAAGATACCTTCAATAAATCCCATAAGCTTAGAAACTAAATGAAATAACTCTTAAGGGGTGCCTGGGTGGCTCAGTTGGTTAAGCATCTGCCTTCAGCTCAGGTCATGATCCCAGGGTCCTGGAATCAAGCCTCACATCGGGCTCTCTGCTCAGTGGGGACTCTACTTCTCCTTCTCCCTCTCCTTCTGCCCCTCCCCCTGCTTGTGCTCTCTCTCTCTCTCTCTCTGTCAAATAAATAAAAAATAAATCTTAAAAAATATAAAAATAATAAAATAACTCTTAAGCTCTTTATTAAAAAAAAAAGCCACACACTTCAGTTGGTACAACCATATGGAAAATAGTATGGAGAGTCATAAAAAAATTAAAAGTAGATCTGTCATATGATTCAGCAATCCCATTTCTGAGTATAGATTCCAAAGGAAATGAAATCAGTATCTGAAACAGATATCTGTACTCCCATGTTCATTGCAGCATTATACACAATAGCCAAGATATGGAATCAACCTAATGTCCACTGGTAGATGAATGGATAAAGAAAATGTGAGATTATATGTATATGTGCCTGTATATTTTTGACTATACATATATTTGGCCCTTAAAGAAGAAGAAAATCAGATCTATTAGAATGACCAAAACTGGGGCGCCTGGGTGGCTCAGTTGGTTAAGCGACTGCCTTCGGCTCAGGTCATGATCCTGGAGTCCCGGGATCGAGTCCCGCATCGGGCTCCCTGCTCGGCAGGGAGTCTGCTTCTCCCTCTGACCCTCCTCCCTCTCATGCTCTCTGTCTCTCATTCTCTCTCTCAAATAAATAAATAAAATCTTTAAAAAAAAAA
>NC_138373.1:135727310-135801365 GCF_054177405.1 Leptonychotes weddellii | reverse complement strand
AAAAAAAAAAGAATGACCAAAACTCAGAACTCTGACAACACCAAATGCTGATGAAGACGTTGTGCAAGAGGAACTCTCATTCATTGCTAGTGGGAATGCACAATGGTAGAGCTACTTTGGGAGACAGTTTGGCAATTTTTTACAAAACTAAATATACTCTTATCATATGATCCAGCAATTGGTATTTACTCAAAGGTGTTGAAAACATGTTCATACAAAAACCTGACACGAATATTGATAGCAGCTTTATTCATAATTGCCAAATTTGGAAGCAACCAAGATGTCCTTCAGTAAGTGAATGGATATTTATACTGTCACACATCTAGACAGTGGAATATGATTCATCCCTAAAAAAGAAATGAGTTATCAGGCATGAAAAGACATGGGGGAACCTTAAACACATACTACTAAGTGAAAGAAGCCAATCAGAAAAGACTCTATACTGTATGTCCCAACTATATGACATTCTAGGAAAGGCAAAACTATGGAGACAGTAAAAAGATTGGTGGTTGCCATGAGATTGGGGGAAGGTATGAATAGGGGAATCACAGAGGATTTTTAGGGAAGTAAAAATACTCTATGTGATGCCATAATGATGGATACATGTCATTATCCATTTGTCCAAACCCAAAGAAGGTAGAACAGCAAGTGTGAACCCCAAAGTAAATTATAAACTTTGGGTGATTATGATGTGTCAATGTAGGGTCATCAATTGTAACAAATACTACATTATACTCTGCTAGAGGATGTTGATAATGAGGAAGTCTATATATGTGTGGGGCAGGGGGTATATGGCAAATCTCTATACCTTTCCTTCAGTTTTGCTGTGAACCTTAAACTGCTCTAAAAAATAGTCTTAACCAAAAAAAGAGAGAGAGAGAGAAGGCAATCTTGTCATACACTACAATATGGATGAACATGGAAGTTATTATGCTAAGCAAAATAAGCCCGATACAGAAAGACAAATACTGCATGATCTCACTTATATGTGATATCTGAAAAAGTCAAACTCACAGAAGCAGAAAGTATAAGGGTGGTTGCCAGGGGTTAGGGATGGGGAAAATGGGGAGATGTTGGTCAAAGGCTGCAAAGTTTGAGTTATGCAGGATGAGTAAGTTCTGGATATCTAATGTAGAGTATGGTGGCTATCATTAATAGTATATTGCATACTTGAAATTCGCTGAAAGAGTGGATCTTAAATGTTCTGACCTCACATAAAAAAATGATAGCTATGTGACATGATAGCTATGTTAATAAGCTTGATTGTGGTAATCAATTTACAATGTATACATATATCAAAATATCACATGTACTCCATAAATGTAAATAATTTTTATTTGTCAAATATATCTCAGTAAAGCCGGGTACAAAAAGTCACACACTTTTGACCAATAGAGTATAGAAAGGAAAAAAAAAAAAAACTTTATAGCAGAGAAACCTGGCAGACATCACCTGGACCAAATGATTGAGGTTAACATCACCAGAAGTAAATCATATTGATATCATGTGCCCCAATATGATGTGACAAGACGGGCATATCACCTCTATGCTATCCTTCCCCAAAATTCATAAGCTCAGTCTTTTCATGAGGAAACATCAGATGAACCCAAATTGAGAGACCTTCCACAAAATATCTGACAATTACTATTAAAAAATGTCAAAGTCGGGGTGCCTGAGTGGCTCAGTTGTTAAGCGTCTGCCTTCGGCTCAGGTCATGGTCCCAGGGTCCTGGGATCGAGCCCCGCATCGGGCTCCCTGCTCGGCGGGAAGCCTGCTTCTCCCTCTCCTGCTCCCCCTGCTTGTGTTCCTGCTCTCGCTGTGTCTCTCTCTGTCAAATAAATAAATAAAATCTTAAAAAAAAAAAAGTGTCAAAGTCATGAAACTGTCACAGACTGGAGAAGAATAAGGAGATATGACAACTAAAGGAAGGGATGAAGAAAGGGATAGAAGAGAGGAGGAAAGAAGTAGAAAAGGAGGATGGTGAAGGATGTGCCCATGTCAGGTAGATATGAAGACTTCTGGACCTGAATTCTTATTTCCCATTTTATGTTTGCTATTTTCTGAACATGCGATAGGAATCTCACGTAGCTTCTCTTCCTAATACTCTCCCATCCCCCCAAAAAGAGTTAAGAACAGAATTTGTCAAAGGAAATATAGGCCTCTATTTCTGTAACTGTAAATCATAAAACTATACTTGGAATATGCAGCCATACTAGACCCTCTTTCTGTATAACTCCTGATATTATGCTTTAAATAATATTACCTGAATTGTGTGTACTAATTAATTATTCTTTTACTAAGTTATGAATTCTAATGATTCCTTAAGTTCTCTAATATTTTGTTTTGATCTTAGGTTAATTATTGCTTTTTGTAAAAATTCTGGGAGAGTTTATAAAAACCTAAATGATAAATCTTTTTAAAGTGCCAAATAGGGGCACTGGGTGGCTCAGTGGGTTAAGCACCTGACTCTTGGTTTCAGTTCAGGTCATGATCTCAGGTTCATGAGATTGAGCCCTGCATCAGGCTCCCCACTCAGCAGGGAGTAGGCTTCTCTCCCTCTTCTTTTGCCCCTCCCCCTGCTTATGCTCTCTCTCTCTCTCTCTCAAATATAAATAAATACATCTTTAAAAGAGCCAAATGCAATATTATGCAAATTATCATGTACTAATGTAATATCCCAACAATATTTTGGGGGATTTAAAGTATTATAAGACTTTAGTGATTTATAATACTAGGATTACTACAATTTATTCATAATTTAACAAGTTTTTATTGAGCATTTACTGTGTTAGGATCACCTAGGGCTAACATTCTGAAAGAGAGATATAGTCTCTCTTCACAGAGCTTGGAGTCTAGAGGAGACAAACATAAACAAGGAAACAAATAATAATTAATAATTACAATGCAATGCAATTACAATTACAATGAAGGAAAAGTGCTTCGATAAGAAAAACTGGTCAGGGGGCTAGAGGAGGGGAGCAGATTTCAACTGAGTCTCCAGAGAAAGCCTCTTTAAGGAGGTGAACGCTCCTATTTTTCTTCAAAAAACTTGCAGTAGTTATAAAACTGTACTATATACATTTAAAAGATGGATAAGCAGCCAGTAAAGAATTTAAGATATTAGGGCATACTAAAATAAGTTCTCAGTTTCCTGGTATTCACAATAAAAAGAGAAAACCATTTGTAGTGTGTAGTTCCCATCTCAGAAAATACACTGAGTCATCTAAAAAGACTAACATTTCTCCAATGCAGGTTTCAGGCAGGAATTTATCATGGGATTCTTTATATAAGGGACATCAGATCAATTAATACGATGATTGTCCTGTGTTATTTTGTATAAGATACCAAAATGTTGTTCAAATGTACCTTCCTGGTATTAACCCAACATAAGCAGAAGATAATACAATCTAGGTCTGACTTTCTGGTGGTGTAACTAAATGAGAAACTAGTAAATGAATGTCCTTGAGACTGTCAAGTACTAGCTAACAACCAAACCTAAGTCTTCTGAATGGCAAAATTTAATAGCTAAGTTCCCTGCCGAGTATCTACTGGGCTCACATCATGTACCATTGATTGAAGAGAAATCTATACACTTCGGATAGCAGACGTAGGGATTAACTCTATGTTTCATAACCAACCTTCTATTTAGTAACCAACCTTCTATTTTTGTTCAAGGAAAGTGACAGAGAAGCAAGCTATGCTGGCTGCAGGGAAAAGAGTCAAGATGTTGCTCAAGGAACACCACCACCACACATTTGAAACTGTTTAAGCATATAGCCAAGCGTTTGGCTGAGACAACAGAATTTGACATCCTAAAGCACCAAGAAATTATCACCTCCCCCCAAAAAACCCTAAGTATTTCCATATTTGGCCACACTGACCAAAAAAAAAAAATTCACGTAGAACTTACTGAGTGTTTCTTTCCAAGCAGAACTTCATCATCATGATGGGTCTGCCAGGATGATTTATCAGTAAATGTACCAAGTACTTGAATGAACAAAGCTTTTATCCGGGTTTATTTAATAAAGTCCATTTAAAAATTAGACAATGACTACTAAATATAATGATTTTTGTTTCCACATAATTGATGCCAGGCTGTTCTTTCTGACAACAATCCACCAAAACATTCAGCTGCATCTTAATAAAGCAAATACAACCATTAGCCCAGAAGAGGCGCTTCCCTTCCTTCCCATTTGCACTGATAAGTGGGCATCCATCCAACCCATGCACCAGCTACACAGGAAGTAGAGAATTTTGAACAAATAGTGGATATTAATATTGAAGCATTAGAACTGTTCTTCAGGGAGACTGTATTTGATTTAATAGGGAAAATAAATCAGCCATTAAAAGTGCTGATGGATTCTTTATGTCTTTTGTCCCCAGATAATGAGGAGGTGAATGCTGGGATGCTTGGAGTACCAGTCAACTAACAGTATGATATGGGCTGAAATAAGCTTCTCTCTGTACCACGGAAGCCCTCCCATTGCCCAGCAGAAGGGAGGGGAAAAGACAAAATGGTTTTAGACTGTGGCCTACTTCACCAAATTCATCTGGCCCTCATAGATCTCCTAATGGCCAATGGCCTAAGAACATCAGATATGCAGAAAGAAAAAGAAATACACTTTCCTTGTGACCTTGGAGAGGTTTGTTCTCCTCTTGAGTGGCAGCTTTAGACTGTCTTCTCTTGGGAACAGAGAACTGATTTTCCATTTTTGAGGTCTCCACTCAAATCATCTAGTACTATGAACACAGCATGTGTTCAGTAAATATGTTTGGCCAACAACATAACTGGTTCTTCTGATTTCATTTTTCTTTTTAAAGATTTATTTTATTTTATTTATTTGAGAGAGCGAGAATGAGAAAGAGTACATGAGAGGGGGGAGGGTCAGAGGGAGAAGCAGGCTCCTCGCTGAGCAGGGAGCCCGATGTGGGACTCGATCCCGGGACTCCAGGATCATGACCTGAGCCGAAGGCAGTCGCTTAACCAACTGAGCCACGCAGGCGCCCCTGATTTCATTTTATACATAGTAGTTAATATGGTGCCCTGCAGTGGGCACTCAAGAATATGGGTCAAATGAATGCATATAAGGCCAGTGTATTACAACCAGGCTTCTTTTTGGGCTCCAATTATATAAACTAAAGAATGTAAGAAGGTCAAAAATTCCTTTCAATTCATTTTTATGTGGATAATTCTACACAAGTTATATGTTATTACTCTAAAGTTTTGTTATGGGGTACCTGGGTGGCTCAGTCAGTTAAGCGTCTGCCTTCGGCTCAGGTCATGATCCCAGGGTCCTGGGATCGAGTCCCACATCGGGCTCCCTGCTCAGCGGGGAACCTGCTTCTCCCTCTCCCTCTGCCCCTCCCCCTGCTTGTTTTCTCTCTCTAATAAATAAATAAAACCTCCATAAAAATTCCTTGAGATGGATTTTTATAGTCCTGGATTAAACCTAGAACACAGATCCATACCTTCCACAAAAATGAATATGCAAAACCTTATTGAACTCCTTTATTCAGAGAACAGAAAATGTGAACTATTGTCAGAGCCTCCTGTGAAAATTAGTTCTCAACTGCTGATTAGTGCTCTGAAGAATAATGAGCGTTATTGTTGCAGGTTAGATTCTATTAAACACTTTCCATTTAATAATGCTGCATCAGACCGAACAAAGAAGAATTTTCGCTCCGGCGCAGGCCAGGCCTGGTTTTGTTGCTTAGCAATGGGCTGCAGGTACCGTTACAACATTGTGTTTTCCTCTTCAAAAAGGGACAGTGTGTCACAGGTACTTTTTAACTTTACCAGAGTGCTCCCCTGAAGAAGGATTAATAATCATTTTGTATCTAATCTAGGAGCCTAAAAATTCTCATGTTGAGAAGCTTTCTTTTAAGACGTTTAAATGCACTTTGCTCCTTCTTCAAAGTGAAGCTTTATGATTCACAGTCACTGAAGCAACTTCTGGAGGGATTCATCTTTCCGACAAAGAGCCATCCATCAGTTAATACATAGCGTAGAGGGCCTTGTCCGTGTTCAGCTGTGAGCTGAGCAAGTGGGAGATTCAAAAGATGCATAAAAGGATATCTGTGGACACATTCTGGAAAAGAGCAGGTCTGCATAGTATAAAGACGGTGTCTCCTTCATGAAATTTATGATGCATAAGACAGATATGATTAACTTGGAAGAAACAGTAGCAAACCATATAAGACAGTATGCAATTAGTTACTAAATTATGAGGCACTCCACCACAAGCCTTTTAAGGATTCAGAGAGAGCAGAGATTAATAAGAAGAGATGGCATTTATCAAGTGCTTCCTATATGCTGGGCACTTCAGATGCATTATCTCTTTTAATGTCACAACAGTCCTGTGAAGTCAGAATGATTATTATCCTCATTTTCAGATGAGGACACTAAGGTTAATTAGCTTGCGAGTAAACAAACCCGGGTCTGGGTTAAGCAAAGGAGAACTTGGTGGAGTGTGGCTGGATAGAGACTCACCCATCATGCTGCCCTTTTCCCTGGCATCTCTCTGCATTATTCATAAATACAGGGCCTAATTCTTACTTCCTGAGGGGAAAGACCTGAGCTCTAATTCATGCCCATAAACCATGGTGAATACCTCTCCTTTCAGCCCTTTCAGCCAAAAGAAAGTCTTCTGGGACAAAGGTAATGGAAGAAGGATTTCTTTTTACAGTATCTTTGAACAATGAGTTCTGTAGAGTGATGCATGATTTGCATAGAAGTAAGTACGTTGACCTATAAATGCACACCCTGTGTTTTTGTAACAGCAGAATCACATCAGCCTTCCAGATTTGAATTGTTCAGCATCTCTATCCAAACAACACTTCTTTTTGATTGCATCAGCAACACCCTGGACCTATTCTGATGAACTTTTTCAACTTAACTATTTGTTGAATTTTATCTCCAGCTGTGTCTTAAAGTGCCCCAACTCTCCAAATAATGGTGTATCATTCCACCCCCAACACTCTGCCCCTATTTCCCATACACACTTGGAAAAACACAGAAGATAAGTAGTCATGTTTTGCAGAATGTTTTTAAAATGAAAGGTAAGAACGGCTGCATCTCCTCCCAGCCAGACAGGTTGACGGAGCTTATCAGGGCAAACCCAAACTCCAGGCCTACCACTTTGTCCATTATCTTAAAATATCTCTGAAAATTTTGTAGAAAGTAGAGATAAAAGAGCATAAATGGTTAATATTTAAACTACTACTGAGCCCTAGGTTGGGAATAAAGAATCCTGAATTCCAGAACTGTTTCTGTCCAAGTTTTGAGGCTTTCAGAGTTTATAAAGTGCAAGGGACAAGAATGAAGAAATCTGACACTATCCAGCACTGTCTGGGATACACTGAAGTGAGAACTCTCATAGGCACCCAATGGGTTTCTTCTACACAGCAAGGAAACCATCAACAGAGTGAAAAGGCAGCCTATGGAATGAGAGAAAATATTTGCAAACTATATCTCTTACAACCTTATCTCTTAATATCCAGAATATATAAGGAACTCCTAAAACTCAACAGCAAAGTAAACAAATAGCTCCATTTAAAAATGGGCAAAAGATGGGATGCCTGGGTGGCTCAGTCTATTAAGCATCTGCCTTCGGCTTGGGTCATGATCCCAGGGTCCTGGGATCAAGCCCCGCATCGGGCTCCCTGCTCAGCAGGAATACTGCTTCTCCCTCTCCCACTCCCCCTGCTTGTGCTCGCTCTCTCTCTGACAAGTAAATAAATAAAAATCTTTAAAAAAATGGGCAAAAGACTTGAACAGACGTTTCTGCAAAGATGATATACAAATGGCCAAACAATCGTATAAGAAAATGCTCAAGGTCACTAATGATGAAGAAAATGCAAATCAAAATCAAATGAGATATCATACCTCGCACCCATTAGGATGGTAAACATAAAACAAAACAAAAAAACACCCCAGAAAACAACAAGTGCTGGCGAGGATGCAGAGAAATTGGCACCTCGTGCACTGTTGGTGAGAATGTGAAATGATTCAGCTGCTATGGAAAATAGTATGGAGCTTCTTCAAAAAATTAAAAATAAAATTACCATATGATCCAGCAATCCCACTTCTGGGTATATATCCAAAAGAACTGAAAACAGAATCTTGAAGAGATACGTTCACATCCATGTTCATTGCAGCTTTATTCACAATAGAAAAGAGGCAGAAGCAACCCAAATGTCCAACAATAGATGAATGGATAAACAAAAGGTGGTATCTACACACAATGTCATATTATTCAGCCTTTAAAAAGAAGGAAATCCTGTCCTATAGTACAGCATGATGAACTGTGAGGACCTTATGCTAAGTGAAATCAGCCAGTTATAGACGGACAAATCTGTATGACTCCACTTAAATGAGGTATAGAGTAGCCAAATGCACAGAAACACAAAGTAGAATGTGGTTACCAGGAGGGAAACATGGGGAGCTGTTCAATGCATACAGAATTTCAGTTTTACAAGATGAAAAGATTCTAGAGATCTGTTGTACCACCTTGTGCATAGAGTTAACATTACTGTGCTGTACATTTAAAGATGGTTACAGTAGTCAATTTTATGTTACACATATTTTACAATAGTCATTTTTAAAAACATGATCCATGAAAGCAAAATGGATGTTAGACTTCATTAAAATTTAAAATCCTTTACCTAGGGACAAAGATTTTTGTTAAAAAAGAACAGGTGAAATTAACTATGGTAAAAGAAGTAATTCACGTAAACCACATACAACAGTGCCTGGCACACAGAAAGTCCCAGTAAATAATGACTGTTATTTTATGTTGTTCCTGGCTAGGTTCATATAGCAGTTTGTGTTCAAGTAATGAAACAATTCTTAGGTTAGAACAACACTTTCTTGAAATGACAAAACTGTAGTCTTAGTTTCTTTAAAATGGTGTTTGAGGGGCACCTGGGTGGCTCAGTCAGTGAAACATCTGCCTCCGGCTCAGGTCATGTTCTCAGGGTCCTGGGATCAAGCCCCACATCGGGCTCCCTGTTCCCAGAGGAGTCTCTACTTGCCCCCTCCCTCTACCCCTGCCGTGCCCCCCGTTCATGCTCTCTCTTTCAAATAAATAAATAAGATTTATAAAATGGTGTTTGAAAGCTCCATTTCTAGGCATCTAGAGAATACTCTTTCAAGTGCAAATGAGATATGTATATGAAAGTTTGTTACATTACTGATACCGCCCCTCCTGGAAAAGTGGGAGATGGACCTATCTAGATGTGCATAAATCTCAAATACCTATGCTTATCTGAAGATAGCAAATTTGAGAAGAATACTGTGATGTGCATTTTGAAAATACATGGAACAATTCTATATATATATGTACTTACTTACCTATGCAGGAAGCATTCCAAAATATGTATGGTGATACCCAGCAATCTCAGGATAGGTATTACTTCTAAGAGATAAGGATAGATAAGGAAAAAATAAAGGGATGAAGAATAGAACTTAAGCTGTAACTGTTACATTTTATTCCCTAAGATTAAAACAAAAGTGAGGGGAGATATCTAAAACAAAGCTTACTGTATTACACTTGGGTCGTGGATACACAGAGTCTGTTACAGTATTTTCTGTGTTTTGTGCATGTTTAATCTGTTTCATAGTTTACAATCTATAACATTAGAGTGTTAATATTAATTTCCACATGCATTTATATAATGAGGCTAAATTTCATATTCCATAATTGCTGATGAACTGTGATATGGCTGCTCATAAAAATGAGGAAAGAATGAGAAACAAGGCAGAGGATCATAGGGGAAGAGAGGAAAAAAATGAAACAAGACGAAACCAGAGAGGGAGACACACCATAAGAGACTCTTAACCTTAGGAAACAAACCGAGGGTTGCTGGAGGGGAGGAGCGTGGGGGGATGGGGTAACTGGGTGATGGACACGGGGGAGGGTATGTGTTGTGATGAGTACTGGGTATTATATAAGACCGATGAATCACAGACTTGTACCCCTGAAACAAATAATACATTATATATTAAGTTTTTTTAAAAAGAAAAAGAAATTAATACCAAAAAGGTATAGTCATGAGACAATACACCTGAGAAATCCAATTTATTTATCAAATCTGCAGAAGCCTAGATCTCAATCTGTCTTAGCTTGGGCTACCATAACAAAGTACCATATACTGGGTGCCTTGAACAACAAACATTAATTTCTCACCTATCTGGAGGTTGAGAAGTCCAAGGTCAAGGTGCTAGCCAACTTGATTCCTAGTAAGAGCCCTCTTCCTGGCCACCTCTTCACTGTGTCCCCACATGACAGAGACAGAGTCCTGGTGTCTCTTCCTCTTCTCATTTAAGGACACTAATCCCATCATGAAGGCCAATGTTCAAGACTTAATTAAATTTCAATTATCTCCTAATTGGCCCCATCTCTGAATACCACCACAATGGAGGTGAGGGTTTCAACATACAAATTTGGGGGTGGAGGGGGGTGGACACAAACATTCAGTCCATAACATCAGTCCAAACTTAACACTCCACCTGTGAATATTATCACAAAGTGAGCGGGCAGGGTGTGGGCTCTGGGGGCTACTACCCAAGCTCAGAGTCTCACGTCTGGGTGAGGCAGGGAGAGAATAACAGTGGCAGAATTGTACGGCTTTTTTCCTGGCAACACATTTCCAAAATCTCTTCCACACCTGAGTGCCAATGGATTTTAACACTTAACACTTGGTGATTAGCTTCATAATTCTCATCAGCTTGTCATTGATTGCTCTCATGTCTAGATGATGGAGAATTATAGAATTTTGCATTTAATTACAGAGTTTCATAATCAATTACACAGCCCTTGAGTGGTCCACATCTCCTTCACACAAAAGTCATTTCAGTGTTTTAATTATTGAAAAATCCTAGTAAAGCAAAGAAAAAGTGATTTGATACATCCGTTTCCTATGGTTAAAAAAAAAAAAAAGTCTACCATAAGCATAAATTGTTAGCATTAGATTTAGATATATTATTGTAAAAATCAATTTAATAGAATTATCAATACTTACAAATCTAAATGTTTCCACATGAAGGTTGGTTATGTTAACATAACCAGGTAGTTGTTTATTGATGGACCAAAGGGTGCATAATTATTCATTATCTTGGAGATGATGCTGTTCATCACTGTGCTGATGGGCATCATTAACCACATTAAAAAAGGAGACCTGGTTCATTTATTTAAGGCTCCATAAAAGGCAATTCTTAATTTTTATCCCTAAACAAAGGAAGATTCTTTTTAAATTTTTAATCATGAAATAAAAAACTGTGTACTTTCCTCATTCAGAACTTGAAGCTCCTGCTTTTGAAAGATAAACTTCCAAGCCTCCCCTTGCCAAAACAAGCTTTCAGAAGGTCCTCCCCACACTTACTCAGTTCCCACAAACCTAGGATTTAAACCAATGACTCACCATATTAATTCTTCAGCAATAGACTGATAGTTCTTGCTATTGATCTCCAGAGTTCTGTGAGTCTAGTCTTAAGAGACCAGGAGAATTTTTCCCAACTGCAAATTCATTCTCATAAAACTGGATGAAAATTATACAAGGGCTCATTAACATAAGGATCACTGTCAAGATGAACAATTCTATAATTAATATGTGGGTTGCTTTTTTTCTCCAGGTGATGAATTTTGTTCTCCATAGCCCATCAAAGCACTTTCTGCTTAAATAATGATGACATTGTACTGTTCATTGTAGAACTGACTCAAAAGTTAGCCAATGGAAAATATATTGAACTAATAGAAAGTAAGTTGAGGGGCTCCTGGGTGGCTTGGTCGGTTAAGCATCTGCCTTCTGCTCAGGTCATGATCCCAGGGTCCTGGGATCAAGCTCCGCATCGGGCTCCCTGCTCAGCTGGGAGCCTGCTTCTCCCTACCCCCCTGCCTGCCACTCCCCTGCTTGTGCTCTCTCTCTCTGTCAAATAAATAAGTAAATAATCTTAAAAAAAAAAAAAAGAAAAGAAGTTGAGCTTTGGACATGACTGTCTGTCCTGGAAAAATCTCTTATTCCGTTCCCAGGCTGCCTTAAATCTCTAACCCATAACTTTCCAGTCTCTAGAGGTCAAGTGCACTGTGAACTACTCTCTCCCCTATTCTTACTTATTACTATTACTACAGTACACATACCAAACTGTGTGCAGACACATATATATGTGGGCATTCATTCATTTGACAAGCTTTCATTTGGGGCCAACTATCTGCAAACACAGCCTTGGGCTCTCCAGGGTTCAGAAAATAAAAGTCGCTTTTGAAAGGATATACATATATGTGTGGTATAAGAAATAATGTGATTCAGCAAATCACAATAGAAATACAATGACCAATAAATACTTGAAAAAATGTTCACTCCCATTGGTAATCAAAGACATTTATAATGACAATAGCAAACTATTTGTCACCTATCAAATTAGGAAAGGCTTTTAAAGGGGCTCTTGGGTGGCTCAGTCTGTTAAGCAACTGACTCTTGATTTCGGCTCAGGTCATGATCTCAGGGTCCTGGGATCAAGCCCCATGTCAGGCTCTGTGCTCAGCACAGAGTCCGCTGGAGATTATCTCCCTCTCCCTCTGCTCCTCCCCCCCCCAAAAAATTAATAAATGAAACCTTAAAAAAACCCACACACATTAACAGCAAGTATTGGGTAAATATGTTTTGAGTTGGATGCCAAGCACCACTTTTCTGGAAATTTCCCCTCCTCCTTATCCCACAGATATCATATATTGATGGTTCAAAAATTGATACCCATTACAAGCTGGACTTAACCCTGTTCTCTCAAAGGAATTTGAAATATGAAATAAAAGTTATTAGTTGCAAAGAAGCTGTTCCCTTGAATGAAAGAGAGATCACCTTGGTTGCTATTGCTGGTGGCCATTTTCCCTCATGATGAATAAGAACGCAGAGAAAGCTGGTATGCAGCAAGAGAGACAGACAACTCGGGGCGGGGGGGCAGGGGGAAGCAGACTCAGGGTATGGTGCATTAGGGTAGACTAGTAAAGAAACAGTCCTAAATCTCTGTGGCTTAACACAATGCAAGTTTATTTCTTGCTCACACAAAGAAAGTCCAATGTTAATGTTGTTGGGCAGTTCTCTGGCACAGCTCTCTCCAAATGGTGATTCCAGGACCCAGGCTCTTTCTCTCCACATCACGTCTCCATGATCTAGTGATTTTGAGATCCCCCTGGCATCATCCTATCCCATCCCAGTATTGAAGAGAGAGAACATGAAAAATCACATGGGACATTTTGTAACCAGGTCTACAAGAAGCATATATCACTTCTTTCCACAATCCATTGGCCAGAACTCAGTCATGTAGTTCCATCTAGAAGCCAGGAGGGCTAGGAAACAGAACTTAACTTCGTGTCTCTGAAGGAGAGCAGAACCAGATATTGGTCAGCACTGGAAGGATCTGCTACAAAGGGAGAGAGAGAGAACCTCTTGGTTTCCCATAGCCTCTCAATCTTGCTTTATTGGAGGTTTCATTAGTCAAACCCAATATCCTTATTCAGGCTCGCTCAATTGGTCTCTACTATGTATAAACCCAAGGAAAAGACTAACAAATCATCAAAACACTTCAGATTACTAAGCATTTGACCACTCACAATCTCATTTAATTTTTACATCAAGTCTGTGGGATAAATATTATCATCATTCTCATTTTGTTGATGAAGAAACAGAGTCTCGGGAAAATTATATCAATTGCCCCGAGTCCCATGGCAACATGTACAATCAGGAGTGTAATTAAATCCTTCCGACGCCAATGCTGAGCTCTCTCTCCTCTTCATTGTGTGTAAGAACCTTTGGGAGGAAGGAAATCACACTTCTAACTCCTTACCGTGAGTGGTTTTTATCAGCTTACTCAGGATGTTTGCACTATGGAGGAAGAATGAAAGATGGCATCCAGCACCAGATCGCAGGAGGAAGGGTGGATGAGAATAAAATGAAGGGGGGGCAGAGAAGAAAGTCCAGGAATAACAGACACTTCAGCTTCTTCCCAGTTTTGCAGAGGCTGTGCTGGGAATTCAGAAAGAAAATCTGACCCAAGCCAAAAGGGTAGGCATCCCTGCCGTACGGAGGCCTCCATTTTGTGCTTGGCACTGGAACACAGTCTGGATGATGACATAAAACACTTACTGAAAGCCCTGAAAGGAAAGCAAGACAAATGGCAAAGTCCTTGAGCTGTGGCACCAACATGAAAGGCATTAGGTTCTCCTAGCCTGGGTGAGAAGAATGAGGGTGGGGGAGAACTGTAAATCCATGTCTGTGAACACTAAATGATGAGATAGCTCTGGATCGACAGCGAACAGCTGCTTGGTTTCCTCGGAGCTAACAGCTGCCACCTCTGCTGGGCTTTCTCTACCACCAGCTCTTTTGACATCCAGCCTCACAGAATTGATGCTCAAGGCTCTCTGGTGTGGCAGCGAAGCCTCCGCCAGAGGGAAGGGCGTTTGAACACTGCTGAGCGAGAGCGGAATGTGCCAAGTAGGAACAACCTTGACAAAGTAAAGGTAACAGAAAGTGCTCAAAGCCACCTGGGAAGAGGGTGGACAGGGCTCTTAAGGCTGCCGTGCGCACATGTCTTTGTAGAGATTTTCGCTGGTCCTGGGCAAGAGGAGGAAAAGGACAATGTAGCACGTTTTCCTTCTTAAATGCATTCCACTTCAAAGACTGTTCCTGTATTGCGAGATTACTTCCTTGCTTGCACTGATGTTCAAATGTCCTTTTATGAAACGATAATGATAGAAAATGGTATTTGTAGAAATACAGACTCCTGGCAAAATAAAATGTTGGCAGAGGATTTCAGTTCTCAAGTTTTTTGTTGTCTCTTTTGTTGGTCCATGAAATTGATAAGTCTGGTACCCATTCAAAAATCCAAAACACTTTAAGAATCATTCACAACGAAATTTTACAAAGGAGAAAACTTAGCAACACCCATACGTATCAGAAGGTCAAATCACCCAAACTTCAAGGGCAAATCCGTGCTTAGAGGTAGAACAAATAATAGCACCTTTGAGAAAAGTCATAACACCAAACAGAAACAGCCTTAAAAATCAGAATTCCAGGTGCCTCTTCAAGACATGTGAAAAAGGGGGTTGATGGCCCAACCAAGCCTCGACCATTACTCACAATTATCTCTAAGACGGGGAACACATGCACCTGAAAAACCAGGGGCTGTTACATTTTTCAGAATGGATTACAAAATACTAGTCAGGAGCCAGCTGCACAGACTTTAATAGCAGCCTGGCTGCCAAAATTCACAAGGACACTGAGAAGCACTAACAATAGAAGCCTTCTTGCAAAAGTGCAAAACACAGGTGAAAGAACAAGAGGAAAACGCACCATGTAGCGCTCAGAATAGAAGCCATAAATATTTCTATACGAAGGGGACTACCTCTACCTGCCACCTGCTTACACTCTAGGACCAGGGCATGTGACAAAATGAGACAGCTTGGGAAAGACAAAGGCCCCGGCTGCCATGCAGACGAGTAGGGGTGTAAGAATATGGTGTGTTTTCCTTGATTGGTTCTCCGTGAGTTTCAGATACCCATGCTAATTCAAGGTCGTGTTCCTGGCTTGTGATAACTTACAGAAACATGGGGCACCTGGTGGCTCAGTCAGTTAAATGTCTGACTTTGGCTCAGGTCATGATCTCAGGGTCAGGCTCCCTGCTCAGCAGGGAGTCTGCTTCTCCCTCTCCCTCTGCTTTTCCCCCCAACTCGTGCTCACGCTCCTTATCAAATAAATAAAGAAAATCTTAAAAAAAAAAACTTAAAGACATATAGCTGCTTTATAAGTAGAAAAAGAATTGTAAATGGAATATCAAGATATTTACTTTCCCCGAAAATTAGAGCATCCATTCTCTTGCCCCATGTTTTCAATTTCCAAAAGAAACAGAAACGATTGGGAAGTATTTTGGGGAAGGAACTAACATTTATTAAACACCCATTATGGACCAAGCATGGTGCTTGAAACTCGCTTTATATAGATTATCTCACAAACTTCTAACAACAACATTCTGAGGTACTACGGCCCCATTTTCCAGATGAGAACACCAAGGCTCAATGACAATAAGACGCTTGCCCAGAGGTCAATAGCTAAGTGTCAGAGTCAAGAACGAGCAGGTGTTTTCACTACTACTCTCCACAGCCCATTCCTCTCTTTGCCTGGAGGCAGAATGAATGGCTCTAGAAACTGAGATGCAGACAACCCCTTATCTCAGAATCCCTCCTCTCACTGTTGCCCCCTTCATCACCTGCAGTGTCAACTCCATACTCCAGGGCTTTCCCCCACCTAATCTTGACTCTCTGAGTAGCTCACATCAAGATTATTATACTTGTCCTTTCTGGTAAGTCCAGAAAGTCGCTTCGATGTGCCACGTTAGAAGAGAATTTATCTGATCAAATAATACATAGTTATCAACTAACAGAAGGGGACAAAAGAACAAATCCCCTGCAGGGTAGAGATAATGACCCTGTCTTTATTAACAACCTATTACTGATTCCACTGGTAGGAATTTCAAGACCACTAACAGGAGTCCTCAGCAGAAATCTCCACTTCCACTATCCAAAAAGCATTCCTTTTGTAGTAATTACCAGCTCAAAACTACGATGGTTAAAACATATATGTCTGTATCCGGTTCCCAACAGCTACAAAGACGTGAAAAGAGAAAGACTCACTGTACCAGGTTGAACAGTGCCCCATGTATTCCCACTCCCAAATTCATGTCCACCAGAAATCTGTACATGTAACCTTATTTGAAAATAAGTCTTTGCTAACATGAAATCATACTGATTAGGTAGGCCCTCATCCAGTGCCTGGTATCACAATGAGAAGGAAATTGGAACACAGACACACACAGAGGGAAGATGGCCACATGAAAATGGCGGCAGAGTTTGGAATGAGGCGGCTACAAGCCAAGGAACACCAAGGATTACAGGCAACCACCAGAAGCTAGAAAGAGGTGATCTTCCATAGAGCCTTCAGAGGGAGCATGGCTGTACCAGTACTTTGATTTCAGACGTCTGGCCTCCAGAACTGTGAGAGGATAATTTCTGTTGTTTTAAGCCACCCTATTTGTGGTCCTTGGGTACGGCAGTCCTGGGAAATGAACCCATTTAGCACATTCCTTCAACGAGAGAGTCTTGTCTAATGTAAAATCGCTACTTCTGTCCAAATTCATGTTTAATGCAGTTCTAATCAAATACCTAAGACCCTCCATGCTAATCAAAATCTCAGTGGGATTGGCGGAACGGGCAATGTAACAAGTTGACGCTTCATGTTATCTGGAGCATATTGGGCCAGAGCAAGATGGCAAACTGCCAGGCCTGTGTTCGTGGGGCATACCCAGAGAAGCCCTCAGTGAGCAGAGACTGAAGAAGGAAAAGAAGACATCCCTGCAGGCAGAAGACTCCTCCAGGCAGAGGAGCAAAATGCAAAAGCACAAAGACTCTGGGAAGGAGTGTGTCTGATGCCTCGAGGAACAAGAAGGGCCTGGGGGACTGGGGCTGGTGAGCAGCCAGACATGAGGGGCCTGTGCAGCTCTGTGAAACCCATGTGAACACCGTGAGAAACTCTTGAGGGAATGAGGCCAGTTGGAAGAAGAGAGGATTTTTTGGAAGTTGGCTTCTTTCTCTCACAATACCCCGGGTGGATTTTTGCCTGCCTGATGCCACTAGAGAAACAGAAAAACAGCAGCACCAGCCCCACAGAGGCAGTGTGGGCAGGGTAACACATTGGCAGACGGCCCTGGAGCTGGCGGGGTGAGGAGAAGCAAACAACAGGTGCAGGTGGACTGGCCAGCACTAGGTACTCCCTCCTGCTCTCCTTCTTACTCCTAGGACAGAAAAACTCTTGGAAAAGGCTCGAATGTAGGGCAGAGCAGTGGAGGTTCCCTAAAGGACAGGTGGCCTGCCATATGTGCAACGAGCCAAGATTGCTCAAGCCCATACCATTGGACTGAGAGTGGGAGGCAAGGAACTCTCCATCCTGGCGGAGGAGACCTGCCCCCTCCCAGGACTTGACCCCACCACACCCCAAGACCTAACAGCTCCCCAGTACAAGTATGTATTGCCAAATCCTGAAGCTGATTCCCCCCAAGGGAATAGAAACACAAAGAGAAGAGCATCATCATTTTATATGAGACTGACGCGCTACCTACTGCGCTAACGAGGCACCTGAGCATCATCATTTTAAAAAGACAACAAAAAGAGAAGAAACAGAATTAATGGAGTAAATAAATGATTAATGCTAAATAAGTATAAAAATCTTCAAACAAATAAGAGCTAATATTGATCACATGACATACGAACTAACAGAATAAGTGACCAGGTGGAATACCTAGTTACAAAAAATGTAATAGCTGAAACAAAATAACTCAATAAATGAGATTAATAACTAGCGAAATACACCTGAAGAACAAGTTGCTGAGCTGGGAGACCAAGTTGGAGGAACTCTGCCATATCAATACCCAGAAGGGATAAAGTGATAAAAAACATATAAGAAAAATTAAGAGATAGGAGGGTAGACATAGAAACATCAACATGCTTTATGATGGGAATCCCAGAAGGAGAAAACATAAACAGAGGGGAGGAAATGTTTGAAAGGATAACAGAATTTACTAGATGGAGGAAAGTCTTTTCAGTTCACAAGTCCTTAGAGAAAGCCAAACAGAATTTAGGGAAAGACAACACACCTGGATGCATTATGTTGAAATCTGTTACCAGCTAAAGTATCTTTTCAAAGTGAGCATACAATAAAAAAGAAAAAAGACTCAGGAAGCTTATCCTACACTGACTCTTTTTGAAAAAACTCTTGAAAGAGAAATATAGAAGGCTGCTACAAGAAAAAGGAAAGTAAATAACTTAGAAATATTTGTTGTCAGACAAGATGGAGTTCAAGACCAAAAGCACAAGGAATAAAGAGAGACATTATGCATGAGAGAAAGGGACCAAGTTCAATACAAAATAATGACTCTGGACATCTCTCCACTAAACAAAAGAACATCTGGCAGAATTATGGGGAGAAACAGATTTATGAATGTTGCTGGGATATTTCATATATGCTTGTCATAAGCTGTGAGGTCAAGCAAACATCCCCGCCCCCCAAAAAAACCCAACAGACACACACACATACACAAATGTATGGATTGCTTGAAAAAACGATTAATAAGCAAACATGGAACAAGCAGAAAATATACACATTCTTTCCAAGCAAACATAGAACACTCACAAAAATTAATCACAAAGGCAACCTTAATAAAGTACAGTTGACATCTTTCCAATCGTGTTCCAATAAAATAAAAAATCAGTAACAAAAAGATATTAAAAATTATTCTTTATGTCTCAAAACTAAAATATATTCTACTAAAGTAATTCTTAGGTTAAAGCAAAAATTATAAGGAACATTTAAAAATGCTTAGAATTGAAAACATTGGAATTGCTACATGAAAGAAATATGAGGAAGTACCAAGAAGAGAATTTAGAGCTTTGAATACTTTAATAAATGTAAAACAAGAGTTGAAAGAAAACGAGCTACACTCTTAATCTGTGAAATTGGAAAGAAAAAAGTTGAATAAGCCCAGTGAAATAAAAGGAAAAGAGGGGTGCCTGGGTGGCTCAGCCGATTAAGCAGCCAACTCTTGATTTCTGCTCAGGTCACGATCTCAGGGTCCTGAGTTAGAGCCCCAAGTCGGGCTCCACTCTGGGCATGGAGCCCGCTGAAGATTCTCTCTCTCCCTCTTCCTCTGTCCCTCTCCCAATTCTCTCTCTCAAGAAAAAAAAAAAAAAAAAGAAAGGAAGGGAAAAAAGGGAAAGAAGTAATAAAGTTAGGGATAGAAATAAAATAGAGAAGACTAATAAACCAACAACAAATTATTTGAAAAGATGAATAAAATAGACACGATGATCTGTGGGATTTTACACTGAGTGTGCATTTTAAGCACACACAACAAACAATACATATTTTATAAGGATGCATGTGTTATTTGAGGATCTATATCAAACATACTAAGGTGGGTGTCTATGATGCATAAGAAATGAGAGTGGGACCAATGATTAAAGTGAAAAATGTAAATCAAGACATGGGTCTCATGTGGATGAATGGGGACAGAGTTCTGTGACAGCAGATACAATGAGCAAAGAAAGAGCCATTCAGGAACTTGTATGAGGACAGTTTGGGGGAAAAATAATAAAGTTAAATCCTTCTTCACTCCCTGCAGTATTTTTTTTTCAGGTGGATTAAAAAGTTTGATGTTAAAAATGAAGCCAAATAGCTAAATAAATGTTTGATCATTTAACTTATCTTAATTTGGGGAAGGACTTTGTAAGCACAAATGCAGTAAAAGAAATATCAAAAGAGAAAAAAAAATGGATGCATGACTTCATTAAAATAAAACCTTTGAAAAATCATTTCATCCAACAAGGAGACATTAGAAAAATCAGATGCCAAAAAATATAGGAAAGAATATTTGCAGCAAAAACTACAAAAGAAGAACATGCATGGTATATTAAATAGTTATGCAAACAGGAAAACAAGCCTTTTTAAGAGTTGGGCAAAAAAATTCTTATTCCACAAAGAATATACAATTGGCTAATAAACATGAAAAAATATTCTATCTCAGTAGCAATATAAAAATGCAAATTAAAACTGAAATTTTCCGTCTACTAAATAAGCAAGCTAGCACGCTCATATACTCCTCTTGGGAATATACACTGGTCCCACTTCCTGGAAAACAATTTTACAGTGCATGTCAAGAGACTTTTAAATTTTCATATATTTTCACTAAGTAATTCCTCTTCTAAGCATCTGTCTTTAGGAAAAAATCTACACATTCATCAAAACGGGAATACTAAATTTGGTACATCCATACGGTGACCGTAAAGCTCCATGAGAACATAGTCTCTGCCTCCCCAGGGCCCGCCGCACAGCAGGGACTCAACAAATGTTGGTTACATGACTCTGAAATTCTATGTGGCAGTTAAAAAAAAAAGACTGAATTCAAATTATTAAATGGAAAGGTACCCTAGATATATGTTAAGTGGTGAAGAAAACAAGATGAACAACAGGACATACAGGATGATCCCACTGATGTAAAACTAAAACCATCACCCAAACAAACAAAAAACATACTCTGTCTCTCTGTCTGTGTCTCTGCCCCTATGTGTTTGTGTGTGAGTGTGTGTGTCTGAGCGTGTGTTTATAAATACATAGACAAATACATGAAAAGGTATATACACCAAGCCAATAAAAAGGATTATGTCTAGAAGGAGCTGTCGATGGCCTATCAAGGGGATTTTGTATTGTCTGAATGGCTTTGGATATAAATATATTCTCAGATGAATTGCCTACTTTAAAAAAGAATGTTTCCTAAAGGATGTGTATATAAAGATGTTAATGATAGCATCATTCATTACAATGATAAGTTGAAAATAACCCCTTAGGAGAATGGTTAGATGCATGTTAGCCATGGAATATCATGTAGGCATAATAAGTGATGCTTTCTGAGGAAGAGCTGACAGGAAATGACATGGTACATTATCAAGTAAAAACAACAGCAGCAACAACAACAAAGATTCAACACAAAAAATACAGGCTCACCTTACAGGAAACACCAAAGAAAGTTGTTCAAGCTGAAAACAAGTGACGCTACAGAATAATTTGGTTCCAAAACACAAAGAGAAGCAGGGAAGGTAATTATGCAGGTAATAATAAGAGAAAGGATAAATGTATATTTCTTCTTTTCTTTTATGTTTTTTAAGTTGTGTGTTTTGTTTTGTTTTAAGTAGGCTCCTCACCCAAAGGGGCTCGAACTCAGGACCCTGAGATCAAGAGTCATATGCTCTTCTGACTGAGCCAGCCAGGCGACCCTCTTCTCTAAACTTATTTTAAAAGCAATTGTATAGGGGTGCCTGGGTGGCTCAGTCAGTTAAGCGTCTGCCTTCGGCTCAGGTCATGATCCCAGGGGCTCCTGGCTCAGCAAGGAGCCTGCTTCTCCTTCTCCCTCTGCCTCTCCCCCTGCTCATGCTCTCTGCTCTCTCTCTATCTCTGTGTCTCAGATGAATTAAAAAAAAAAAAAATCTAAAAAAAAAAAGCGATTGTATAAAACTATATATACATTATATATATATATATACACACACATATATGTATACATATATATATGTATAAACATATTAGACAGCAACAGCACAGAGGAGATAAATGGGAACAAAGCTGTACTGGAGTAAAGAAGTGACACCAGATGGTAATTCACATCCATGAAGAGACGAAGAGAACAAGAAAGGATAAATAAGAAGGTTAATATAATAAACTCTGTAAGTACATACTTGTAGTATAAACATATTCTACATAATATGTATATGTATATATTACATATGTATACATAAATAATATATGGTACAAATTCAACAGTATATTATCATCATTATTTTATAAAATTTTGTCTTTTAAAGAAGTTGAGAGACAAAAGGATATATATACACATTTATAAAATATATATAGAGACATATATATGAAATATATATAAATATGTAAATAAATATAAATATGCAACATAATAACATCACAAGAAAGGGGAAAAGGGTATAGAGCTATGTAGCAGTAAATTTTCTATTTGTCACTGTAATTAAGTTTGTATAAATCTTGGGTCTATTCTGATAAGCTAAAGTATATATGTTAAGACCTAGAGCAACAACTAAGAAAATAAGTCAAAAAATGTAGTGAGAAAAATCATTAGAGGAATTAAAATGTCATACTAGAATATAATCACTTAATTCAAAAGAAAGCAGCAAAGGAGACTAAAGGAACAAAGAAGACATGAGTCAGGAAAGAAAAAGGAAACTGGCAGACATAAATCCAACTATTTCAATAATCACAGTAAATGTGAATAGATCAAACAATCCAATCAAAAGGAAGAAATTGTCAGAATAAAAAAAAAAACAAGAGCCAAACACATGCTGTCTACAAGAGACACACATTAGATTCAGAGATACAAATAGGCTGAAAGTAAAAGGATAGAAAAAGATACATCATGCAAATGACAACCACGAGAAAGCTGGAATGGCTAAAATCAGACACTAATATCAGACAAAATAGATTTCAAAACCAAAAACAATGTTTTTAGAGATCAAGACAGATATTATAATGATTACAGAGTCAATTCACCAGGAAGTTATAATAATTATAAACATATCTTTGCACTTAACAACAGAGCCACAAAATACACAAAGCAAAAACTGACAGAATTGAAGGAGGAAATACATAACTCAACACTAATGGCTAGAGACTTCAATACCCTTCTTTCAATCATTGATAGAACTAGGCAGAAGATCAACAATGAAATGGAAGACTTGAACAGCACTATAAACCAACTATACCTAACATCTATTGATTACATCGTTCAACAATAATAGAATAAATTCTTCTCAAGTGTACCATAGAACATTCTCCAGGATATATATTAGTCTCAATAAATATAAGAAGGATATAAAGGCTCCCTGCTCAACAGGAAGTCTGCTTCTCCCTCTCCCTCTGCCCCACCCCCTGCTCATGCTCTCTCTCTCTCTCACTCACTCTCTCTTTCAAAATAAATAAATAAAATCTTAAAAAAAAAAAAAGAAAATGATTCCATTTATAATAGCATCAAAAGGAATAAAATACTCAGGAATAAATTTAACAAAGGAAGTGTAAAGTATATACCCTAAAATTTATAAAATACTGCTGAAAGAAATTAAAGACCTAAATAAATGGAAAGACATCCCATTCACATTGATCAAAAGACAATATTGTTGGATATGGCAATTCTAATCCAATTGATCCACAGATTCAGTGCAGTCCCTTTTGAGATTCTAGTTCACCTCTTTGCAAAAATTGACAAGCTGATCCTAAAATTCATATAGAAATTCAAGGGACCCAGAATAACCAAAACAATCTTGAAATAGAAGGATGAAGTTGGAAAAGTCACACTTCTCAATTACAAAACAATACAAATTATAGTAAGCAAGGTAGTGTGGTTATTGGCACAAGGACAGACATATAGACCAACAGAATAGAATTGAGAATCTGAAATAAATTCTTACATTTATAGTCAACTGAATTTCAACGAGGGTGCCCAAACAATTGGATGGAGGAAGAATAATTTCTTCAACAGATGGTACTGGAACAACTAGATATTCACGTGAAGGAAGGAGGACCTCTCACACCATTTACAAAAATTAACTGAAAATGGATCTAAAACCCCTTAAATATAAGAACTAGGGGCGCCTGGGTGGCTCAGTCAGTTAAGTGTCTAACTCTTGATTTCAGCCCAGGTCATCATCTCAGGGTTGTAAGATCCAGCCCCAAGTCAGGCTCCATGCCCAGCGGGGAGTCTGCTTGAGATTCTCTCTGTACCTCTTCCTCTGCCCCTCTCCCCCTGCCCTCTGTACTCTCTCTTTCTCTCTAAAATAAATAGATAAATCTTTTTTAAAAAGAGCTAAAACTATATAACCCTTAGAAGAAACTATAGGTGGAAATCTTCATTATCTTGGATTAAGCAGTGATTTCTTAGATATGACCCCAAAAGCATAGCAATAAAAAAAAAATAGATAAATTGGACTTCATCAAAATTTAAAACTTTCATGCTTCAAAGGACACTATCAGAAAAGTAGAAAGGGAAGGAAATATTTGCAATTTATATATCTAATAAAGAAATTGTATTTGAGATATATAAAGAACTTTGACAACTCAACAACAAAAAGACAAGCCAGTTACAAATAGGACAAGGACCTGAATGGGCATTTCTCCAAAGAAGATTTATAAATGGTCAAGACACACATGAAGAGATATTCAACTTTATTAACCATCAAGGAAGGGCAAATCAAAACCACAATGAGATACCACTTCAAACCTGCCAAGACAGCTATAATCAAAAAGGCAGATAATAACAAGTGTGGGTGGGGATGTGGAGAATTTGGAACCCTGATACATTGCTGGTGGGAATGTAAACTGGTATAACCCCTTTGGAAAAAAAGTCTAGAAGTTCCTAAAAAGATTAAACACAGAGTTACCATATGACCCAGGAATTCTACAGCTAGGCATACAATCAAGAGAAATGAAATGTATATATCCACACAAAAAGGTATACACAAATGTCTGCAGCAGTATTATTCATAATAGCCAAAAAGTGGAAACAACCCTAATGTTCGTCAAATGGTGAACAGATAAATAAAATGTGGTATATTCATGCAATGGAATATTATTCAGTCATAAAAAAGAATGAAGTATTATATATCCTATAACGTAGATAAATCTTGAAAATATTCTAAGTGAAAGAAGCCAGACACAAAGGGCCGCAGAATCAGATACTATATGATTCCATGTATATGAAACGCCCAGAATAGCAAAACCTATAGAGGCAAAGTGTAGATAAGGGATTGCCTCCAGTTACAAGGGAGACTGACATCAAGGTGGAGAGACTAAGTGCTGTACCAGAGGTGCCTACCAGGGTAGAGCGGTGGATCAAAAGCTCTGGGGCAATTTGGAGAGGTGGGAAAGCCAGAGAAGTTTTAAAAAAAATGCTTGAGTTGGATATTGAAGGATAAGTAGGCATTCTCCAAGTAGAGGAGGTGGAGAAGGGCATTCTAGGAAGGGAATACCATGCTCAGAAGCTCTGATGGGTAAAGCATTGGGCCTGCTTGGTAACTGTGTGATTAGTTCGGTATGCCTGGATTGCAGACTGTGCTGGAAGGTTTCAGTGGGGGTGGAGGAAAGTCCGCAAGATAAGGCCGGAGAGGTGCACCATGTTAAGGAGTTAGGACTTGGCCTAGTCTGCAAAGGTGTGTCTGCATTCAGCAGAGCCCAACATTACCTTACGGAGCCTGCAAGGAATACATTAAGATGAAATAGCAGCTATGAGATAAACAAAAAGAGGCTCGTTTTACTTTAAATACTCCCTAGGAAGACTTAAGCGATGATCTCAAGCCATAAATAGCCAAGTCTGGCAGAACAGTTTAACAGCCAGGCTAAGTATTTGCTGTAGTGTCCACCCTGGGTCCCTCTCATGTCTCTTACCACTTTTATCAGGCCTTCCTCTCTTAGTTACTGAGCATCCCCTATTTTCAGGGTTTTTCAAAATACTAAAATAGGATTGCACCCCTGGCTCTGTTAGTCTCATTACCAAATGATTTCAGACACAGGGTTTTGGTGCCAGCAGAGCTAAAGGCAGCAAAATAACCGATCCAATGCGCAAGAGAATAATGATATGCCCTTCCTTCTCATCAAGGGATTCTTAAGCTTCGTGAAGCTGAATCCTGAATTGACTACTCTTGGCTAAACCTGGGGCTTGGTTAAAGATGAAATCATCCCATTTTTGCTTCAACTGTATGAACTAGAAAGCTACAAGTGAAGACTCAACACAGAGAAAGTAGAGATTTGGTATTCTATGGCTGAGTAGATAGAAACTCTTCGTTGGAGTCTTATTTTGCATGTGTGTGCGACACATCCACACACACACAAAAATAAATAAAAGAACTAGTAAGGATACATGAGTCACTGAGGATGTTTTAAACTATTTGGCTCCCCCAGGAGATGGTCAGAGAGCTGGTGAGTGATTCAGCATGGGAAATAACCAGTAAGAGCAAATGCCAACAGTGAAGGGAGCTGAAAGCAACCTCAGAGGTGGGGAAAAGTGAGACCTTTGCTTGCTGCTGAGAATTTTAAAAGGATGATCTCAGGGGATTAGCGAAGGGCTGGGCTCCAACCTGCTTGTTCTAAAGGTAACTTATAAGATACAATTGGAAAAGAACAGTAAGAAGCATCTGTCACTGTCATTGCTAACCCAAGAAGATTCTTCCAGCGAGAAACCTCTTGCGGAGTCTTGCTTTAGGATTCCGTCTTTAGCATGGAATCAGAAACAACTTTACCTACAAAGCTTCTACTTACTACAGCTTCTACCTACTACTTACTACAGCTTTTCCCCCGTGGAAAAGCCCTGTTAAGAAATTCTAACAATCGGGGCACCTGGGTGGCTCAGTTGTTAAGCATCTGCCTTCGGCTCAGGTCATGATCCCAGGGTCCTGGGATGGAGCTCTGCATTGGGCTCCCTGCTCAGTGGGGAGTCTGCTTCTCTCTCTCCCCACCCCCCCGCTTGTGTTCCCTCTCTCGCTGTGTCTCTCCCTGTCAAATAAATAAATAAAAACTTTAAAAAAAAAAAGAAATTCTAACAATCTTTGATGTCTGCAATTGTTCATGCCCTGCTCTGGTATTCTCTTAGAGAACAAAGCCCTCCAGGGTTTTTTGGGTGATGACTACCTGGAAGGTTATGCCCACGTCCCTTTGTAGGATCTCAAATGGCGTCTTACATGTGTGTGGAGACACAAGAAATATGGCTTGGTGCTGCTGACTATCCAGGCAGGAGTAAATGTCTTAATTGAATTTCAAACTCTAAACAGCAAAGTCATCATGCCCCTTTCAACCTCTGTAGGGCTCCTTTCTAAAGAACTCAAAGTGATTTAAAACAACAACAACAACAACAACAACTTTGCCTAAATTAATCATACCTCAAACCGCCCACAAGACAGAAAATTGGTAGCTATCATTTGTTGAAGGCCTATTATGTGGCAAGCAGTCTTCTAAGCATGTATTAGTTGTATCACGTTGGGTAGATTATGTATTCTCTACGAGCTTCAGTTTGTCTGTAAAATGGGGGAAACAGCCTTCCTTCAGAATCACAAATTCAGTTGCCCACTGGTAGCTAAGTAAGTAGTGGGAGCTGGGTGTATGCACTTGAGCAATCACTAGGTGAGCTGTCCCTGGCATTCTTGGTAGCCTACCCACCAACCTGGCCTCTTCTTTCCTGTCGGCAGATCCTGCCTTCACACTTAGAGCAGCAGGAAGGGCGAGACATGCTTCCCGGCTCCCTTGCCACAAGGGTATTAGTAATATGATCCAGTCCTGGCCACTTGTGAGCTTCGGGGGGTGGGGGGACGGTGGAGGGGAAAGGTTGTTTGTTTTTTTTAAGATTTTCCTTTTTTTTTTTTTTAAGATTTTATTTATTTATTTGACGGAGAGAGAGAGAGAGAGCACAAGCAGGGGGAGGGGCAGAGGGAGAGAGAGAGAAGCAGGCTCTCCGCTGAGCAGGGAGCCTATGTGGGACTCAATCCCAGGACCCTGGGATCACGACCTGAGCGAAGGCAGACACTTAACCGACTGAGCCACCGAGGCGCCCCAAGATTTTCCTTTATAAGAACAAGAAACCAATGGAAGGGCATGCTCTTCTGGACGTGTGTGTGTGTTTCCATGTGACATATGAGCCTTTGGAACATTGGTAGAAATGAGGAAGAACATCATAGCTGACATGCTTGAAGATATCAGAGAGGAAAGGCAGGGAAACCTCAGCGTGGGTGGAGCAGCAGTCCTTGACAACCTTTTTTGCCATGGTGTTAACCTTGGAACTACCCTACCTCGGCCTTCACTGAGGTTCTAAATCCTTACTGGAAGCGACTATTAGTTGGGTATCTGTTTCATCGCGCTCTACGGCGGGGCGCTGTGAAGTGCATTCCTCCTCCGAGGAAGTGGGCAGTGTGAAGCTCCTGCTGGTTGCTGCCAGATGAGGAGTTTTCAAGAAGAGACAGGAATCCAGATTTTTATATAAAACTCCAGATTTTTAAATGTTGGCTCAAATTAAAGAAATATGTGCAAGCCAAACAAAACACATTTGGAAGCCAAGTTCAGCCAATAGGCGGACAATTTGCAACCCCGGATCGACCTCAGAGAGTTGTAGGAACTAAATTAAATGAGTTTAAAATAAGATCAGTAATAATAATAGCAAACACTCACATAGCACTTAACATGTCTCAGGCATTATTCTGCTTGCTTTACCAATCTAGTCCGCATGTGTAACCAAGTCTTACAACCACCTCATGGGGAGATATAGTTATGATTTCCACTTTACAGATAAAGTAGGGAAAAGAGAGCCCCCTTGTCTTGCCCCTTCAGACCTAGGGGCGGGGATGACTTTCCCTGGGGGTCTCACCATGCCTCATTGGTTCCCTCAGCCCTGCCCCCATTTTGTATGTGGTCCCTTTGTTAAATTCTTTTTGGTTATACCCTTTTGAATATGCCATCCATTGCTCGCTGGGACACTGACTGGTATAAATGATGAAGAAGGCAGATGAATCCTTGCCCTCCTGGGGTGTACATTCTGGTAAACAACTACACATACAGGATAGCCACAGGTACCGTGAAGAAAATCAAGTAAGGTAATGTGATTGCATAATGGCCGAGAGAGGCTACTTGAGCGGGTGACATTTGAGCTGAGATGTAAACACTGAGGGGGAGCCAGCAATCCCAAGATCTGGGAGACCCCTCTTCAGGCAGATGTGCATATATAAAAGCTTTAGGGTAAGGACAAGCATGGAGTGCTAGAAGAATGAAAAAAGATCAGGAAGCCTGGAAATTGGTGAGGTTGGGGAGAATGTTGGGAGGATGGCCAGGGAAGCAGAAGGGACCAGTCAGTGCTGGGCGTGCTGGGATTTGAACTTTAGTAGGAATTCTTGGGGTGCCTGGATGGCTCAGTCAGTTAAGCATCTGCCTTCGGCTCAGGTCATGATCCCAGGGTCCTGGGATCGAGTCCCACATCAGCCTCCCTGCTCAGTGGGGAGTCTGCTTCTCCCTCTGCTCTCCCCGTCCCCATTCTCTCTCTTTCTTTCTCTCAAATAAATAAGTAAAATCCTTAAAAAAAAAAAGACTATTAGGAATTCTTGTAGGGTCTTCAGATAGGGGAGTTATTTGAGTTGTTTTTTATGGCTAAAGTCTTCTCCTGTGTGGACTGTGGATTATACACCAGCAACAATGGGAGGTGACTGCCACAGTCCAGCCTAGAGTTGCTGCTGCCTTGAACAAGAGTGGTGGCAATCCACGTGGAGACATGTGAATGGTTTTGAGATCCATTTACAATGTTGAAATATGGTAACACATGGGTTTTTCCCTCCTAGACCCCTGGAGGATGGTGAGCACTCTACGATATTTTTTTAAATTTGTATTTTCATTTTTGTTACATACTTTAAAATTAATATGAACATATTCTGAATCATGTGTATGCCCCACCTTATAAGAGAATAGTATCACCACATAACTTCAGTGGCCTCATGTCATTTCTGAGACTTCCACAGTGCCAAATAGCTACCTACAATGACCAGCATTTAGCACAGTGTAATGTTTTCATTGAAATACAACACCCCCCACACACAGAAAAGTACACCACCCATAAGTATACAGCTCAATAAATTTTCACAAACTGAACATCTCCATGTAACCAGCACACAGTTTAAGAACACAAGACTCCAGGAACCTCTCTCATGCCCTCTCCCAGCCCCTCCCGGCCTACCTGCCAAAGATAGCCACCATCCTGCTTTCTAACACCATAATTTACTTTTGCTTGTTTTTTAATTTTATATGAATGCAGAGAAGAGAGCTACATTAGCAGGATGAGGCCGACCTCTAAAACTCCCATTCTGGGTGTGGGCAGTAGGGGGGGTTCCCACCAGGAACAGACCCCCAGTTTTAGTTCATGCTTCCTGGACATTGTGATGAAGATCTGACTTCAGAGGCTAGAAACCAAATTATCCTCAAGGTGTGAGGCACTCTCACTAGCATATCACAGTGGAATCGCTGCTCGCCTGGATCCTCATCAACAGACCCAGCCTGACAGTCACGTCGGTGGAGTGGGGTGTAGAGAATGTTCATCTGCTGTGGCCGGCGCTGTTCTGCAGCATAGTATTTCCCCACACCTTTGGGGACTCACGACATGTTCAGAGTAAAATGGTGATATCTTGACTTTTGTCCTTGACTTTCCAGTCTGTACCCCCAGCAACTTCCCCAGGTCCCGACCGAAAGGCGTTTTCATTAATCTAGAAGAAAAGCCCAGCTGAATCTGCTTCTAGTCCCCCCGCCCCCCACCCCCACCCCAGTGTCAAAACTGGGAAGCAGGCAAAATTTGGTTCTGAGGTACTCTCATGTTGTTCACTCTAGTAGTTCTAACCCCTCCTGTTACTGCAGTGACCTCCCACTAGTCCCCAGAGTCCTTCCCTGGAAGCACATCGCCTACCCATCAAAACATAGCCCTGTTGTTTTCCATTCTCTCCCAGTTCTGCCTTCTATTATGGGGTGATGGTTGGCATCGGGTGAGTCAGAGGAATGCCCCGTGTGGTTCAGTGGAAAGAGCACTGCATTTGGGAGTAAAGAGGCCTGGTTCTAGTTCCAACATTATATTAATTAGATTAACTGGTTGAAAGTGACAGAATTCAACTTAAGCAAAAAACAAACTAAAAAAATAGACACGCACAGTACTTAATGAGTTCCTACAGGGATCAGACACAGCCGTATGAGGGTCTCCAATGATGTCATTAGGACAGACTCACTCTCTCCATCTCTTGGCACGGCTTTCCTTGGCTCTCCACTCATGGTGACAAGATGGCTGTCAATGGCCCTATCTTCTTAGCAGCCCCAATGGATCATATGAACTTCTCTTTTCCAATGTTCTGAAATCAAGTCTCATCAGCTTTGATTGGCCTCCTGGGAACACATGTCTTGAGGCTCTGATTGGCCAGCCCTAGTCACATGCTCATCCTGGATTTGGGAGTAAAGTCAGCCCCATACAAAATGCTAGGACTGAGAGTGGGAAGCACTGGTTCTCCAAAGGGACTGAGGTAGGCGAAAGCAACAGATGTCTTCAGCTACTAATTGATCATGAAAGCTTAACAAATCTTTCTACCCCTGGGCCTGGTTTCTCACCTGCGAAATGAGAAGGATGGACCCTATAACCTCTGAGGACCCTTCTACTTCAACATTCTATAATTCTACCTAATTCCTCATGAGAATGCAATGTAGTGTTTTCACCTCTCAGAGGATAATTCCTTAATCCAATTAAAAGGGGGAACAATAGAGACACAACTGTGTATATGATAAGCCTGTTGAGAAGGGCGAATCCCACTATTGATGCATGCCTTTCCCGTCCACTCTGCAGGAACCCTGCCCAGTGACCCTTAAAAAAGCAAGCCAGAGAGGCTGGTGTTTCCCTGGAGAGGGACAGATGGAATCTGAACTAGCCATTCATTAAATGATTAAATGATTAAATCAACCAATAATTATTATGCACATCCTAGATCCCAAGCACTGTACAAGGCTCTGGGAATGAACAGTGAACAACAGTGAACAACAGTCTTGAGGTAGGCACAGACACATAAACCGCTGATTAACAATTAAAATGTCAAGGGCTATGGCAGGGTGATAAGGCAGCTCAGAGAAGCGGCACCTAACCAGTGGGAGACAGGGTTCAGGGCATGAAGAGATGAGGGGATAGTCGGAGACGTGTTCTGAGTGGTGCCATGTGCAGCTTAATCGGGGCAATGGCAAGAGGGGAGGCCAGGCTTAATCGTGAGGGAACTGAAGGAGCAAACCAAGAAGACTGAATGTAATCGTGGAGGCACTGGGAGCCACTGAAGGATCAGCAGGAGGACAACACCTCATATTTACAAAGGATCCACCAGTATCATGTGGATCCGAGAGACCTAAGACCAGGTTGCTATCTTCAAGAAGTCTATAATGAGGCCATCTTCACGGTAAAGGGACTTCATGTGCAGTAGCTGTCCACTTGCTTTTGTAATTTTTGTGTTGTGTATGTTTGTTTATTCACACTTTGCTTTTTTCCACATGGAATATAAAGCTCACCCTTCAGAAAAATGCCGGCACCTGAAACAAAGACATAAAAAGCCCATTCCTATCCCCAAAATGATTATAGGTGATCCCTAAATCTCTGCTGAAAATGGGACCACACTCTACTCCCCAGATCTCACATCTGATTATAAAACAACTCGAGATCTCTGCAGACCCCAGATAGTATAAGGATTTTATAATCCATCAGCAGTAAAGGGGCAGACCTGGTACCCTCTGCTCAAAGAACCTCACTGGACTGCCTCTATAGAAGGGAGAAAGTCCAATTTTCTACAGAAAATTGCTCTACGCAAAGGGACTCATGAATCCCTGCATGCCTAGGCTTGAGGGGAGGAGATGATTGCTAATGGCATAAATCCTCAGAGCCTCACGTATCTGGAGGAAAAGCAGACCATGTGCCCGAACACCAGGGCTGCCTTGGACGGGAGAGAACCAAGGAAAAGTACTAATGGATCTGTGAAAATAACATGTACCTGATCAACCCAAAACCTTGGTCTAGAGAACAGGTGGCTTCTTGATTCTGCCATGAAATCACGAATACATGAAAAGTGGCTGGTTTACGCAGAAATTGGACACTCCCAGTGCACTCTAAGGACAGTCGATTGGTAATCATGTGGGCTAACCATGGGGACCTTTGCTGCACATCATGCAAAGGAAGGAATAATTTTTCTTAAAAACTTCTATATTTGGCTTCAAAGTGCCTTCTTTTTTTGGGGGGTGGGGGTACTAGCTTTGACTTTCGAGCTCTGGTTCACTGAAGATCAAATGACGACAGCGACAATGATGATCGCTCCTTAGCGTCGTCGCGTTTTCAAATCTTGTTCGTATCCATTGTCTCACTTGGGCTTCTCCGCCCCCAGTTGTGTGAGCTGGTGAGCAAGCACCTTCCAGACAACGGGCAAAGGCCAGAGCCACGACACCGTGACCAAAAGCAGCCGAGCGAGGTCCCAAACTCAGACTTCTAACCGGAACGCAGAGCTCTCTCTAGGAGGGGTGGAAAAAGCCCAAAGCAAAACTGAACTGAAAAGGGGGTGGAGGCTGCCTAGGCTTTCCATGAGGATGAGAAATTGGCAACAAAGAAGCCATTTTTCACGTGGACTCAAATGTGAGTTCCCATTTGTTTTTCTACTTTTACAAGAACTTTGTTGTTTTAAAAGGCCCTTTCTTCTCATTCAAAATGAGAAAATACCTTCTGACAGCCATGCAATTAGCAGGGCCTTCAGATACTGATTTCCTCTGTTCCTTGGCATGATCCTTTCTCACAGGGCTCCGCACCAGCTCCTGATAGAAAGAAAAGCTGGAGTTACTAAATTGGCCTCTAAACTAATTTAGCCGTTTCCCATCACCGTCTCTCAGCTGCTTTCCCAAGGCTTTCTCCCCCCTCCTCAGTGACAGCCAAGAGCATCACTAGGCAGGGATTTTAGAAGGGGGGGGGTAGGAGGAAGGGGGACCCGAGAGCGGAAGGAGGAGGAAGCAAATAAATCCCTGGATAGAAACTCAAGAAATTCCTGTGTAAAAGTCTCCAGAAAGGAGAGGGGGTGGAGCATAAAACAGAAGTTAGCAATGATGCTATTACCATTCATTCATTCACTCATTCATTCTGCAAACGTTTACTGAGATCCTACTGGCACCAGAAACTACAATAGGCTCTGAGAACACACAGAATTGGCAACAACAATATCATTCCTACCTTTATGGAGGGGACAGCAGGGCACGTTGTGCTCCCCAGGAAGCTGACTCTGAGACAGCAATTAGAATGCATAAATTGCATTAGGGAGTGCCCTTAGGACTAACATCCATGGAAGGAAGGGAAGGAAGCGGGAGTGAGCAGAGGATGCAGTCAAAATATGAAACTGTCTCAAGAGAAGCTTGGGCCAGCCCTACAAGGGGTTCTAAAGATGGGATGACCTTCCAGAGCTGGCCCCAGATGAGTGAGAAGGCCGAGCCTGCATACCCCCATGTAGACCAGTCATCGGAAGGGGCCATGCTCTTGGCCGGGGTCTTCTGCTGGGGCTGGGCCACTGGGGCTGGCAGCTGAGGGCCACATTTCTAGCAGTGGGGACACTGACAGACTTTCACACTGAAGGCGGATCTGCGAGGCCCACCAGAGCCAAACCACACGGAGTCTGTGCTTTAGTGGGAAGGCAGCCTGCCATCAAGTCATCACGGAAAAAAAGTAGAATGGTGCGGTCACTAGTGCTACAAAGGAGAGGTACCTGGTACCCTGGAAAAGTGCAACCTAGGTTAGGGGCAGCTCGCCTACAGAGCCCGGAGATGGGAGGGAGGGGGAAGGGAAAGAGACAGGGAGCTTCTCTGAATGTAAAATGGACAGTTCGTGGTTGAGCGCTCACCCACGCCAGCTACCATGTTCCGCATTTTAGATGCATCCTCTCGGTTGACTCCATGACAACCCATCAGGTAGATTTTGTTCCCAGGGTCCTTCTAGCATCTCCTGAGATCAAAAAACATCATTTCCTGGAGTGCTGTGAAGCCAGAAATGACAGGCCTGACTGGGCACTGAGTCAAAGGCACAGCCAAGCAACGGGGCAGAGATCAAACTAGCAAGTCTCTGAGCAGACAGAGGACTTGTAAGAACACAGAGAAGCCAGCTGAACTAGGCTCCTTTGTGGGAGTCAAAAAAGGAACGCAATCAGTATAAACTGAACACCAAAGCAAGTTTTACCAGATTTACACATAACAGCGCTGACCATTGTAACAAGATTCCACAAAATTATTAGATTTGGTTCATTCCCACGTTCATTGAGCCATGCTGCATTTTGGGGACTTCAGAAATCAAGTAACTGTGCTGAAACATAGACTCAATCAAATATGACTCTCAAGGCAGCTACGTCATAATGAAAAGATTTTTTCAAATATTTTTTAGGTAAGTAATAACGTAGCTCTGGTTTCTAAATCTGATGGTGGGACGTTTGTTGAAATAATGCACTCTGCAAAGCAAAATCACGTCCTGATAATTTGTTTCTTAGTTAGAAAAGATATATATATTATATATATATATATTATATATAATATATATAGGCTATATATAATATATAATTATATACATAATTATATATGTGTGTGTGTGTGCAAAATATGCATAGCAGATAGGTTCTCACTGAGTCTCTGCTGTGTCCACGCAGAACTATGGTAATGACTGGCCAGAAACCCACCTCCTTTGGGCACTAGGGCACTCTTCCAGAAAGAATTCATTCCAAAATAAGGGAGCTGAGCACAGAAGTCTGTGCTTTAAGGTGGCAGGATTGAGAAAACCTGTTTCTGTGTCAGATCTGGGTTTGAGTTACTTCCTAGCTATATGACGTCAAGCAAATTACTAAACCATTGCTAAGCATTAGGTTTCTTGCCTATTAAAAGGGAATAAACACCAACCTCAGAGGACTGTGAGGACATCTGTGAAGCTCTAAAATTCGAGCAATTATCAACTTTCAGAAACGGAACGCCAAACATAGGCATTAGTAGGATAAAGCGCCTTAAGAGAGCTTTTCTAAGTGTGGTCCTCAGACTCATGGCAACACCTGGGAGCTTTGTTAGACATGCAAATCCTCAGGCTCCATCTCTCCCCACTCCACCCCCGTCCCCACCCCCCACCCTCCCCCCTCCCCCTCAGCTGCTGCAGCAGGATCTCTGGAGGTGGGAGCCCAGGAATCTGTGTTCGAACGATTCTCCAGGCAGAGCACCTAACCCTGCAGGTTTGCCCAGGAGGGAGGAGCATGCCAGGAGGAGGGACTGTCCTCGCAATCTGAGATGAGTCACTTACTGTCACTCCATATGTCACTCCATGTGATTCTTAGGTATGCTTGAGTCTGAGAACCACTGCTCCAACATATGTATGCATATTTTCAAATTACTCTAATACAGTGGGCAACACATTTGAAGATTCCACCGGAGATTTCCACAAATCCCTCGGGGACAGCTAGGAATTACTGGTTTAAGGTAAACCAATATTTACTGAGCATCTGTTGTAGTCCTAAAGTTTGGATAGATTCTGTTTTACCTGTTTGATCTGACAGCATCTTCTAGGAGGCAGGTATTTTTACCCTCACCTAGGAAACTGAGATTTAAAGAGGTGAGTAACCTGCCGATAATATCACCAATGAAGCCAAAGGGCTTGTAGCTCAGGCTTGTTACTTTGCAGAGCCTGTGCTGGTTCCATTAGATGTATGTTTCTCCAAGAGTAGGAAGCATCTCACCAGGGGATGAGCAGTAATTTAACGTGGTATAGGAAGTGATTTTAGGAGACAGAGAAGACGGCATTAAACCAGACCTCACATTGTAAGAAATACTACTAAAAATTGCGAATGCTCTTACAGAGCCCTTACTATGTGCCAGACTCCGTTATAGGAGTTCCATGCATACGGAGTAGGTAATACTTCATTATCCTCAGAACTACAGATGAGGAAACTGAGGCACAAAGGCCACACAGCTGGTGAGTGATGTGGCCCCAGAATTAGAACCCAGGCATCGGGACACAGAGTCCACCCCCTGAGCTATTGACCTCTCCCTTTATCATTCTCTTTCCATCCGTCTGATTCCATCAAAGGAGTTCAGGTGTAGAGCTGGCTTGTCTCTTTCACCCTTCCAATATCTGTTAGTCTCTCTTTGTAACCAAGAGAGCAAACCTCAGGTTCAGAACCCTCTGTTTTGTTGACGTTGATTTGTTCTTCTGGATACCTTCTATCTATGGTAAACGATCCTGGATTCTTCACTACGTAAAAGTACGTTATTGAAAGAAAGGACTTAAGTCAATAATCATCATACCGAGAGGATTATGAAGGTGGTACATGGCAGCGGGGTACCAGGATGAGGGAAGGTGATGTAAAGGCGGTGAACAGGTGGCTGAATTTTGGGAGGTGGTGCATTTCAGCACGATGCTCCCACTGGTCTCCATTCTCAAGCTGTTTGGTTCTCTAAATTCCCTTGTTACATTAAGGAACCTTGAACCAAGGACAGGGAGGTCCTCAGCATTCTTAAGAAAATACTTTGCCCTTTCACTACTGGCTCTCCATGTTTCCTTCTGCTCTGACTTTCAAGCCTCTTTCAGATTTTTCTCACAAGGAGCCCCGATCCAGGATCCCTGCATTTGAAAAGGGAAAAACTGCAGCAGAGATTTCTGTCCATTCATATTTCCTTCTCTCTCTTTCCTGGATACTTGAGAGAACTATGCTTCCCAGTTTCCTTAAAATTAGGGGGGGTCCATGAGACCTACTTCTGCACTGACTCACGAATGCAAGTGATGCGTAACATGTAAGAGGAAGTACTCATTCCCCAAGCTTTCTCCTTCTGTCCCAATGACCTGGGAGCTCCATGGTGGGCTCATGTGATGCAAGCAGATTCCGTCCCTGAGCTCCCACTCGGACAGAAGCTACCATAGAGATGCATCAGACCTGTCATGGATCCAGAGCAGGAGTGCAAAAAACAACCTTTCTGTGCCACGCTGAGATTTCAGAGGTTGGTTTGCTACCACTTAATCTCGCCTATCCTGACCAATACAAGTATATCTCATCAAGATATTATTCATTACATTAGAAAGCACTGTCCACGCCAGGGAGTCATTTTCACATAAAGGAACTTTCTGAAATGTTCAAGAGGATTTTGCAAACAGGGACTACTTGAAATTATAGGACCTGAGCCTTCAGCAAGTTGCTCCGTGTGCAGTGGGACCCTGGCAGGATGGAGTGGGGCTGGTCAGGGACGTGAAGGATACAAATGCAAGTTGAGAGAATGCCTCAAATTCTGTTTTTGAGAAACTATCCCTTGCCCAGAGCCAGCCCACCTCCAATTTTGTGGTTGATAGAAGTACGCAGCATGATTCTGGTAGATAAATGTGGGAATCCTTATCCTCCAGGTGTGGGAATCATTCGCTGCTCTGGGAGGGTTTCTCTTTGTTTCTGTGTCAGATTAATCTGGCAGCCTTTCACATAACTGAAGAAGACACTTCTCCCATTTGTGAGAGTGTATTTTCTTGTTTTTGTTTTAAAAATCAGGTGAAAATCTCATACCCAAAGTTCTATCCAATTAAGCCTTCTGCAAAATTAAGAGGTAGCATAATTATGAGAAAATATACATGCAGATGTATTTATTTTATAAAAATAAGGCTTTGTATTTGCTCAATGATTTTGTGTGTTCTCAAACACGTACACATCACATGACACTTAATTTTGACGACAGCTGTCATCTACCAAGGACACTGTATTAAGCATTTTGCCTGCCCTCCAGGGACTCCTCTCAACAGCTCTACAAGGTGGATATTGATCCCGTTCTCAATTTAGACATGAAAGAAGGGCCAGCACCTTGCATAAGTCACATAGCTCACCGGTAGCAGCGGCGGGATTCGAACCCTGGCCTGTCTGATTCCAAAGCCTGGGCTGTTCATGGAATCAGAGGCACTGCCACACCTCTCTTTCAAAGGAGAAAAGGACACAGGGAGTTTAGGTTTTTCCTGCGCGTCCTCTGTGAGGTCAGTGAAAGCCTTGCAGCATCGGTGGTTCATGAAGCACTGTTCTGTTGGGAAAATGGTCCTCTTAAAAACCGCTTAACAATATGCTACCTCTGGGATGGAGAGGGGTGGTTCCTTCATTGTCCCTCAGAGCCCCAGGTGATTTGAACCGCCGCTCCCTCTCCAATCCCAGTGTCCAGCGGAACCAACCTGCAGCCCCAGCACAATGCCTGGCATGTCCCCAGACACACTTGGAGGAGGTGACCGGCTCCAGGGCAGGAGACCCAGCTGACAGTTTCTGAGAACGGAATCATCCTCTATACCCAATATACCCACATTAATTCATTTAATCCCCATAACAATTCTGCAAAGGGAATCTCTGAGGCTCAGAGAGGTTAAGGAACTTACCCAGTGTCACACAGTAAGAGAGGCAGGCTGGCTTCGGCCCACACGGTGTACAAAAAGTAGAGTACTGATTGGGAGCCTTGAGGGTCGGGTCTGAGCCTCGCTGTACCACTAACTGTATGTCCTTGAGCAAAAGTAACCTTGTTAGGTCTTCATCTGTGACTAAGGGGTTTCGTAAAAGTCTATTATGATGACTGTCCCAAGGTCAAAAGAATACCAAAGAAAGTGTACATCTTTCTGTGAGATATAATGGCCCCAAATGTGGAGCCTGAGTACCCAAGGACGCCGAGATACTACGTCTTCCCATCAGCAGCGACAGCGGCATTTCCCAACTCATGCTTTATATCCATTATCGCTAATCCTCACCAACAACCCTCGAAGGTAAATATGTGTGGTAGACACCTATGATTTAGTCTGCCTGGTGCGTCTGCATTTCCTGGGAAAAGCAACCTCCCTTCTTTAAGGACTACCCTTCTCCAACATGTGCTGCTGTGGTTACTTCTTTTCTTTCTTTTTTTTTAAGTAGGCTCCACAGCCAGCATGGAGCCCAACTCAGGGCTTGAACTCATGACCCTGGCATCAAGACCTGAGCTGAGATCAAGAGTCTAACGCTTAGCCAACTGAGCCACCCAGGCGCCCCTCCAACATGTGCTTCTCCTGCAGGGTGTCAATCACAGTAAACCACCCACCCTTGCCAAAGCTGATTGGTCCAATGGTCAGCATGTGACCCAACATGGGCCAATTAGATCCTTCCCAGGATTTTTCAAATGAGATCACAGGGAAGAGAAACAATCTCCCTCTGGTGGAGAAGCTATGAAATAGGAGGTCACGTCGCCCCCACCTTCCCAACCCCACCCCCACCCCCACCACCGGAAGAACCTTCACTCCTTAGGAACTAAATTCTTTCCACAGAGGAACAAGAAGAGAACAGAGACAGAAAGAAGGGCCCTAACAATGTTGCAGAGCCTGGTTCCTCTTGTCACTGAAATCCAGCTCTACCCCACCCTTTTGGGGCTTATAGGAAATAAACCAGATAAGCCCTGCTGGTCAATTCCCATTTATGCCATTTAAGTTATTTATATCCATTTACGTTCATTTGAGTTAGGTGTTTGTCATGTGGAACCCAGAGTTCTGAGTGATAGAGTAGTACTGTTATTCTCTTTCCACATTCTCAGTTTCAAACTGAAACTACCTGGCTAGTGAATGTCATTCTGGGACTAGAGCCGCCCAGTCTGTCTGACCCCAAAGCCAGGGCTCCTTCTCTCACGATCCTGCCTCTTCCTATCTGAGAGGACAGTCCTAGAAAACTCCTTGCCTGGTCTGGCGCCTACTGCAAACGCATGACGTGAGTTAGCTAAACATTTTGAACCACTGGCCTCCTCAAGGAGGTAGCTTCCAGATTCCTCTAATATTAGCCAGAAGCTCCAAAGAGAAGGCACCTCACATGGAGGTTTTGCTGGCTGCACAGTGATAGAGTGGATGGGGGTGGGCTCTGGTGTGAAGGGGCCTCTGCTATTGGGGTTCAGGGTCAGATCTAACCAGTGGGCAGGGCAGACCTAAAGAAAACAGGGTACTCAGCTTCAGGAACATGCCCATGGCCAAAGACCTACAAGGGAAGGAGAATGCGGCCTGCTTGGCTGTTTGGAGGGAAACCCAGCCCATTCTACTGAAAGCATCCCACTCTTTTAGAGTTACACTTCACAGCCAGGCTTCCTGGTTTCCCAATCCAACGTTCTTTCCACTAAGGCAAACTGCCCTTCCAGACACTGCAAAACATGGCTTGACATGTAACAGTAGTGGTAAGGTAGGAGAAACACTGCTTATTCAAGACCTAACTCAAAAAGAGAAAACAAGGGGCACCTGGGTGGCTCAGTGGCTTAAGCATCTGCCTTCGGCTCAGGTCACGATCCCAGGGTCCTGGGAACAAGCCCCACGTCGGGCTTTGCACTAAGCGGGGAGTCAGTTGAGATTCTCTCCCTCTGCCTCTCGCCCCTGATCATGTGTGCTCTCTCTCTCTCAAATAAACAAAATCTTTTTCTGAAAAAGAAGAGAAAATGAGATTCATTTCATTGACATTTGAAGGCATTCTTGATTTTTAAAAAAATCCTGTAGCATCATTACCAATAACATGTATTAAGCACCTGAAGCTTTACTTAGAATTGGATAATGCAGATCAACCACTCACAAATTCATTGACCCATTAAAAAGTCTGTATGAATCCCTACAATATGTAGACACTATGCTAGGTCCTGGGGGCAGAGTAATGAGCCAGACAGATATGCTCCCTGCCCGCATGGAGCCTGCATCATAGCAGGGGAGACAGATGTGAAATAAATACACCCATGCAAAATGATGAATGGGAATCGGGATGAAAAAGGGAGAGAGAAAAGAGGAAGCGAATTTATGAAGGGAAGGACTGGGGGATGGGGATCAGGGGGTTTCCAGTGTAGGTTAGATGGTATTTATTTAGACAGACAGACTAAGCAGAGACTCTCCATCCAGTGTAAATGTAAAAGGCTAAGGGCATTTGTGGCATGGTGATCTAAGGGACAGCAGTCATATTCTTGGCCGAATGGTATCAAAGAAGGAACCATTAGGTCTCACGAGAGTTTAGAGCTCCCCTAGCAATGGTTCACTTAGCATGGAGAGCAGGGTTCCCAGAAGTCCTGGACCATGCATGCCCTGGGGAGCCATACCAGAGCCTGAGATAAAGGGAAAATGCTCACTCCTATATACACTCATCAAAATATCCTCCAAAATATTTTGAACCAAGGGAGAAAAACTAATAAAAGCTCTATAAGCAAAAAAAACATGACCCTATATAAAGCCCCACATTCATTGCCCAATCTGTTCTCACACATTGTCAACCCTCGTAAACCTGCTTGGCGGGATTTGAGGAGCTCGGGGCCAGGAATGTGGGACTGATTGGAAATGGCTGTTCCCATCACACAACAATGCAGTGCGGCAACACAAACGACAGCCTGTCTTTGTTTAAAACTTTGATATTTGTTCATCATGAATTGATTTTGCACTCATTTCTATTTCCAAAACTTGCATTAAAATATTATTGACCTTGTACTAAGTTTTTTCTGACACCTCTATAAATTTTGCTGCCAGAAGTGAACGTCACACTTGCCTTACCCTAATCCTGACCCTGGTCCTGAACCATGCAGAGACCTTCAACTTCTAACGTTTCCAAGGGAGAGATCTACAACAGGTGTGATCCCATGCCTTGTCTAGGCTCTTTCCCTCTGATCCAGCGTGAGCTTGAATAATGTCAGACGTGAACTTTCAGGAACCACGCTTCCCTTTTGGAATTTTGTTTTTGGCACATGCCAACTCTTGGAAATTGTGATCTGGGTGAAAGAAAGGGGTCACCTGCCAAATTTTGTTGCATGGAAGATGCTGGTGGTTGGATGCTGTTGTAAAGAAGCAACATCTGGTTCCAATGTTATTTATTTCTCCTTAAAATAAAATCACTTCTGGAAAACTTGCTACTTTTTTTTTAAAGATTTATTTATTGAGAGAGAGAGTGCCCCTGCAGAAGTGGGGGGAGGGGCAGAGGGAGAGAATCTTCAAGCAGACTCCCTGCTGAGCGTGGAGCCCCCCGCGAGCTCAATCTCACGACCCTGAGACTGTGACCTGTGCCAAAACCAACAGTCAGCCACTTAACTGACTGAGCCACCCAGGCGCCCTGAAAATTTGCTACTTTTTATTTAATGTTTAGAAGATAGTCCATCGTCTTAACATTGGGCTCAGAAAAAAGATGTTAGAACATATATTTTATTAAAGTATTTCCTTCTTATTAAAAAGATATTAGAGGGCGCCTGGGTGGCTCAGTTGGTTAAGCAACTGCCTTCAGCTCAGGTCAGGATCCTGGAGTCCCGGAATCGAGTCCCACATCGGGCTCCCTGCTCGGCAGGGAGTCAGCTTCTCCCTCTGCCCCTCCCCCCCATGCTCTGTCTCTCTCTCTCTCTCTCTCTCAAATAAATAAATAATCTTTAAAAAATAAAATAAAAAGATATTAGAGGTGCATTTTCTAGTCTACCCCAAAGCCAGGTATAACCCGAATCAAGCTAAAGAATAACATTCCCTGGTATATGTTCCCAGTTCTTTTTTTTTTTTTTTAAGATTTTATTTAATTATTTGATAGAGAGAGCACAAGTGGGGGTAGGAGTGAGGGAGAAGCAGACTCCCGCTGAGCAGGGACCCCATACAGGACTTTATCCCAGGACCCTGGCATCATGACCTGAGCTGAAGGCAGACGCTTCACCCAGTGAGCCACCCAGGTGCCCCATGTTCCCAGTTCTGGTTGGACAACACCCAAATGTACTACCCATTGCTCAATAAATGTCACAGAATACCTTGGAAAAAATTAAATGTGTGCTTGCTTTCAACTTTAAAGCACAGGGCACACAACTTCCTGGACGATTGTTTTAAATGGTGTGATGAAATCAAGCAAACATTGATGAGGTGTGGCAGTCCCAAGGAAGCTGAGAATTCCCAACTCAGTTCCTAGTATTAGAACTTCTGGGAAAACTAGATGCAAATGTATAAAGAAACAAAAATACAGCCACACCCAGCTCCATGACGTACTAGCAGTGTGACCTTCAGAAAGCAATCCAGTCTCTCTTCTTAAGTGTTAAATGGGCTGATTTGGGCTTGACTCTGAAGGTTGTTGTAAGGTTAAACAGAAACTACCCACTGTGGCACAGACTTCTTATGGCCCCCCCCACCATATGCATCCCCTCTTATTCTATAGGAATAGAAACCCCAATATTTACAGCTGCCTTACATGGCTGTGCAGAATAAAGACACATTTCCCAGCTTCCCTTGCAGCCAGATATGCTCATGTGGTTCAATTCTGGCCGGGGAAAATGAGCAACTCTAGTGAGAGAGAGCCAAGAACCACCATAGACTGGGAGTATAAGAACAATATTGTAGGAATAGCAGAACAAGATAGAAGGAGCTTGGATCCTTGACCCTCACAGAGCCATCATATCAGCCATGGACTGCTGATGTCCAGACTGTTACGTGAGTGACAAATAAAATTATATCTTGTTTGGGGCACCTGGGTGGTTTAGTCGGTTAAGTGTCTGAGTTCCGCTCAGGTCATGATCTCAGGGTCCTGGGATGGAGCCCTGATTGAGTCGGGCTCCCTACCCAGGGGGGAGTCTGCTTCTTCCTCTCCATCTGTGCTCTCTCTCGCTCTCGCTCTCTCTCAAGTAAATAAATAAAATCTTTTTTAAAAAAATTATATCTTGTTTAAGCCACTGTTACTTTGGGTCTCTGTTACGGTGAACAAAACTGTATCCTAACTAATATCGCATGTAAAATGTTTGGCAAGTGCCAGACACACAGTAAAGCTTGCAATGAATGCCAGCTCTTATGATTGACGGTGGTGGGTATGAATTCTACCTCTGTCACCCCTCAGAAGAGCATCCAGCAATCAGAATAAAATCCAGAGGTACCCAATATGAAGCACATCTCCCTTTCTAGCCTTTATTCCACTCTCTGACTCAAGTGACAGTTATACGGTAGATATGCTTACAAAGGACATCTATCCATGACCATTTCAGGTAATGCCTCTTCATTAATTACAAATGGGCCTGAGGGGAAGGAAAAATATTTCTAAGGGGCCAGCTTCTACTTAAAAAGTCAAGTTGTCTCACCGTATGCCTTATCCTGAAAACCTCCAAGAATCAACAATTGTTTTTAAAATAAAGCATCACAGATATGGTTGAAGCCCCCGACTTCACCCATCCAATTTCCAATACGTATTGACCCTTCATAAGTAGTTGAGTTCCTCCCCATTGTATATTTATGTCTTAATAAGTATATATATATATAAGTATATATATATATATATATATACACACACATACATATACATATAAGAAATATCTAGTATAGCTTTGGATAATTTTTAATCTGATATATTATTTATACACTACATGAGCACTTGACAACTATCTCATTTGGTAGACTATTAAAAACAACGCCACAACCATCACCCTTGTTAAATGTGGGGCGGGCATTGGTATCATGTTATTCTCCATGTTTTTCGTGTGTTTGAAATACATTATAAACATAATTTTAAATAAAAAGTAAGAGAATTTAAATGAACTACTCAGAAGTTGTATTGACATATAATATCACCAAGACCACTCGGGTGGGAGGCAGGAGTGGTAGGAGGGGGGATGGTTGGTCATTTCCTAAATATTTTACATATGTGTGACCAATTAAAAAAATGCAAATATTCTGAACTTACCCAGCTGATAGATATGTTCATAGGTGACTCATCACTTTACAAATGTAAGTACAACCTTCTAAAATACCCAAGAATAAATTTTCCTTAAAACACTCAATTCAAGTATATTTGATAGGCATAACTAACTATAAAATAATATGTCTGACAAAATGACTTACTACAATTATTACAGTTAATTTTGTTAGGTGATCAATAAAACTCTTTTAAACATAAAAATACTGGATCAGGATTAAATGAATCATTTCTTCTTGGTCTGAGGAATAAAAATGCAGATTATGGGAGTTATCGATTCTCTAAAATAGGCATTTCCCATATTTCACCCATCTACGGCCTATTTGCGCAAGGATAGCATCTACCCTTCACACCTCCCCCCCCCACTATTAGAGGACTCGCCGTGAGAAAAAATCAACTTCTTTTTGAGAATCTGTGTGTTCAGAAGAATAGAAAGAAAAGAACGTATTTAGAAACTGGCCCCTCTCACACAGGCGGAGCCCCTCTAAGGCCACGTTTGAGCCCAGCTGTTTCACCTGCCAGGCGAGAGCTGACAACGGGGGGTTGCTGGCCTGACCTGGGCTGGGTCCTCTACGTTCTCTCACCCAGAATTGGGCCTTGAAGTACGGAGTCAGGGCCTGTTGGTTACTTCAGCCAAGGACAGAGAACATTGTGAGTTGTGAGACAGTCGTGCACAGAGAAGCAGATGGAGCTGACCCCGGAGAAGGAAAAGAGAAAAGAGAAGGTGCAGAAGCAGGGACAAGGAGCCGCGGGTCCCAGAGAGGAGGTGCCTGAGAGGACAGCTGCCTTGGGACCAAAGGCATTCTGGTCTCTCCCAAAGCCCCCAACAGTCGATCCTTGGAGTCCATGAGATAACCTTGTATCCTCAGAGCAAAATTCTTGTCCTATTTCTGTTATCTCATGTATGGATGGATATATGTATACATATATGTAATATATACATACCTAATGTATATACATCATGTGTATGCAAATGTGATTATTATTCACTTATTTTTGCTTAAGCTAGTTGGAAGTAGGTTTCTGTTACTTGCAAGCAAAAGAGGCTTGGCTCTTACAACTCCCAGAGCAGGCGTTCTGTGAGGCCACCACCCGCTATCCGACCTCGCCACATAATTAGTGGAGATTTTATACACGCGTCCACCCAGTGAGGACTGACCAGGAAACGGCCAGCACCACAGTGTTGGCCCTCTGAGAGCCGTCAAATCAGAAACAAGTAGACCGTCTCCACGTGGGTGTTCCCTGAACTTTCATTTGGTAACCAAACCAACACACTGTTTTCCATATGCCACTTACATAAGATCAGTTGATGTAAGTCAGAAACTTTCCCTGTGCAGCTACTCTGCGAATGCACGACAATCATCTCAGTAAACACAAGATCCTGAATGTGATTTTTCTATTAAACCGGTCAACAAGGCACAGGGAGCTACATTTCGGGTTCCGCCCTTGGAGCTTGCTCAGACTCAGATGGTTTCATTGGCCATTTTAAGACTCCGCTCTCCACAGCTTCTGGGTGCCCTTTAAACTGTCAAGCAATTACCCCAAATAACAGCGTGCTGGAAAAATACTTAGGTTTCTCTGTAAAAAGAGAACATGACGAGAATAAGGTAACTTTGTAAATCCAATAGCTTTTTTTAAAAAAAGTAATAAAACCATAAGAAAAATGGTATTTAATATCTCCCATAGAGATGGATATAATTTCTTGATTATTTCACTTGAATCCAATTATCAACTAAAGTTCTTTGAAGAACCTGGACCGGATCCCACCTAATAAACATGCCACCACAGATGCTGTTATGGAATGTGGGAAGGCAGGAAGAAGACGTGGTCAGAAACATCGATCATGGCGTCCTGCTGGCCTGACCCGGGTTCAGCACCAGGCCCTGCAACTCAAGGGCTGTGTGACTTAGGGCAGATGGCCTAACTTTTCTGCATCTTGGTTTTCTCACCTGAAAACCAGGGATAGTAACAATGACTACTCTGTGCGAGGATGAAACAAGCTAGCGCGTGTGGAGCGCTTCACACACTCCCTGCGCGCAGCCGCTCCCTGTGAACGTTAGTGGCGGCCGTATTGTCGTTGTTGAGGTGCTTGTGACCACGGGATGGTCTGCGAAGCTGAAGGCTGTCGAGACTCAAAGGTCTGGATTTTGAGCTGTTTTTGCAAGCAGTGAACTACTAAAAATAGGACGCAGTGTTTACTCTCGTAGTTTCGGGGAACAGCTATGACTTGGTCTCTGACCAAGTAGATTCGGTGGCAGCGTAAGCAGACTGGTAACTGCCTCTCAGTTCAGACCACATCCTGACTGGTCTTCAGTCCAGGGAGGTTTGGACAACCCGGAAAAGCAGGCCCAGCAAATTTCTATGGGCCAGCCCCTGCGGAAGGCTTTCCAAGAGGAGCGGACCTGTCGCCCTTCCCGTTTCACGCAGGAAACTGCAAACATGGCAGAAGACCCAGGTGACAACCTGGTTGTCAGTTGGAGGAGTTCACTGACTTTCTGGGGTCCTTATCTTACCACCACCATCCCATGTAATGCCAGGGCCGTGACTTAGTGAATTAGAGAATCCAGGGCTCTGAGGTGGAAAAGAGCCTCTTCTTTTCCTAGGAGCTGAGCAGTGAAGGGGAGTTGTGCTACAACCCACCCTGTGGACTATCCTGACTATTATCCTAAGAGTTGAGGGCCATCCACACTTGAACTACTCCTGGTCCCAGGGACCCAGCAAAGATTAGGGACTCATCTCCAGAAATAACACCTCCCAAAGTCTCCTAAAGACTTACCATATGACCTTTGAATCTTTTTTTTTTTTTTTAAAGATTTTATTTATTTATTTGAGACAGAGAGAATGAGAGAGAGAGAGCACATGAGAGGGGGGAGGGTCAGAGGCAGAAGCAGGCTCCCTGCCGAGCAGGGAGCCCGATGCGGGACTCGATCCAGGGACTCCTGGATCATGACCTGAGCCGAAGGCAGTCGCTTAACCGACTGAGCCACCCAGGCGCCCTGACCTTTGAATCTTAATTGGAAACTGGAGCCATTTCCTGGATTTGATGTTTCCGACTGTAGAAAATATGTTCTCATTCCAAGATGTTGTATAGCTCACATGACTTTAGACACACACACACACACACACCGTCTGAACACACAGATTCACCATGAGTGTGTGTGTGTGTTCTACTAATACCTAAAATTAACACAATTTTCTTTTTCTCTTTTCTTCTTGACCCACATCTTGCAATCTGTGATATATGTAGCATTTGTCTTAGTCTATAGTGGTTACCAGCAAGTGATGAATGACATCTAATCTCTTAAAGATTTTTTAAGTTATATTTTATTTTTGTTATCAAAACTTTGCTGAAAATTTCCTAATAAACTCAGTAGAGAAGAGAATAGGAGGCAAGAATAAAGAAAGATTGCTGTACGGTATATCAAGATACTATATAATGCAGAAAGAATGAGTACCCGTGCTTTATTTTCACCCACACATAAATACAAAAGCACTGAATGGAATCACAGAACCTACAGTTTGGAAGGGACTTAAGGAAATTATCTAAAATGCCAGCTAATTGAAAAACTAATAAGATAATTATTTACAGATAATATGACTGTCCCCCCCCCAAAAAAAAAAACCTAAAAGAGTCTTCAGACAAACTACTAGAATCAGAAAGATTGCTGGATACAAATGAATGAATATTAAAAAATCAGTAGCAGAAAAAAATCAATAATAACACCATATCCCAACAGAAAACTAACAAAGGTATAATTAAGAAACAAAAACAAGATTCCATTAACAATAGCAACAAAAACTTGGGGAACTTATAAACATATCTAACAAAGGAAATACAAGGTCATTACGGAGTAAAGCTTGATTGATGCACATAAAAGACTTAAATAAATGAAAGGATACACTATGTTCATGTATGGGATGGGAAGACTCAAAGATGGCAATTCTCTCCAAAGTAGTCTGCAAATTCACTGCAATTACATTAAAATCCGTATGTTTTTCCCCTATGGCATTTGACAAGTTGATCCACAAATTAATATCAGAATAAAGAACCTAAGATGCCCAAGATAACTTAGAAGAGCAAAGAAAAACAGCTCAACACACTAGACAGCAAGGCTTATTATAAAGCTACAGTTATTTCAAAAGAATGGCTTTGGTGCAGAGACAGGCAAATAGAACAACAAAACAGAATAGAGAGCCCACAAAGAGACTCACACTTATGGGAAAACCTGATATCTGACAGAGATAACATTACAAATCAGTGGGGAAAGAATGAGACTATTCAATAGACGGTGCTAGATCAGTTCAATTCCCATTCGGAAAAAATTTTTTTTAGAAATCCGTATTTCCCCTGATTTACAAACTTAATCTGCATGTCAACCCAGTGATTAAAATAGAAAGCTAAACTTTAATATTTTTATGGCCTCAGGGTGGGAAAACATAAAACATAAAGAACAATTTTGGTAAATCTGACTGTGGAAAATTTTAAATGTAAACCATCATTTTAAAAAGTAAACAGAAGGGTGCCTGGGGTGGCTCAGTTGGGTAATTTTGGCTCAGATCATGATCTCAGGGTTGTAAGATTGAGCCCCATGTTGGGTTCTGCACTCAGCATAGAGTGTGCTTGAGATTCTCTCTCTCCCTCTCCCTCTGCCCCTCCCCCCACCATGCACGCTCTCTCTCAAATAAATAAAATTGTTTAAAAAATTAAAAATTAAACAGATGAGCTAATGATTGGAAGAAAATATTTTAATGCATAAAACCCAAGAGGGGCGCCTGAGTGGTTCTGTTGGTTGGGCAGCTGACTCTTAATTTCAGCTCAGGTCATAATTTCAGGGTTGTGGGATCGAGCCCCAGGCCAGGCTCCATGCTTAGCGGGGAGTCTGCTTCTCTCTCCCTCCCTCTCCCTCTGCTCCTCACCCCGCTCTCACACTCTCTCTCTCAAATAAATAAATCTTTAAAAACAAAAACAAAACAAAAAACGCAAGAAAGGTGTTTTCAATGCATAAAATCGAACAAGGGATTATTATCCAAAATATATAAAGAACTCCTATACATCAATAAGAAGAACACCAAACAGCCCACTGGGAAAGTAGGCATAGAATAGGAAGAAGGAATTCCCAGAAAAGAAACAAAGGGCCAAAAAACACAGTAGCTAGTGATCAGGAAACGCACATTATGACAACAATGGTCCTCCATTTCCTATCCATCAGATTGGCAATTGTCAAAAGCACAATACCAAATGTTGAGGATGTGGGGAAGTGGAAATTCTTGTACACAGGTAGTGACTATAAACTGATATAACCTCTTTGGAGAACGATTTTGTACAAAGTTGACAATGGGCATACCCACAGAGCCCAGCAATTCTATCACCATTTGTGTATCCCAGAGAAAGTCTGATATCCTATCCATAAGAACCCATACGTGGATGGCAGAACTGTGTATAGGAGAAACAGATATACCTTTATTGTCTATTAACAAGAGAATAAACAGAGAAAATTTGGTATATTCATAGAATGGGATATACATAGCAGTTAAAATGAATTAACTTTATATAAAAGGATCAATGTAAGTAAATCTTGAAACACAATGTTGAATCCCAAAGGCAAATTGCAGAAGGATAAGGTGATACCAAGCCTTTTCAACTTATTAGAAGGCATCACCATCCTTCCAACTTATCTCTTCCCTGAAAAACTGCAACAGCCCAATTGCTTCCCATTTGTGTCCCTTCTTAAGTCATCTTCCACATGGCAACTAGGGCACATCCCTGCTTATACCTTTCAGTGGCTTCTCACAGCAGCCTTAATAAAATCCAAATTCCTTATCGAGGTCTCCTTGGCCTTTCCTAATCCCTTCCAGCCCCTCCCTACCTCCTGCCCTCCAATCCCCCCACCTCCCCTCCTTCCATGCTCCCTGGTGTTCACATCACCCCAGCCTCTGTGCGAGTCTTGCTCTTCCATGTATATATGGATCTCACTCCTATGTGAGGGCATCAGCACTTGCTTGCTGTTCCTTCTGTTTGACTTACTGTTTCCTATCATTTAGGTTTTGAATTTAAATGCAGTATCTTCAGCAAGGCCTTTCCTCAATGCCCTACCAACCCCTTCATTCCCCTAACCCCTGCTGATCTGAACCACAATATCCTATTTCATCATTTTCATACATTTACAGATACCTACAATTATTTCATTTATTCATAGTTATATATTTAGGACAGGGTTTTACCTTATTCACCATCGTATTCCCAGAGGCTAGAACAGTGCCTAGCACATAGTAGGCACTCAATAAATATTTGTTGATTTGTTTAGATAAATGTTTAAAACACACAAAACTATGCTATATGCTGTTATAGGCACCTAGTTATATAGAAAAAGAGAAAAACATGGACAATAACTGAGGTAGAGTTTATTTCTGGCAAGGGTAGGAGGTCAATAGGATTGGAGAGTGGGACAAAGAAGCTTTAAAATCAATCTGATTTTTTTTTTGAAGTTGTGAAAGAAATACAATAACATTTATCAAATCTGAATAATGTTAAATTTGAGTAGTGGTTATGTAAGTATCATGCTTTTCTAATCAAGATATTTCATAATGAAAACACAATTATGTGCTTCAAAGAGATTTGAAATGACAAAATTACAGAGATAGAGAACAAATTGTAGTTGTCAGGATTTAGGAAGGGGGTGTGGGGGTGGTGCCCATAAATGGGAGCTCTTGGTGGTAACCGAAAAGTTCTCTATCCTGTTCCTGGTGGTACTTACAACCTACAGGTAATAAAATGGCACAGAATCATATAGACACTTCATAACAACATCAATTTTGTGGTCTTTGTGTGCTAGTTACATAAGATGTAATCACTGGGGGGAACCGGGTGAAGGGTATGCAGGTCCTCTCTGTCCTTCTCTGTACAATCTTCACAACTTCCTGTGAATCTATAGTTCTCTTTTTAAAAGATTTTATTTATTTATTTGACAGAGAGAGACAGCACAAGCAGGGGGAGCGGCAGGCAGAGGGAGAGGGAGAAGCAGCCTCCCTACTGAGCGAGGAGCCAGACGTGGGGCTCGATCCCAGGACCCTGGGATCATGACCTGAGCCAAAGGCAGACGCTTGACCGACTGAGCCACCCAGGTGCCCCCATAGTTATTTTTTATAAAAAGAGAACTATGCAGCCCACCTCACATAATATAATTCCTATTTGACAGATGAGACAAGTAAGGCCCTGAAAAAGAAGAGCCATTTTTGGTAGGTGGTGTATGGGACAGGGCAGGGAGGCCTACAGAACTTGCGGTTTTCTTTGAACAATCGAGTCATCAAATGCATGGGTCTAGATCCCTTGGTAGCCCTTCCTTAGGGCTCTGATCTAACACTGACTGCCGGGTGGGTGACTCAGGCTGCCTAGCATAGCTGCAGATCCCAGATATTAAAACTGGGTACGCTTGCCTCAAATCCCAACTCCACCACATAGTGAAGGGATGGCCTTCTACTTCAAACTCTTTGAGCCTCAGTTTCCTCGTCTGCAAAATAGGGACAATGTGAATACATGCCACATACGGTGCTTAGATCAAATAACACATGCAAAATGCTTGGCATAAAACTTGGCACATAGCATAGTAAGAGTGTAATTCAAAGTCAAGAAACACAGCCTATTAACTGTGAAATAAATCCAAATATGCTCACTATTTGTCCCAGGGCCCCTCCTTCGCATGATACTGTCCAACCATATAACCAGTTTTTGTGTTGGGTGAAATGTGAAGGTTCTTCTTGAGAAATAGTGAACTGTGGCTAAGTGGGGGTCGGGGATGAAGACGGCACTGAGGCAAATTACCTTCATTACCTATGCCCTCTCTTTGTTACTAGAAAGTAGTTGGGAGACCCAACCAGAAGAAAAGAGAAGAAAAGAATATAAAATAAAATGATTTATTGTGTTTGTGTAAACCCATTGACTACAATAAGATACAATCACACATTCAATGCCAACAGAACATAGACTCTATTAGATTGACCAGACATAAAGCCCCAAACAGCCCTATGCTTCAAGTTCCCAAAGGCTAGATAGCGAGACTGTAGACTGGGGTTGTTTAAAATTAAAAAGAAAAATGAGGGCCCTTTTTTCCTTTTGGTCATGAACTAACTAAATGTAAAACTACTGAAAAGAGATGGAGTCTCTGAGAGGAGAAGCATCGGGCTCCGTTTTCAGTTGGCTGAAGAAAGGCATTCCAGTTCCAGAGGCAGGCGCGCGCACCACACACACACACACACACACACACACACGCACACGCACACACACACGCAAGAAACTGGAGACTCAATTTATTCTCAAAAGGTACATTAAAGTTGACAACAAACCCACTTGAAATTCTGAACTCAAAACAACAAAGAATTGCCAAAAGAACTGGTCTTTCGGATGAATTTATAGTGACAGGGTCTGCGCCGTGGCTGCAGAAATACATAAATCAGGTGGCTAAAAAAGGGAATGATCTAAAATGCAACTCCTTTTTAGAGCTAAATCACAAAAATTAGTAAAAATATGTGAGGCTTTCCTAAAGTGACTTGGAATCAGTAAAATATGGGTCTATTACAGAAAGAAAAAAAACGGTGGAGCATATTTTATTGTCAGTCATGAGTGAGATTCCGAAAGCATAGCCACCCCCCTCACAAATGCTTTTAAATCAGTAATACTTATGACAAGAAGTGCTTGTTTCATTTTGACAAGATTTTAAGTACACTAGTAAATCTGAGTTTAATGCCCATCAAATATTTTGCAAAAGTAATGAAGTCAAGGTAACAAAAGAACTCTCAATAAATCTCTACTTTTAAAGTATTACTGACAAGAAGAATTGGTACTCTGTGTTTCTGGTTGGCTTATTCAATTTGACATAGTAGCAGAATGTAGTAAAAGTTGCTTAAAGTAGTGGTTACATAACGGTGAGATTCTTTTTTAATTTTTATTTAAAACATAAAGATTAATGGCCCACAAGTACTAATTTTTCCCGTAACTCCCAGTGTTCGGGAGCTCATATTCCTCCACTAACTCTCTTACATAACATTCTTTCTAGCAATGGGAGCAAATATGAATTCATATTATCAGCCATCAGAGCAACAGAATTCTCTACAATGAATTAATTTCATATTAACTGCAAAATAAAAATAGAATTACATCTAAGGAAATAAGACTAATAAAAGGAACCAGAAGAGTTCTTCTCATGGAGAAGAAAAATGGAAAAATCATAACCACTCCATTAGGAAATTGTTAATTAAAGGATAGATCCGGTAAAGAATACCTTCTAAAGTCTTAAAGGACTTAAAAAGTTACAAGAGTTGGACAGTAGAAATTATAATAGTTAAGAAACATCTTTGTTTCACTTCTAAGCTTTTTTTCAGAATATGTAAAGAGCTGTAAAAATGAAAGTACTGTAATACTGAAGGTCAATTTTAGTCAAAATGAGAAGAGATTCAGAGTTTAGCTAAAATTTCCTATCTCAATTTCCTATCTTAACAGTATCTTCATCTCTCCTTAAATTTAAATACATTATTAACTTGAATTCATTACCTTCAGAATTCATATTATAAAAATGTATGTATGTGAAAATGTTAACAAGCATCTGACCTTAGAAACCAATTTATTTTCCCCTTCTTATTTCAAAAACAATTTATTTCCAAATTTCCAAAGCAAATAATCTCCCAGGTGCTTCCTGCCAGTTGTAAAGAACATTCTATTTAGGGACAACATTGGAACGACACATTTCACCTCCTCTCTCTTCCTGCTGGCTTCCAATGTGTTGCTGGGAAATTAAGAGATTGAAATTAGAAGTTTTCATTAGGCAGGCTTTCTATGCCTGTTGGCTTATTTCCTTTATTTTAAGGCATAGTCTCTGTATGGTAGTGGAGTTGCTTACAGAGCCACAGAGGCTCAGACCTGAAATGGGAAAGTTATTTCAATTTAGTTCAGTTTGTTTGTTTTTCCTTTTTGCTGACACCTAGATCCTATTCTGATGTGACTGTGTCTTTGTTTAAGATGACTTTCAAGGGCAAGGGAGCAAGGTTTTAAAGGGGTCATTTTCCAAATAAGCAGGTCGTTTGTGAAATAAAACACGTGTGTAAGTTCTGTGATTCCCAAAGAGTTGGCTATAATCGAAAAGGTATTTTGGGGTGCTACTATGATGACTTATACAGCAACTTAATAGCCACTCGGACCACAAGGGTTTTGAAACGTGACTTGTATCTTTTCATCCGTAATAGGTTTTAACTACAAAAACCTTAAATTAAAAATAAGAAATGAAGTGTTTCTGCGTCGGTGGACCGCTCGAAGCATTTGAAGTCATAAGCAGATTAACTATCCCATGGGGGGTTAGAATCGAGATACAGAGTCAAATCACTGTGGTCAGAACCACACACAAAATTATTTCCCTATCCAGAACCAGGAAAGCAATTAGTTGTCCATAGGACTGGCCACCGCTCTGGTAGTATGAGTGGCTGCAAGAGGGCAAGTGGTTGATAGGAAAAGAAACAAATACAAAAAGAGAAAGCAAAAAGAGAGAAAATTGAGATAAATAGAGAGTAGGGATGACAGGCTTCTTTCAGGAGGAACTTTGTACCATGCCTGTGCTTAATCAATGTCTTTTGAACAGAACTAATTGAAGATTATGTTATTATACATTAAAAAAAAAAAGTTTTTCTGATTCTGCCCTAAGATTTCTAAAGACAGGCTGTTGTTTTACCTGGAGCCTCGGTCGAAGCACGAAGCCATGTGCCTGCTCCCTAGCTCCGGATGTCTCGGATCAGGCTGGGTCTGAGGTTCTCAAACTGGGTGCTGGGCCAGGCCTCTGGCTGGTTCTAAAGGCCCCAGGATAGGGCACTTAACATACCAGAGACATCATTTCTGGAATGGAAATTTAACTTCCAGGTCATTTAATTAGCAAATGAACAAACTCGTTTGGTCTCAATACTAAATATGCTGTTTAAAAATTAACAGTATTTAAAGGAAAACCCTCAACTATGTTTACAACTTAGAAGACAGTAACTTATTCAAGCCTGAAATATTAATCGGTGCAACCCTTTTGGAATATGATTTGGAAATATCATAAGATGTTAATGCGCATACGCTTTGACCCTAAAATTCTACTGCTAGAAATGCACTCAACATATATATTCCCATAAGCACACAGCAATGTTGACACAGAGGTTTTTTTCCTGCATCATTGTAATAGCAGAAAACTGGAAACAACCTAAATTTTGCCTTTTGGAAAGGGATCGATTCAATCAGCGACGGTGCATTCATAGGATAGAATATTGTAAATGTTGAAAAGAATGTGGTTGAGCTTTTTGTTACATAAAGGTATCTAAAGCTATATAGATATGGAGAGATCCCAGATATTAAAGTAAAAATATTAAATTGCAGAGCAGAATGCATAGTATACTATTTGTGCTTTAAAAAAAAAAAAAACGATTTAAATATGTGCTTAGCTTGTGTTTTAAAATTCTGGAAGAACAAAAAAGAAACTTTTAACAATAGTGACCTCTGCAGAGGAGGTTGACAGTTTTATTTTTCACTTCCTATGCTTCTGAACCGATTTGATTTCTAATCGTGGTAATAATAACCGCGTTGCTACTTTTAGAATAATTACAAACTAGCTAACCCTATAAGCTTATGTTAAACCCACATTAGCAAAATCAGAACGGATGCTCCTGTAGGAGACAATCCAAGGAAGCCACATTCTCGCGTATATCAGGATAACTCAGGCTACGTGAACGGACGTTAACCCATTAGATGCACAGCAAAATGTGAAACACAGCCGTTTCCTCTCAACTCCCCGCTCAGCTGGTGTATTTCCAATGCTAAACGCGTTGACATCGGCCGGTGTCTAACGCGCTCCTTTCTCCCGACGCTGCATTGCGGGGGGGGGGGGTGCAGGATCCCGGGCGGCGCGGGGAGCTGCCGGGCCAGAGCCACCACGGAGCTCGGCGCGCAAGCAGGGCTACACACAAAGCCCTTTTTCTGTTTGGCCCAGTGGCGCCGGGATCACTTCCCCGGCCACAGCCTGCGTGCACGTGTCGCAGACATTGGAGCCACCTGAGCAGTGCCCTTCGAAAACTCTCAAGCGGACGGAAGGCAAACCATTACAAGTGAGCTTCCTCCTCACGCAGACAGACAGACAGACACACGCAGGCTTTCTTCTCCTCGCTCTCATCCTTTTCTTGCTCCTCTAACTGGTTCCTAGAAATATCTACAGGGCTGTTCCGTTTCTGGTCTTGTATACAGAAATCAAAATCGGCTCGTGTCTAGTCTCTCGTAGCAAGTCTCGGTTTTTACCCCCGTTTATTAACCATGCAAGTTCTCTCTTCTGGCGCTGCACTAACCTGCTCAATCAATGTCTTGGGAAAATTTGGGTTTGAAGGTCTGTAGCTTAAATACGTTCTTCCAAATATAAAATTTTCCTCCACTATAATGACATTTCAATAATGCATTAAAAACAACAACAACAAACCAGTCACTTTGCTCGCAGAGTATTCGGAGGCTTAACTGCAGGGCCAACAAGTAAAAACTTGCTATCCAGCCAGTCAGTGTTAAGGGAGAAGCCAGTAAGTTTAAAGAAAAGTTAACTCGTTGTATTCTCAGGTCATATCTCTCACTTCTTCACTAATAGTCTCTAACTTGCCCTTCAAATATTTATAATATAAATGAAGAAAAGGACTGTGATTTTCATGTACAAATTGGGAAGCTAACTTTTCTGAAAGTACTGTTTCTCCCAAACCCTGCTCTCCCTCCCTCCAAAAAACAGTAACAGGAAACAAATCTCAAGGTTAACCCCAAAGTAGTCTCTCTAGTTACTGGGTTGAGAAATATTATATAGAAAATAAGGGAGAAATGTACCTTTCTCTAAAAATTTGGGGGCTAATCTAGTGTCAGTAGCTAAAACTGTATTTTATTGCATCAGTAACTCTAAAAGTCCAGATAGTTGCTTATTTTTGCCATAAATCCATATTAACAACCTAGTACTTTGTCAACCTTCTCAGCTTTGGCCCTAATGGAAGGTGCTGTTAACAGCCCTCAAAACTAAAGTTCCTTTATTTCTTCTGCCACTTGAGAAGAAGTTCTGCCACAAAATTCTAATAACACTAAGTTCCTACAAATCAACTTGGAAACGTCTAAGTGTGTTTTTCCTAGAAAAAGTGCCAGACATCAGTTTTATCTGGCAACCATCAAAATACAGCAGACCACAGAACTATACATTCCTGGACCTCACAAGAAGCACGACAAGGAATTTCAGCCAGCCAACCAAGTGCTCAGCTGCAACTCTCTCTGCAATCTATGGGCAACAACTGAAATTAACCTCTGCTACCAAGCCAAGTAACAACACTCCCCCCCTACCCCCTCGGTCCCCCACGAAGGAACCGGTGGAAATTTCAAATCCACCTTCTCAATTTCTGGTTTGCGATTACATAGGATTATTCAACTCACCATCACACTAAACTCACTTTCACAGAAACAACCAGAAAGCCCAAGTAATGGAATTTTTATTTGCACATTCTGTGTTATTTTATATGAAGATAAATGACAGAAATCATGGGAATTTAGGTAAAACACCAATTTCCTACAATGTCACGGTTGGTAGAATGTGTGTAACTAGAGTATGTATAATTGATGCACACGCTGACCTCAAAAGAGGAAATGCCTTTGGAATCTATCAGTCATTTATTCAACACCTAAAATGAGAAACAGAGTGGGGATTACAAGGCACCTTCCTGTACAGAATTTGCCATCTAGCTAGGGGAGAGAACACTGCAAGAGTTCAAAACAGTGTAAGATCGGCAGGTGGAGAGGAGGTGGACCAAGGGATCAGTATTTTTCATTATGCCTTTCCATACTGCTTTATTTTTTTAAAACCTCACTACATGAATGACATTAATAAAGGTTTAAGAGCTGAACTTTAGCAATGGGAAGGAAGGGACAGATGTGAAAAGCAACAGGAAAAATTCTGCTCTAGCCAGAAACCTAATGGGGGAGTAGGATACATGCATATCTCTCACTCTGCCTTATGTCCCAGATCTATCAACAAGTTCCCCACTATCTCTAGAATCTCCCATACATTCTTCCTCCTCACCCTCCTCCCTACCACACTGCTTCAGGCTGGACCACCTGCTCACAATCTCCTTCCTCAGGTACTTGAGTTCTGACCTTTTTGACCCGGTGGGCAGCCCAGCAAAGACTACGGACCCCTTCTCGGAAATACTGCTTTTAAATCATAAAATTAAATATGCAGATCACCAAAGATGAATTCTATTAAAATGCACATATCATTTTTTTTAAGTTGTGACATAATAATATATGTTCTTTATCACTTCATTAAACGATAAGATGTCCTGTGGGTCTAGATGGCTACAGAAATTTCAGTTTAGGGGTGCCTGGGTGGCTCAGTCGTTAAGTGTCTGCCTTCAGCTCGGGTCATGATTCCCAGGTCCTGGGATCGAGCCCCATGTCCAGCTCCCAGCTCAGCAGGGAGTCTGCTTCTCCCTCTCCCTCTCCCCCTGCTTGTGCTCTCTCTGTCTCTGTCTGTCTCTCTCTCAAATGAATAAATAAAATCTTTAAAAAAAAAAAAAAGAAATTTCAGTTTAGTGAAAAATGTAAAGGTTATTTTGAGACATCTGCAACAACTGTGATACGATATTTTTATGATATGTAATATGAAAATACCTGATTTCTATTGGTGACAAACTCATGTCTTCTGCTAATTCTACTGTGACCTGTTGCCTAGATTTATATTTGAAGGAAAAGCTTGATTTCAGTTAGACATTAGTGACAGAAACAATGTAATTTTTTTTTTCCTATCCAAATTCTCAGATCCCAAGCATTCTATCCAGGGATCTCTTGCAAGCCCAGCGGCTGGATTAAGAAGCCCTGATCTGGGGTCACGCCCCTCCAGACCAGCATCCATATTGCCATCAAATCTGACGCTATCATTCTCCAGGTCAAAATCTTCCATAGCTTCCTCACTTCCTGGAGACAATGTGAACATTTCTGAAAGGCAAACCAAACCCTCGGTGCTCTGTTCTCTGCTCACCAACTTGGACTTATCCCCCAACTCCTGGAATTTCCTCGCCCTGCTTCCGGCTCAGGCCAACTCAAGCTGTGAATGCCAGGTCAAAAGCTGTCCCATTTCTGTTGCCTTGCCTGATGTCTTCAAGCAGACCCAGGCGTTTCTTCTCTGCTTCCACTGCCCATTGTACATACCTCACTATAGGGATTCTCTTACTGTACTCTAGTTGATGGCATGTGTCTTACCACCACCCAGAGTCCCTTTGAGGCAGAGATTGTGTTTTTGAACTTTCTGCTGGATTGCCTCCTGCCTGTCACAAGCAGATGCTCAGTAAATATCTGATGAAGGACTGAGTGAATGAAGGACTAGATAAATGAGATAAACATAAAGAGGGAGAAGTCAAAGATGTTACAGTTTCTGATCTGGGTTAATGTAGGAAAAAAATGGAGAATGAACAAAAAATAGTGTTCATAACGTTTTAAATTAAGTACATGTACAGATTCTAATTTTTTCAAAGATATGAACTCATGAATGCAGTAGAGCATAATCATCCATGAAAACCAGCATTTATTCTAGTGTTCTTCCTATACATAAATATGCTACAGAAAAAGACCCAAACCAGAAATAGGTTGCATTCTAAAACAAAGTTTGCAAACCCATTGTTCGAAATTTAGAATACAGTTTCCCTCGGAAGCGAAATTAAAATTAGTAAGGTGTTCTGTTTATCTCACCAAGTCCACTTGAGTTGTCGTACGCCTGACTGCCTCCATGTTCCATGGAAAATTGGGAGCAAGTAATACTGTTCCATGCTATTACCATATAGCCAGTTAAACAGAACAGTAAGCAGAAGTGAATGGGAACATCATTTATCCTGAATATTGGCATTGGAGAAAAGACAGGTATAATTTTAGCAGAGAGAGGAAGCCCGGAGAGATACTTATGAAGATCAGAAGGAACTTCTGGTTATTTCAGAAGCTTTTGAGGTAAATAGCCCTAGCTCTTGAATATGTATAATTTCACTTCAAGACTTAAGACTGTTTCCTTTTGGCTCACACAAAGGAAAGAGAGAAGCTATTTTGCAGTACTTGAAAAAAGTTTTGGAAGACAAAGGGGAAGGAAGAATGGAATTCAAGAGGCTATGTGTGTTGTAATGTATGGGGATTAACATAAGAATAAAAAAAAAAAAGAGGCTATGTGTGTCCTATAAAGGTTATCCGAGGTCGAATTAGCCAAAATAGAAAAAAGAGAAGGAAGCTAGCTTTATGTGGCATGGTGTAAGTGGTGATTATTACTGCTGCTCACCAGTATTTCTGTTTTTCTCCCCCTTCCTCGGCCCAGGGCAGGGCCTGACTGCCTGGCCCCCTCATGTCTCGGTGGCACCGTTTTGCAGAGTCCTGGCCAATGAGTGGAGAGAAGTGACAGGGCAGCTAAATGCCAACGAGAGATCCTTGGATTTCTCCTTTCCCACTGGCTAGGCACCTCGGTCACGTTTTAGGAGGTGACTGCTTTGGCAGCCTGGGTTCTAAAATGACTTAGGAGAAGCCCCACCCCCACTTGTGACATCTGGCAGATACGTATGGGCAGAGAAATCTGGCCAAGTCCCCCAGCATGCCCAGTGTGGAAGCCAACCTTCCAAGCGAGGCATCCATGTGCGGGACCCAAAGCCCCAGACTCCAGGGCAAATGTGAGCCTGCAGACAGGGAAGGGGGTCAACCTCTGCACCCCTCCCCATCTTCTCCCAGTCTTGTCTCCTCCTTTCCCCCCCAGATAGAAGCTGTTGCTGTTTTTCTGCCACCAAGAGTGTGGGCAGTTTGTTTGGTAGCATAACCTAGTTTATTATGACCAACACCTTATTCATCTCGTTTACCTCCAGAGAAAAGAAAAAGATGACAGGGACAAGACAGTGTGTTATGGCTGCCCCGGATAGAGAGCTAAAGGAGAACAGAAGGGAAAAGAGGTGTAAATCAGATGGATCTTCCCCAGTGGGTGCTCAGGGCTCGGGCACATCTCATTTCACTTCCATAATGAAAGACCCAATAATGCCCTAGTTACCCATCGGGCAGACAGGGTTCTAGCCTTCTTGCTATTAACTACATGTGACTAGAAGGTACGTGGCCTCACATACGTCATCGTGGTACATGCTAGCTGGGGCCCTCGGAGCTTAAGGGCATTTGTAAGCTTGAGAAAAAGGACACAAGAGTGAATAAAAGCTTGGATTTAGGAGTCATACTGGCTTGAGTTCAAATCTCAGCTCTCCCTCTTAAATCACTAAATCCCTCTGTGGAGATAAAAGCAGAATCTACTTCACAGGTTTGTTGGGTGCGCTAAATGAGGTCCTATTTGTAAAGTGTCAAGAGCCGCGCCTGGCATTACTAAACGTTCTAGCTTTTCCCAGTTCCCTGGAAGCCCAAGAGTTGGCTTGTTACTGAAGGGCCACCTCACGGGCATGCCCTGAGCGTAACCAATCCCATGGCCTACTAAGTGCAGCTTCAAGCTGGATCTCGTGGGAGCGCTCGATCATGGCTGAACTCCCCCACGGAGTTCAGCCGGCGACAGCTGCACACCCCCATAAGCTCAAAGGTGTGCCCTGCTTTAAAACAGATCCAGGAAAGTCCAAATATGCAAGGTGGATAGATTGGGGCAGGATCAATCATGCTCCAAGATTCTTTTCATTTTACCAAAGAATCCAAGATTCCAATAGTCTTTTGCAGTTTTTTTTTTCTTCTTTTTTTTTTTTTGAATGAACTGCTTGACAAAGAAAAGGAAAACAATAAAGCTCTGTGGTTTTCTTTGTCCACTAAGGATCAATCAGAAATGAGAATAATCTATGTAGGTGGGAAAAATGACTCGTAAAAACACGGCTGGTGCCCACGATTTTCTAGGAGCCCATCTCTGACCTTGGTCAGGGAGCAAAGACAGCCCTCCAGGTCCCTCGAAAAAGAAAATGTATCCAAAGAATTGGTGTGAGAATAGATGACACACATCAGGGATTTCTGTTTCTCCATCACAACCAAGATCTAAAGCCCCAAACTCAGACTCTTCGATTCGCGGTCGCCTTTGAAGAGCCCCAGCCAGGTGAAAACACACAATTCTTCTAACTAACCAGGATGACAACGGAAGCAATGGACTCCAGCTGTGCAAAAGTCCACAGTTAGAAGGAAGTTATCTTTTTCAAAATAAATGATAATATATTGGGGCATAGAGGTAAAATCTACACTATAATTTATGTTGAAACTGAGACTCCAGAAAAATGTGCAGCCCGCCTCTCCTGGGGCCCCTCCCATCCCAGTGGGCCCACATCTGCGCACGTGGGGTACGTCACTGGAAGGGGTCAAAAAAGCAGGAAGGTGCCAAGCTTCTCCTTTCACAGATGAGATAACAGAGGCCCTAAGAGATTCAGTGCCTGGCCCCATGTCAAACGACCAGAAATGGACCCCAAGTTTTCCCAGTCCTGAAAGACGATGTCAGCTACCTGCATTTTGACCTCAGCCCATACTTTCTAATTGATTAAATTCTTTCCAGCTTCTCTCTGAACTCAGGCAAAAGACCCTGCAGGCAAATCACCCCGTGATGAGAACCAAGACTACCCCCTCAGGCAATCAGGACTGCCCTGACGCCAGCAAGACTCCACGTGATTGACCCCAAGACAATGACCAGCCTTTTACTGCTCACAGGTCTGTACCTACCGACCTTTCTCCCACATCTCCTTACAGAAACCTTCGAGTGTTCTCGGCACTTGGGAGGCCGTCTTTGAGATGTTAGTGTGACATCCTCCCGCTGTGGGCCTCACTGAAGTAAATCCCTTCCTCATTTCACCACCCCCTCCTCTCCGTGCCTTTGGATTTTGTCAGTGGTGAGTGGCTGAACCTGGTGTGTTTGGGACCCCCTGAGCCAGGTGCTCCCACACCCCTACACCCCAATTACAGTCATAGTCCAAGATTCTGCTCCTCACCACCACGTCCTCCTTTCCTGAGAATGGAATTGGCCAAGTCCCCCAGCATGCCCAGTGTGGAAGCCAACCTTCCAAGCGAGGCATCCATGTACAGGACCCAAAGCCCCAGACTCCAGGGCAAATGTGAGCCTGCAGACAGGGAAGGGGGTCAACCTCTGCACCCCTCCCCATCTTCTCCCAATCTTGTCTCCTCCTTTCCCCATGCTTAGCAGCTCACACCGACCCAGTCTCCTTAACTCCACTCTTGCTTTGTCCAGGACATTTTCCAGAGGGGCTCCAGACGGATGATATAAATCACAAACCTAGTTTAGTTACTCCCGCCTTTAAGAAGTTTTTATCCACAGCCCTCCGGATAAATTCCAAGCTATTAAGATCTACAAGATCTACCCCAGCTCACCCCTACCCTCCTCTCCAACCTCTCAGAGAAACACCTTCCTCACTGAGGAAGTCTAAAGACTCCTTGCGACCACCCTTCCATGAGCAGACATAAGGCACCTTCCTTTGAGCTCTTCTCTAACCCCTCAAGGCAGGGTGATGGCACCTTGCCCACAGGTAACTATTACTGCCTTTAGCCCGGCATTTTACAATAAACCATTCAGAGAATTTAAGCTCCTATGCAACGTGGGATCCTGAGACACAGACCTTGGGCTTCAGAGCCCAACAAAACCTGGGTTCAAACCATGATTTCACCAGTTTCTAGTCAAGCTATTTTCTTTCTCCAAGCCTCAGTTTCATTTTAAATAAATGGGGAAATACCTACCTTACCAGTCTGTTGCAAGGATTAAACGGAATGATAATGCAAGCCATAGAACCCACGAGATTGTTCCCACGAGATTGTTTACTAAGTGTTCTTTCCTCTCCTCTCCATCTCTTCCCCTGGGCTATCAAAGCTCAGTCATGCAAGAACAGATTTTTACTCTTTTGTATTCCTCATGAATAATACAGTGGGCATGCAATAAATGTTGGCAGAATAAAGGGGAGAGGGAAGAAAGCAGGTTGAGAAGGGCAGGAGGGAAGAAAGGAGGAAGGAAATTAAATAATGAAATGAATCAACGAATGAATGAAGCCAGAAGCAAAAAAGAGACACTGATCTGTTAGAGCTAAAGAGGTATTTCATATATGAGTCATAGGACTTTGAGAATGTCCTGTTCTTCCCTACTCTCTCCTATCCCAACTCTGCAAGGATATCTGCAGACACTACTGTGTCACTAAGAAAAGATACTGAATCAAGAGACAGGCCGATCGACCACGAAGCAGTGTAGTTCAATATAGGATTGGCACATGTATTTTTTTTTCCAGATTTTTCTTTTTTTTTAAAATTTGACAGAGAGAACACAAGAGGAGTAGAAGGTAGAGGGAGAGGGAGAAGCAGGCTCCCCGCTGAACAGGGAGCCCGATGCGGGGCTCGATCCCAGGACCCCGGGATCATGACCTGAGCTGAAGGCAGACGCTTAACTGACTGAGCCACCCAGGCGCCCCACATATATATATATTTTTTTAATGCATTCCTCCATTTGTTCATTGCTATTCTGCTCTGAACACTGGACTTGTTACAAAGAAGGATACAAATAAACTGATCTTACTCTAGTGAGGTCTCAGTTACAGAGGACATATAATACCTAGGTCAGTGGTGGTGGTAAACCAGTCATCCAGGGAGGGAAAAAAAGGCGAATTTGTTGTGTCTGCCAATTTCTGTGGCGTAACTATTCCCACTGTGGCTGATTTCAATCTGCCAATGATTTACTCATAATGATTGAGCTCACAAAATCCCTAAGTACAGTGGACCCCCCTTCTCCACGGGGGATGCATTCCAAGACCCCCAGTGGACGCCTGAAACATGGGTAATACCAAACCCCACGTATACTCTGTTTTTTCCTATACATACATATTTACAATAAAGTTTAACTATAAGTTAGGCACAGTAAGAGATGAACAACAGGGTAACATAGAACAATGACAACAGTGGGGCGCCTGGGTGGCTCAGTCGTTAAGCGTCTGCCTTCGGCTCAGGTCATGATCCCAGGGTCCTGGGATCGAGTCCCACATCGGGCTCCCTGCTCATGGGAAGCCTGCCTCTCCCTCTCCCACTCCCCCTGCTTGTGTTCCTTCTCTCGCTGTGTCTCTTTCTGTCAAATAAATAAATAAATAAAATCTTTAAAAAAAAAAAAAAAAGAACAATGACAACAGTATACCGTAAGAAAAGTTTATGTGAATGTGGTCCCTCTCTCTCTCAAAATACCTTACCGCACTCACCCTCCTTGTGATGAGATGGGAGATGATAAAATGCCTATGTGAGCAGAGGAGGCAAAGAGAACGAGGCAGGCATTGCGAGGTCGTGTTTGGCTACCGGGGACTTCTGACCCTACGTCAGGATGAGGATCATCTGCCTTGGGGACCGCGACGGGTCGTGGGTAACGAACAGAGCCGACAGCGAAGCGCTGGATGAATGAACAGGCGCCACTCCATCTACCGTCCGGCTCTCAGGAGCCCTGGGCGGGCCACTGATCCTCCATCCCCCGTACTTTCCTCACTCGGCCCTCTTTTTAGCCACTCTGCTGTTTATTAAGAGCCTCGCTGCCTGACGGATGAGGAGAATAAAATGAGATCAGAGAAGCAGCTGCTTTTTCTGTCAGTGTTTCGAGCAAAGGAGACTGAATGGGGAGGAAGTTGAAACTATTAGCTAGAACGTGTTTATGGGCTTCTATTATCCCCATTCTCTCTGCCCCGTATTACTGCAGATAAGTGAAAGCAGATGCCCTAATCAGATGTGCCAAATACAAACACGCTTTCTGACCAAATACCGACCTGATGGCCACAACCTGGAAACAGAAAGAGGGAGAAAGCAGCTATGGTGGAAACCTCAGAAAGGTCAAATTCATCAAGATGGCAGAGGGGATGTTAAAATGGGACTTTCTCTGGGTAGGAACAACATGGAAAGTATTTTTTCTGAATGTTAAAGATCACAGCAGCTTTCTGGACCCAAATCTAAACAGGAAAAAGCATACCAAACTAACAAGGGGAAACCGTTTGGCAAAACAAATTTTTATCTTAATGTGGCTGGAAAGCGGGGAGATTTAGGAAAGTTTTCGGAAGTTCTGTGATGGAGTCTCACCCTCTCTGCCACAGGAAAGGGGCTCGCTGGGTGGTTATTTATGCTTCGACAGAAGAGGAAGGTGGCTGGCACCATCTCCTTCCCTCTCACTAGGACTCTGGCTTGCCTTCCCCTTCCCTGAGTTTCTAACGGAGGCAGCACCACATGAGTAATACTTCACACAATGTGCTCCCCATCTCTCCAGCAAGGCAGAGTTCCTCCACGTGAAGGATGTAGTTCAGAGTTAAGAGTTGTCTATACAAGCGCTTTTCTTTTTACGGCTCAGTACATGTTTGTTGATGTGAACCCCATTCCCGGTGACCACACTTGTCCATCCAGTCTGATCCAAAGCTCCTGAAGGCGTAGGAAGGACTATCTTGCTCTGCTCCATGATTTCAGCTTCCTTACTATCTAGGCATTTGGGATCCCGGGGCTCTTCGCCGACAGCTGTTACTTTACTTTAGTAGTGAAGTGAAGGAACCCGAACTCAAGCCACAGAGAGGAAAAAGCAGAAAAATCAAAAATATGTGGTGAGAATCTGAGGACAAAAGAGGCCTACGCGGGAGGACAGAAACAAAATGATCACAGATTCATGCTTACAGAGGTGAGAAAGGAGGGGTGGAGGGCATTTCCCTTCCATTCAAATGGAGTGCAATTTAACAGTGAAGAAGGGGCGTCCAGTACTTTACATTAAACACACACACACATATAAAAACATGCCCATAAGCAAAGTGTGGCATTTGGGGCCACCTCCTTGTTTCACAACCTGAAAGGAATCAAAGAGAGATTGGGGACAGATTTAATCTTTAGATATTTTAAATCACTGGGTTACCCAACTCAAGGAGAAGATAATTACTCTCTTTCACTGCAGTAAATAAGGCTGGGCAGGGCTGTGTCAGATGAGCTAAAAGGCACATTTATGACACAACGGGGAGAAAGGCAGGCAGGAATTCACTGTGCCATTATGCCCAGGAACGGGCAAAACACAGAAGGGGCTCCACTGGTGAGGACGGGAGGGTGGGGGGTCACCCAGGCACCCATGGCTGGGTGTGAGTCCCCTCTGGCAGAGATAGAAAGGAAATCACAAAACACACATGGATGGCAGGTTTCAGATTTTAAAGCAGCAAATAGATTAGAAACGTAGAGGAGTTAAAATTAATGCCACACTCTAATGTGGATCAGGACATCATGAACCCCAGCAGAAACTCTCCCCAGGGTTGGGGTGGAAGGAGCCAAGAACTGGTATTATCCCACATAGCATTCCAAAGGCCCGCTCTAAATTTTCAGAGGCAGAAAAATGTGATGTTAAAAGCACTGTAGGGGGGCGCCTGGGTGGCGCAGTTGGTTAAGCGTCTGCCTTCAGCTCAGGTCATGATCTGGGGATCCTGGGATTGAGTCCTGCATCGGGCGCCCTGCTCAGCGGGGAGCCTGCTTCTCCCTCTGCCTCCTCCCCCCTGCTCATGCTGTCTCTCTCTCAAATAAATAAAGTCTTAAAAAAAACAACACCACTGTAGGGCTTGCAGGATAGCAAAGAGGAACACGGACCATTCGCACACAGGGTAGAAGGGTGCAGCTTTTGCAAATATGAAACCCGAGGCTAGACTACCTGGGCTCAAACACCAACCCTGCCATGGAGTTGCTGAACCGGGTGTGCGTGTGAGCATGTACACACAAATCTCCTGGGTCTGAAAAACCTTCTTCAGGAAAGTGTCAAGAGCTAAAATACATGATCTGAAAAGTGATCTCAAGCTTTAAAATTCTAGGAAATAAAAAACTGGGAGAGGTGACAGGCCTCCTAGTAAATGAAAGGCCTAGAATGAATGACAACCCGTAGAAGCATTAGAACCGAGCCCCTGACCACAGAGACAAGACAGGCCTCAGCTGAGCTGTTTAAATGGAACCACAGTCACTCAACCCCCACTACCCTGTGCCTAAACCGACAGCCGAGAAGGGCACGGCCTGGTCTCAGGACATTCCATCCCTCGGATTATTTGATGACGTCTCTGTCTCCTACCCTCCTACCAGGGTACAATTTTCTAAAAGCAGGAAAAATCCTTCCCAAGAAAATAAACACTCCAAACAACTGTCCCATTCTGTTACCTATTTGGATTACATAATTACTATGAAGTCAAGACTTTCTTACTGACATGCCAAAAAAGAACTCTCAGCTCATAAGCTAAACTGCCTTTTCTTCACTGTCCAAAGCTCTAAAAAAACCCCAAGTACCTAAAAAGCAGTCCCTAGAGCCCACTACGATGGAATAAAAAACTCCACTGCCACAAATCCGCTCAAAGTGGAAACTCACATCAAAATATTTTAAGTCCGTGGAGATATAGGTTAGTTCTGTGTACTCTATTCTTTTAACAGTAACAACCATAAGACAGACATACCCTCACTGATGTCCCAAAGTGCCCTCTGTAGGGAAAGAATACTGGTGATTTTTCCTGGCTCTGTTGAGGATAATTTAGTCAAGTGCACATCCTAACTTGGTGGTTCGACGATCTGTAAAATGGGGCTAGCAACAATCGGCAGCATTTACCAGCAACCAAGTAAGACAGTTAACCCTCTCCTGACTTACATCCACACCAGAAAAAAAACCCACTGGGCCAAGGTGACGCAAATCCCACAGAGTACATTAATGAAGGTACCCATACTTTTCCCGTTGAGGCAGCAGTAAAAAGGCTGAGGCTTCCTTTTACAGCCTGTTCTAACTTGTTCGTCTGGATCAATGTAGAAATAGCAGCAATTTGCTCTTCGTAATTCCTCTCCAGGAATAAAAAGGGCTAGGACGTTCCTGGAATGCCTCCTCAGGTGTACCTCCTGGGATCACTGAACTTTGCTCATTCGGTCGGGGTGAAGATTAAATGAGATAATGCATGTAAAGTGCTGAGCGAGAACTTGACACGCAATAAACTCAGTAAGGAAACGATGTTTGTAAACAACAACAACAACACAGCAAAACAACCCCCACACCCGCGCCCTGAAAAAGACTGTCTCCTGATGCTTATCAACTTACTCGAACAGGGAAGACTGAAACATAAGGTGATGGTTCTAGCGCACATCCCAGAGATCTTTGCTATCCTCTGCTTTTCTCCTAACTAGCCACCTGCTAAATGCTAACGCAGACCTTGCCACAGTCCCGTGAGTACTCATACCCCACCTGTCTGTCCAACCCTCAGCAGTGACAAGTATCAGAGTCTGAATCAATGAGAACAGAAACGCAGAAGACCTTAAAGAAATTCCAAAGCCCCTGGCCCCGATCCTGTGGAGGTTTTGCCAGAAAAATCAGACACCCCACACTAAACTGTTGTCAGTGGGGAAAGGGGGCAAATTAAGCACAGAATCTGAAGACCCTAATGAAAAGGTCCCCATTATAGACCAGACCCCCAAAAGTATCGCTCTTCTTTAAATTTTAGGCTACAAATAAATTTCTTCCTAAGGCACACCTAGCAATCTTTTGTGTTTGGCTCTGCTGTTTGGACATGCATGGTTAGGTTTTCCTTCCAGGCACAAAACCATTTTTCAAGAGCTTCATGAAAATGTGAATATTTTCATGACATGGAGATAAACAGATTTTACTATAATTTATAACTGAATTTTCTAATTCACTTTGGGGCACACACATGATCTCCAACGTTCGCTTTCCCAATGACACACCAGAGTACGTAACTACGCAAGGTATTTTTTAAGGCGGCAAAACGAATACTGTCTGGACTGTAAAATTTAAAGAGGTTCATCCGCAACAGTCATGAGACTGTGTGACAAAAAATAAATAGCCATAAAACTTTTAATTTTTATTTTGAATTATGCCTACTCAACCCATAAAAGACCAGGATGTGTCACAATCTTTGTAAGTTTCTAAACCATGTTTTTGGAAGCACCCAGGGCTTTAGTGTGATGCCTATTCAATGTGTAAAAGACCAGGCCACTGGACAACACTTGTCCTTTCGAAACCATGCTTTCCAAAACGCAAAGGGCTAACGCGGCCCATAACTTTAGAGAAGGGTAAGTCATGTTCTACCGCTTGCCGAATATTTGGCTGATTTCACGTGACGTGAGTTTTTATGGCAACTATTACCATGAACGTGTCCGTTCTCTACAATTCCAAAGTAATAAGTGCAACTTGTAAAAGTCAAGTTTTTTTTTATTTAATACATTCTAATCAAAGAGTAACAGCAGTAAATAAACACTTTGAAAAAACAGGCAGGTATCCCCCTATATCTGGAAGAGAATTAAGTCAAAGTATTCTACATGGTAGAAGGGAGACAACTGCTGATGTCTGTGGTTAGACAATTCAAGGACAACTTGTTAATTTCTACAGCCATTTCCAAAAAGTCAATGGCAACAGGGTGGGACACAGCTACTTGAAAGGATCAAATGTCTGTATCTACATGGTTTTATTAACAGGGGTTGTGCTGCACCTGTAGAGTATGACATTCTTGTCTTTAGCCTTAAAGGAAAAGACAAAGTCTTTTCTGTGTGCACCAGTTTGAAATAGTTCTGAGATAAGGCTCCCTTAAAACGGATTACTACAGTACTCATTCACATGAGAGAGTTCATAGGTGTAGTAAAAAGTCAAATACAGGATTTCATGGTCACCTTTTTGGTTGATTTGGTTAATTGCATAAATGAAGGATAAATACTCACAAGCTTATCTGTTTAACAAAACTCCTAGGTACATCAAGAATGCAAAAAGAGAAAATGGCCTACAGGGGACTCTGACCACCAGGCATCTAAAATTGAAGCTAAGCCTGGTGTCAGTTGGGTTCCTTCCACTCTTTCTGTACTCCTGCATCCAGTTCTCTCCCTACTACCGGGGCGTGGACCTTTGACCTAATAAGGAGGAACCTCAGAAAGGCATTCAGACTACCTACTACTAAGGCATTCTGATAAAACGTTCCTTTCAGCCTTTCCTTGGGACATTTTGTTTTTAACTTGAGAGGATTAACGGGTCTTGGTCAGCCTCAGGAAGGTAAGCATCACTCTCAGGTGAAAATATCTGGGGGAACTTTAAATACCTAGCTACCTCGGCACAGGTTTAAATTAGATTGACTTCAGCTGTTTTTAGAATCCCGAGTAGTTATCCAGAGCAGTCACTCAAGTTTTGGTTCTCTTTGACATAGCTGCATTCGGAGAGACTCTATATGAGGCATGGTTAGAAAAAGAGAAGCACTTATACCTGGAATTTATATTCTTCCAAGTAATCTTTTAGTCTCGTTGGTAAAGGCAGCCCCCAGATGGTCCCGGTACATTTGTTAATGGTGAGTCTACAGAGATGCTGCAGAGGTGGTGCTGATGTGTAGAGCGGTCTGGTCAGGTAAAGGTGAACGGTGCCGTTCCGGGGGGCTTCTGGCCCCGCCCGCTTATCCTTGCACATCTGAACATAGTAGTCGATCAGATGAACCACACTGTCAAATTGTTTAAGCTTGGACTTGACACATATGATAGAGTCCAATCTGAACTTCCCATCTTGGTATTCGATTCGCAGATTAGTTGGTCCAGCTGATGTCTTAACAGATATTGTTAGTAGGTAGTCTGAATGCGAGCTGTCTCTAATCAAGAAAGTTCCTTCTGGTGCCTCTTTTAATTTCTCTTTGGCTTCATTAACAGTCATACTTCCCCAGTACCAACCTGGGGTTTTTGGTCAAAAAGAAAAAGAAAAGAGGGTAAAATAGTTATTATAAGGAATTTTAAAAATAGGGCAAATACCTGGCAACAGTTTTTCTAGCTCTAAGTAGAAACGTGTGAGTGAATGTTTACCAGAGACTACCACAAAATACTTTCGGTAGAAATTTAATGAAACTGTGGGTCCATTATACTTTATGAACCCAAACTGAGAGTCAGCTTTTGGCTTTAAAAAGTAGCTTTCTGTAGCTGTTCTTTAAATTATCCAAAGATTTTTCTCCTAATGAAACAAAAGAGTATTTGCAATATGACACACTGGCTGACAAAGCATGATGCGTCTAGCACTATTCAAGTGAAATCAAAGCAACTTAAGAGATAAATCAGAAGTTAGAACTAAAAGTCATGCCCTTACAAAAGTGGAGAGGCCAACTCCAGTAATTCCAACAGGGTAAAAACCAAAAGAACTTTTGGTAAGGTTGGTGTCCACCCTACCCACCCCCC
>NC_138373.1:135674928-135727210 GCF_054177405.1 Leptonychotes weddellii | reverse complement strand
TACAACCTGCAACTCTTTCGGATTTTGCCCTAATCCAAATCCGATCACAACCGTCGGTCTCCCCAGCATTCTCGATTTGATCGGCTTGCGTCATCCCAGGGTCCATCCCAGGGTCCATCCCGTTTTCAGCAATGACTTCGAGACCTTCTGCATAAGAAGTCTGACAGTGTGCTCTCTTCCCCCCCCCCCCACCACCCAAAAAAACAGCTCCGATACCTGCAATCTGCCGGCCCGCCCCGCTGAGGGGAGAGCCTGTGGTTGGCACTCAAAGACCGGAACTGAGAGTGACTTTTCCCTCTCCCTAGTGCCACCAAAACTTCAACTTAGCCCCAAACGTAAGCTTTTAGGATTCCAGATTTTGAAAGCTTGCGTAGTTTGCCAGATTATTATTATTTTTTTCCAATCTGTTCTTTTTTCAGACGCCGAGAGACGACAGCGGGCCACGCAAAGCGCAGGATTGCCCTCGAAACCAGCAACACTCTGGGCGCGCAGCCCCTGAAGGCCGCGCTCTGCGGGGGCTCCGCCGGCCGCTTTCCGCCCGGCTCTGCGGCAGCCGCCTGCGCCCTAATCCGTCGGTCCTTGGAATTTGGCCGCCAAGATCCCGGGCTGCCGCGGCTGCTCCGCTCGGGAGCCGGATGCAGCTGGGGCCGCGGGCAGGGCAGCGCCCACTCGCCGCGCCGGTTCCCCGCGGAAAGGGAGGCGCCTGGCACTTTCTCCCGCCAGGGTTCAAGCCCGTGTACCAACTCCCGAGCGGCCGCGGCAAACAAAGGTTCCAGCGCCCTACGAGGCTATTTTCAAGAAGCCCTTCTCGCGCTCTGCCCTCCCCTAGGCCTCAGAGTCCCTCGAGAACCACTTTCCTTTCGCATTCCCAAGGACCCAGGGCCGCGCGGGCATCCTCTCCGCGGTCCCCCGCCCCGAGGCGGAACGGGAACCGAGGGGCCCTAGTTCCATCCCATTCTTTGCTCCCCACCGCGGCCCCGTTTCCTAGCCGCGCTCCCCGCCAGCAAAGCCTGCAACCGCGTCTTTGGGGAAGCTACCCCTGTCGCCCGCGTCGCGGCGGATCGGCTCCTTACCTGTTTGACTGAGCTCCCGTAGGGCCTTCGCCAAACGCGCCGCCTCCGGGGACGGCTCCTCCGCGGATCCCGCGGCCCCCCACTGGCTCTGCGTCCCTTCCGCGCCATTCCCGGAGGGCTCGAGGCACCGCAGGGTCATGGGAGAGAGGTCACCGCGGCAAAGACAGGTGGCCACCCGCGATGGGGTCAGAGCCGGGCACGCGTCCTTCTTGGAAGTCAGTGGGAACCCAAAAACGAGTCCCTGCGGGGTATCCGAAATGGTGGAGGAGGAGGGGATGGGGTGCTTCTGGTTCTTCCTCCCCAGGTTCCAGTGGACGAATGGCAAAGTCCCCTGCAGGCGCGGTCACCCACAGTTTGCCTGCAAAAAGAAAGTATGGGTTTGGGTCAGTCCAAGCTGGACCCCTGAGGCTGGGGTGTGGGTGGGGAGACAGAGACGTGGAAAATCCCGGGGACTCCTCCGCGTCTATACTCCTGCACCATTTAATCCCAAGCATCCAGGGACTGCCCCGGCCCAGCTGTAGAGAAAGGATAAAGAGAGAGCAAGGCTCCAAGACGCAGGAATTGCCGAGGGGGAGGGGGTGGGGAGGGACAGGATGAGGGTGGGGAACAGGGTGTCTTCCCGCCCTGGGCTACTGGCTGAAATCGCAGACTAGCAGAGCAAAGTCACCTGCGGGTAGGGTGGCAAATAGGCCCTAGTCAAGGACAAGCAGAAAAATTGTAAAGGAAAGAACAGGCGAGATCCTCAAATTGGCACTCCTGTATCTCACACTCTGCACAGCCCGGGGGCTCCGGGACGAAGCACCCTGAGTCGCCAGCCCGGGGCGCCAAGGTGCGAAAGCTGCCGCACCCTCTCCTCCGCCCGTTTCCCAGCGCCCGCGTGGGGCAGAGGTGGGGGGCGCCGCCGTGCGCAGTGGCAGCCGCCGCGGGCGCTGTCGAGGAATCGGCCCAAGCGCGCAGCCCTCGCGGGGGCTCGGACCTGAAACCCCCGCCGGGGCAGAACAGGCGGCAGCTAGCGCCGCTGGACGTGTAAGACAACGATCGCGGAGCCCTTACCTCGGCCTCGGCCGCCGCCTCCACACCAGGCAGCCTCCCCAGTGGACATGGGGCGGGGGAACCGGGAGGGGCCCGGGAGAGGAGGGGTGTCTGCCCGAGTTTCCCCTGTTGACTTTTAATTTGGGAACGAGATGCCTTGGGGATGCGCTCTGCGGCAGCCAGAATTCTTGCGCAGAGGGCAAACAAAAGAGCCGGGGACCATCGCCTAGAACCCCCGGGCTCCGAAATCCCCCACCCTGGCCAGCTGCTGGCTTTTCCTCCGGCTGCGACCAAGGAGGTGGGAAGAAGAGAGGGAGGAGGAAGGAGCTAGGGCGGGAGGCAGGCGGGTGGGGAGGAGCGGCAGATCAGGTTATTAGGAGGATTATTAATTTGGATGGCAGTTTGCGGCGGGGGAGAAAACTCCGCGGAGACTTCCCGACGCCTAGAAGGAGCGGAAGAAAGCAGGCTGCAGCGCCCGGCCGCGGGACAGAGCCGCGGCTCCGACTCTGTCTCCGGCGGTTCTGAACTGCGGAAGCCAAGGCCGCCCCGCGCTCGCGGCCGCGCCCCGGTACCCTCCCCGGCGACCCCCCTGGAGAAGAGCCTTCGGGCTCCCCGGACCAGTACCTGCCGCCAGCGCCCGGCCGAGCTCCTCCGGCGCCCCGGCTGTGGGCGCACGGGATCCTGAGGCTGTGCGCACGGGTCCCCGGGGCGCACTGTCCGCAGCCCGCGCAGCGCCGGTAGCGGCGGGCGAGGAGGCTCATGCTTCAAGGGAAGCCCAAGGCCCGCGAGCCGCTGGGGCGGCGGCGAGACATGGCAAGAGTTAAACGTCTGTCCCCGGAGCCGGGTGTGCGCGCGACTTCCCAGCCCCGCGCGCCTCTCTCGCCCCCGCCTCCCTCCCCTGTCCGCGCTCCCCTTGCGCCCCGCCCGGCTGCTGCGGAGGCCGCTTTCCAGGAACTTTCCAGGAATCCACCTCACGTGACCGCGGCCCCCGCTTCTGCTTTAAAGAGGCTCCGGCGCGAATGCGCAGGCTTCAGGGGAGGCGGGCTGAGGGCCTGCCTGGGAATCCGTCCGCCACTGACCCGGTCGCTCCGAGTGCTCGGAGGCGCGCAGGAGAAGCGCCCCTGCCGCCGCCGTCCCCGCTGCGGTGGCTGGAGCCTGCCCCCCGCCGTGCCCGCCGTGCGCTGGGGTCTGAGGACTGAGACTTCCACGGCCAGCCGCGGGGCTCTGTCTCTCCCACCCTCTCCGCGCCTTCTCGACGCGACCCTCCCGGCTGCACATTTTGTGAGCGGGGTGTGGGAGGGACGGGGGGGGGGCGATAACGGCCCCTCTCGCTTTACAGCACACTAACGGAGTGGGAGAGGCCCCTTTCCAGGCGCCCGCGCTTCCGACCGAGAGCCGGAGATGAGGGCCGAGGGGAGCGGGCCGGAGGCGGTGCCCTCGCCCAGGTCCTAGAAGGCAGCCCACGGGTGCAGAGCGGCGCCTCCTTAAGCAGCGTTAGCGGCTCTCAGTCTCCTCCCCCAGGCGCTCCATCTCGCTGTCTCCCGCACCGGCCCCACCGGGCTCCTCCTCTCCTCCTCCTGCTCCCCCACTCAGCTCCACCGTCTCCTTCCGGCTGGCAGCCCGGCTCACCTGCACTGACTGCTGAGGGGGGCGCCCTTACCTGCGCGCCTCGGTGGTGCTGGGGGGTCGGCCTCGGTGCCTGCAGTCCCGAGAGCTTTTGTCTCGGCGATTTCCCGCAGGGCTGGCGCCCAGGGACTGGGAATTCGGAAAGATCCCGTCACTTCCCTGCGCGGAGACCCTCACCTCCTCCCACCCGGTTGGAGGCCACCTGGCCTTAGTTGGAATTCAGCTCCTTGCCTGCATGCCCGTCTCCAAAATGTGACCTACTTTAAATGTGACCTACTTTTTTTGAAAACCATTAACACTCATGGGAAAACCGGATCCAAAATTTCGATAACTATTTTTCTTTGAAATACTATTCTATTGCATCACTTGTCAAAAGCTTGAAAGGTCAATGGCCACTTGCAGTTGAAGCAGCGGCTAAGGGGAAGTTGGGCGCGGAAGGGGGAGGAGGCATGGGGGAGGCGCGGCTCGCAAACCTTGCCTGGTGCCCCCCCTGCTGGCCCTAGGAGGAAACAAACCAGCTTCCTGCCTTCCGTGCCAGGAGTCAGGGAGGAATGGTTTTCTCAACAATTTTCCGGCTTTTGAGTAAATAACTCTGCAAATGATAGGCAGGTGAGCCAAGAAGTGAGGGGACATTTCCCAGCTAACAAAGGGCTTTGTCAATGATAGAGTCGTGTGCATGGAATCATGTTTTGTCTTTTAGAGTCTTCCATGTGGAGGGCAGAGCTAATTCAACCCTGGTTAAAACTCCCTATAAAGTAGCTGAATAATTTTGCCCAAGTCATTTAACTTGTCTTTGGACTCTCGGCCTTTTCTATAAAATTAAGGGACCGGACTCCAGTCCTGGCTCAGGGACTGGGATGAATGAACAAATCAAATTCCATGCAGAGTTTGTGTATAGTCTGAGGCCCAGAACCTTTAAGAACTGGTAGTCATACTAGGGTTCACTATGTTCTAAATTATTCCATATGGCTTCTGTTCCTTTCTAGAGAATCCCAGATGAAGGGTGTACCCACTGTTCTGGGTAGTTTAAATAAAAAGATTTTAAACATTTTACAAAGATAAATTTCTGTTAGTCAGTTGAAATGAATCTGCCAGCAACCCTCCTTATAATGTGCTTTCCTGTTGCCTCCTAACATTGCCATTCCCTCTTTCTCGCACACACGGTTCCCTCTTTCTCGCACACACGGTTCCCTCTTCCTGGGTTGCCCTTCCTCAGATTGGGTATGTGGCCAGCTCTCATCATTCGAGTCTGTGCTCAAAGTCACCTCCACAGACAGTCATTGTCCACAAAAATTACAATGAGCACAATGTCAGCTGTAGGGGCACCAAACTTTGTAGCAAAGTAAGATTCCGACTTTTGTTTCTGAAATGTTTCCCAGCGATACCCAGCATTTTGTTGGCCTTTTTAATCACCAAGAAACACATATGGGAGCCTCTTAGGAAAATATTTATGGGATCATGTTAAGTGAAAAAAGGTAGAATATGGAATTGTATCTATGCTATGATTACAACATAAAATTATGTATGCCTGTGGGCAAAAACAGAAGGAAATGTGGAGAAATGAAAGCAGCTGTTTTTAAGGTGGCAGGATATGGGTGAATTTTTAAATTTGACTTCCCTAATGCTTTTCCAGTATATTTTTTAAAAGATTTTATTTATTTATTTAGCGGGGGGTGTTGGAGAGAGAGAAGCAGGCTCCCCGCTGAGCAGGGAGCCAGATGTGGGGCTTGATCCCAGGACCCCAGGATGATGACCTGAGCTGAAGGCAGACACAACCCACAGAGCCACCCAGGTGCCCCTTTTTCCAGTATTTTGGGTACAGTTATCATTTTCCAAAACTGCATGTGGATCAGTGTCTTCAGTGATTCGAAGGGAGTAGAGTGTAGTTTGTAGAGCTTATGACCCCAGTCCAGATGGATCTCTCTCCTGAACTCCCAGACCTGCCACTCAGCATTGCCTTTCAGATGTCTAATAGACATCCCCAGTTTAACATGTCCCAAACTGAGACCTGATAATTTCTTTTTTTTTTTTTTAAAGATTTTATTTATTTATTTGAGAGAGAGAGAATGAGAAAAAGCACATGAGAGGGGGGAGGGTCAGAGGGAGAAGCAGACTCCCTGCCGAGCAGGGAGCCCGACGCGGGACTCGATCCCGGGACTCCAGGATCATGACCTGAGCCGAAGGCAGTCGCTTAACCAACTGAGCCACCCAGGCGCCCCCCGATAATTTCTTAAAACAACCCCCTTTAAGACAAAAACAAAAGCGATTCCTCCATTTTCCCCCATCTCTGAAAAATGTCATTTCTAGTCTTCAGTGGCTCTGTTTAAAAGCCTTAAAGTCATCCTTGACTGCTCTTTTTCACACACCCCACATCCCATGTGTTGGCCAATCCTTTTACTCTGATTTCACAAAGAACTCAGAATTGAAGCCCTTGCCACATTTCCAGCATATACCAGTCCAAGCCTGGCTTACCAGTCTCGGCCTGGCTGACTGCTTCAGCCTCTTGCTGCCACCCTTGTCCCTCTGATAGACTCTTCCTGACAGAGCAGTGGGAAGGATCCTGTTTCAAATGACAGATGTTGGCGAGGATGTGGAGAAAGGGGAACCCTCTTAACACTGTTGGTGGGAATGCAAGCTGGTGCAGCCACTCTGGAAAACAGTATGGAGGTTCCTCAAAAAGTTGAAAATAGATCTATCCTATGACCCAGCAATTGCACTACTGGGTATTTACCCCAAAGATAACAAAGGTAGTGATCTGAAGGGGCACGTGCACCCCAATGTTTATAGCAGCAATGTCCACAATTGCCAAATGATGGAAAGAGCCCAGATGTCTATCGACAGATGAATGGATAAAGAACTTGTGGTATATATATACAATGGAATATTATGCAGCCATCAGAAAGATGAAATCTTGGGGCACCTGAGTGGCTCAGTCGGTTAAGCGTCTGCCTTCGGGTCAGGTCATGATCTCAGGGTCCTGGGAACGAGCCCCACATCGGGCTCCCTACTCAGCGGGGAGCCTGCTTCTCCCTCTCCCTGCCTCTTTGCCTACTTGTGATCTCTCTGTCAAATAACTAAAAAAAACGAAATCTTACCATTTGCAACGATGTGGATGGAACTAGAGGGTATTATGCTAAGTGAAATAAGTCAATTAGAGAAAGACAATTATCATATCTCACTGATATTAGGAATTTGAGAAACAAGGCAGAGGATCATAGGGGAAGGGAGGAAAAAATGAAATAAGACAAAACCAGAGAGGGAGACAAACCGTAAGAGACTCTTAATCTCAGGAAACAAACTGAGGGTTGCTGGAGTGGAGGGGGGTGGGAGGGATGGGGTGGCTGGGTGATGGACATTGGGGAGGGTATGTGCTATGGTGAGTGCTGTGTATTGTGTAAGACTGATGAATCACAGACCTGTAGCCCTGAAACAATACATGTTAATTAAAAAAAAAAAAATGAGCCTTTTTAAACCAAGCAATGGCATGTCCCTCCTCTGCTACAATCCAAATGGCTGCATCACACCAGAGTGAATGACAAAATCCAAGTAGCCACTCACAACATCCTACAAGATCTGGTTCTATTTACCTCCCTGATCCCTCCTGCTCTGTTCCTTGATCGCTGCCTAAGACACATTGGACTTCTTGCTGTTTCCAAGACCGACTGTCCTTGCTCCTTCCTCAGAAACTTCTATGCTGTCTCCTTGACCCACCATGCTCTTCCTTTAGATATCTGCATGGTTTGCTCCCTCACTTCCTCAGACCTTTATTCAGTGCCACCTTCTTAGTGAGACTGTGCCCGACCACCCTATTCAGAATCGACCCCCCCACACACACATTTCTCTCTCTTCCCTGCTCCAATTTTCTCCTTAATGCTGATCACTATCTAACCTAGTTTATATTTTATTTCCTGTCTTTCTCCTTCATTAGAATGTAAGCTTCATGAGGACATGTATTTGGATTTGCATTGTTCCCAGCTATGGCTCAGCACCTCGAATAGTCGCCAGCATGTAGCAGCCATTCCACGGGACTGCTGAAGGAGGGAACGGATGGGTGGGTGGTGCGTAAGCAGTAGGCTCTAAAGTTAAACTGCCCGGCAGGGTCCTCACTCTGCTGCCATTTGCTACATGACTGAACTTAGGCAAATTAGTTAGCCTTTTACAGAGATAATACTGGAACTTATATCTTGTCTCTCTATCTCTATAGCTCTCTAAATATCTATCTCATCTCTGTTCTGTTCAGTGGGGCAGGTGCCTGGCTGCAGTGGGGAACTGTCACTCTGCTTGAAGAGGGAAGGGAGAGTGATTTTCACAAAGCGGGAGAGTTTCTTCTGTTGCCCGCACTGAGGAATTGCCAAGGCCTGAAAATCTCTGTGTGCCAAAGTCAAACTGGATGTTCTTGATTTGCAAGACGGATGTTCTAGCACCAGAATTGACAAGTGCTCCACACTGAGCTTTTGCCTAGCTGCAGAGAGTTCTTTAGTTTTTGTTTTAGGGGTGGGGGAGATACAGGATGGTCTTTGGCTCTTATGTTGGAAGTGCCTGGGAGCAGAAGGTCCACTTTTAATTGGCCCCTGTCCCTTCCTTTCAAACTTTGCCAGGTCACCATCACCACCACAACCACCATCACACATACCCCGCCCTCAGGAATCCCCGTGATTCTGGAACCCACTCCTCTGGAGAACATGCGACCCAGGTTAATCAATAGAAGTATCTTATTCCCCTGGACAGGGGGTTTTTCCAAAATCACAGCCCAAGCAGATTATTTTTTTTTAGGATTTGATGTAAGTGCTGCAAGAGGACTGATCCCTCCCCATCCGAGATGATGAGCAATAATGACCATGTAAGCCAACTTTCCTACCACGTAGGAGTCCATCAAAGAAGAAGAGCAACAGAGAGGAAAGCAGGGCTCAGGTTTGAGTGAGAGGAAGAGGTTCCCAAGTACTTGACTCCAATATGCCTGAGGCTGCACTACCCTTGGACTTCTCAGATACTGGAGCTAACGAGTTAATTTTTTCCTACCTCGTTTGGTTTGGGTTTCTGTAACTTGTAATCAAAAATGCTCTTGTGGGGTGTGGTGAGTTGGATAGGGAGGAATCCAAGGGAAGGAATGGAATAGAGAATTGAGAAGATGAAGAACAGAGCTGTCTTCTGTATGATGAGCATCTCTTACTTCTCATCTGATGCTTCTCAATCCCAATTCCCTTTTACAATGTCCTGCTTGCTCCATCTCCATAATGGAGGACACTCCCTGGTGTCCTGGCTGGCTTTAGTGCTCTGGGTCAGGGACTGCAGGAGGGAAAAGCCAGGCAGATGGCTTTCCCCTAGACTTCTAGGACCCGGGAACTTGGGAGATGGCCATGCCCCTGGTCTTTGTATGCACAGAAGTTGAGGGGAATCATATTCTACAACAGTAGTTGTTAATATAAAGTCACAGATCTTTCAGAAATTCTGGTAAAATCTATGGACCAGAGTTCACAAACCACCTGCCTATGGGCCATATTTGATCCTTCAGGCTGTTATGGCTGGTGTGCCAAGATTCTTTTTTTTTTTAATTTATTTTTTAAAAGATTTTATTTATTTATTTGACAGAGAGAGAGATAGCGAGAGCAAGGAACACAAGCAGGGTGAGTGGGAGAGGGAGAAGCAGACTTCCCGCTGAGCAGGCAGCCCGATGCGGGGCTCAATCCCAGGACCCTGAGATCATGACCTGTGCCGAAGGCAGACGCTTAATGACTGAGCCACCCAGGTGCCCCCCAAGATTTAAAAAAAATATATGAATCACTGGAGCGACAGTGATGGGTATTAAGGAGGGCACGTATTGCATGGAGCACTGGGTGTTATACGCAAACAATGAATCATGGAACACTACATCAAAAACTAATGATGTAATGTATGGTGATTAACATAAGATAATAATAATAAAACATTTAAAAATATGAATCAATTTAAAATTCTGGAGATTTGGGGCACCTGGGTGGCTCAGTCGTTAAGTGTCTGCCTTCGGCTCAGGGCACGATCTCAGCGTCCTGGGATCGGGCCCAGCATTGGGCTCCCTGCTTGGCGGGAAGCCTGCTTCTCCCTCTCCCACTCCCCCTGCTTGTGTTCCCTCTCTCGCTGTGTCTCTCTCTGCCAAATACATAAATAAAATCTTTAAAAAAATTTTTTTTTAAATTCTGGAGGTTTCACCCCCAAAATGATCCAGATTTCTGCTTTCTCTTAACCAACCCTGAACTCTGTCAACACCGGATCCCATTCCCTCAAGGCAGGGATCAGCTGAAGAAGGGTAATGGCTGCCCGTATGGAAGGCACATTCACCACAGCCCTCACCATCCCTTACGGTCTCCCCAACACTGAATATCATTTGCCATTGGTCATCACCCTTGCACTGTTGTTTCTCTTATGGTGAAGAAGTATTTCTCTGGACCCAAGTCTCTACCAGAAGCAGGGAAATGAAAGATCCAACAGACTGGATATTTCAAGACAAATCGGAGAGACCTTATTTCTCTGTGAAAGTGAAACATACTCCTCTGTGTATAATGAGCCAAGGGTGGCCAAGTTCTTAGACCTGACCTATTTCATTCTTCTATATTCCTACATGGCCCAGGCATTTCTATACAGGCTCCATCTAAGACTTTCTCTGAGGAAAAATGTCCTGGAAGCACAGATTCGGGGGATCAATTGAGAATCTGAAGGCCGACTATGACTCCTGAGGGTCCTCTTGACCTCAGGTGAGAACCCTGTGCTAAGGGTGATAGCCTCCATTGAAGTACACTCCGGAGATAAAAGTCTGCCTTCAGCATCGTACGGGACTCTCTTTATTGCAATTGGTCTATATAGTCGGAGGATCATCAATCCTAAGACTTTGGTGTTAGAAAGGACATTATTGCACTAGTGCAGAATAATTTTCTTTGTCTCTTTTCTTCTCCCACATGATGTTCTAATCCTCTGGCCTCCTTGTTTCTCAAACACACCAAGCCTAACTCAGGGCCTTTGTACTTGTTCTCTCTGAAATATTCTTTCCACAGTATTCTCATGGAATCACTCTCTCACTTTGTTCAGGTCTTTGCTCAGAGAGGCTTCCCCTTTCTTATCAGTGACCATTTCTTTCTCCCGCTTTATTTTTCATTTCAGCACTTACTACTACCTGACATGATAATGGTTTTTATTTGTCATTTGTTTCATGTCTCTCTCCTCTTGGAACATAGGCAGGGACTTTGTCTATATAATCATTACTGTGTTCCCAGTGCCTAAAGAAGCTCCTGGCCCCTAGTAGATACCCAGTAAAAAGTTATTGAATGAATGAATGAATGGAGTGCTTCTACAAGTAAGGAAACTGAAACGCTTTTACTCCCTTCTTTCTGGCCTGGGTGCCTTGAATTCTCATCTTCCCCAGCTAGATGTGCTTCTCACCCTAACTTGTGGTTTAGCTTTCAGACTCTGGTCTGCTACCAAGAGGAACTTGGCTGGTTTAGAACTTCTCCTTAATCTCTTGGAGCCTGACCTCACAACTATGGTACTTAATAGACAGCATGTGAGGGACTCACCCGCTTAAGAAACATTCATGAGGACTTAAATGTTCCAGGCCTTGTAGACAAATATAATTCAGCTCACTCTTTTTTTTTTTTTTTTTAAGATTTTATTTATTTATTTGACAGAGAGAGACACAGTGAGAGAGGAGCACAGGCAGGGGGAGTGGAGGGGGGAGAGGCAGGCTTCCCGCCGAGCGGGGGAGCCCGATGCGGGGCTCGATCCCAGAACGCTGGGATCATGACCTGAGCCGAAGGCAGGCGCTTAACGACTGAGCCACCCAGGCACCCCAATTCAGCCCACTCTTAAGGGGGTCTCAGTTTAGGGAGAGAGATGCCACTGACAATTCATTCTAACAAAGGGTTAAAAGTCATGGAGAAATGCTTTTTGGTTTTGCAAACAGCTGGGAAGCACCTCTCCAAACCACCTTGGGAAGTCCCAAAAGGCTTCACAGGAGGGGGGGATCTTGATCAAGCCCCTTAACTTCTCTGGATTCTTGTTTTCTCTTGAAAAATTTGGATTCAATGAACAGTTAGGTTTCCTTCTCATTCAAATCACCCTCCAAGCCCTGTTCCAGGACCTCCCAAAGAGCAATTGATGGTGTTATTAGACCTAAGCCTGGGCGGCTTAGGTATGTTTGATTTTCCAGAGATGTTCACAAAGGTCAAGGCCTGGAATGATGATGTGGTAAGCAGAGCAGTCAGAAGAAATACCTGTTAGTAAATAACAAACACCGCTCCTGGCTTAGTCATGGAATTCTGAGAAGCACCAGCACCCAGTGAACCAATCTGGAGATTGGCAGTCATGGATGAAACTAACTTTAACCTGAGGCATGTGGCAGAGCTACAAGAGGCAGCTCTGAATAACACAATCAGCACCTCCACGAGCCACAGGACAACCTCCGTATACGCTCCACATGGAAAGACCAGCGGATCACACATAGGGGCCTTTTCTGCTAACCTAGTGCATTTACACTACAGCGGTCATGCCCCGACATAATGGAAAGCAATACAATATCTTCAGTTCGCCTGTATATGATGGCTTAAATCTCTCTTCACCAATATATTATAGCCTATACCTGATTTTATTCTTATAACACTTTGACAGTGGTAAAAAAAAAAAAAAAAAAAAGCCAGTTTGCATGGGAATAAGTAAAGCCAAAGTAGATTAGGTAGGTTGTTCTGTACTTGTAAACAAATCGTCCTTAGGAAAACAGTATAGGGTTTAATATGAACAAAGAAAACATTTTAAGTGGGAAAGTAGCTTGGAGGGTAAGTTACTTTTTAAATAGGTCATTCAAATCACTGAAAGTGTTATTCCAACAAATGTGGCTGTAATATTTTCAAAGGTTATTTACAATATTTGAACCAAAGCAAGTGATAAAGAGTTGAGGGGGAAAGTGAGTTTCCTTTGTTTTGTTTTAAAACACTCCCAATCAAGAAATTGTTACATTTCAGTATATGCCAACAATTCTAAAATAAACACAAAAGTGAAGTTTTATTTCTTATAAAATTAAAAAAAAAATCTATTTAGAAAAACTCTGTGAACATCGTGCTGGTAAGTCCTATCATTTTTCCCTTTGGCTTTTCCAGTGTTGCTGAAAAGACTTTTATTTCAAGTTCTCCCTTTTTTCCCCTCCCATTTTTAAAACCAATACTTAAAAGAGGCAGATTTGTCTCACAACATCATCAGGCAAATCCTTGTCTTTCGTGACACAATATTTGTAGCCCAAAGTCTACCATGCCTTCTGTTTTGCCACTAGCATCTAGTTTCCCCTGCTCCATGCTCATTGCCAACAGATCAGTTATATTGTAATATAACAGCCATTTAATGGACAAAAATAAAGATGGCATAATAACAATGGTATAGTAAATAAAGATGGTATGAATAAATCTCACTGATAGCAACTGGGAAATCAGAAGACAGTTATAATATGACAGTGTCTCACATAAAGACAGCTGCTACAAAAGAATAAAACACTAAATCCTTCTCAAAAGAAGTGGATAATCTGGATAGTCCTATCTCCATTTAAGAAATAGATTCCAGATTCAGAAGCTTCACAGGTAAATTTTACCAAACACTGAAGAGATAACACCTATTCTTCATAAACTTTTCCCAAAAAATAGAAGTGGGAACATTTCACAGTTCCTTCCAGGAGGCCAGCATCTTTCTAGATACCAAAGATAGATAAGACAGAAAAGAAAATTATAAACTAATATCTCTCAAAAGAACACTCACAAAACATTAGCAAACTGAATCCAGAATATATAAAGAAGATAATATATGAATGACCCATTTGGATATATTCCAGGAAGGCAAGGTTGGTTCAATATTCAAAATCAGTCAATAATTCACAATCTCAACAGACTAAAATAGTAAAATCATAGAATTATCTTAATATATGTAAAAAAAAAATTGTAAAATTCAACATCCATCCATCATAAAAAAATTTCAGCAAACTAGGAATAGAAGGAAACTTCCTCAATCTGACAAACCTTATCTACAAAAAAACCCCCAGCTAACACCATTCTTAATGATGAAAGATTGAACGCTTTCCCCCTAAGATTGGGAACAAAGCAAGAATGTCCATTTTGACAACTTCTTTTCACCACTGTGATGGAGATCCCAGCCTGTGCATTAAGACAAGAAAATAAATAAAAGTATATAGATTGTAAAGGAAAAAGTAAAATGTCTTCAACTGCAAACAGCATAATCACCTCTGTAGGAAATTCTAAGGAATCAGAAATACAAATAGTTACTACAATAAATATGTGAGTTTAGCTAGGTTTCAGGACATAAGGTCAGTACAAAAAATAAGTTGTTTTTCTATTTACTAGCAACAAATTATTGGAAATGTTAGAAATATCATCTACGATAGGTTTAAAAGCATGGAATAATTAGAGAGTAATCAAATACGTGCAAGACCCATACATGAAAAAGAAAAATTTAATGCTGAGAAAAATTAAGGAAAATTAAACAAATGAAAAGAGAGACCATGCTCATGGATGGGAAAGGTCAATATTGTGAAGATGTCATTCTCCCTAAATTGATCTATAGATACAACACAATTTTTTTGTGTTTTTGTTGTGTTGTAGAAATCAACAAACTGATTCTAAAATGTATTTGGAAATGCAAAGGACCTAGAAATCATTTTTGAAAAAGAATAACAAAGGTAGAAGATTCACTCTATCTGATTTGAAGATTTATTCTTCTTTTTTAAAGATTTTATTTATTTATTTGAGAAAGAGAGAGAGAGTACACATGCAGGGGAGAACAGTAGAGGGATAGTCAGAAGCAGGCTCCCTGCTGAGCAGGGAGCCCAATGTGGGGCTTAATCCCAGGATTCTGGGATCGTGACCTGAGCCGAAGGCAGATGCTTAACTGACAGAGCCACCCAGGAGCCCCTTGAAGATTTATTCTAAAGCTATAGTAATCAAGACAGAGTAGTACTGATCTAAAGATGGACATACAGATCAGGGGAACAGACTAGAGAGTCCAGAAATAGATCCACCAAAATATAGTCAATGGATTTTGAACAAAACTGCCTAGGTAATTCAATGAAGAAAGGATAGTTTTTCAACAACTGGTACTGAAACAATTGGACATCCATACACCAAGAAAATGAACCTTGACCCTTACTTCATACCATACACAAACATTAATTTTAAATGGATCATAGACCTAAATGTAAGAGACAAAACAATAAAACTTCTGAGAAACATAGGAGAAAATCTTGTTACCTTGGGTCAGGCAAAGTTTTCTTAGATAGGACACAAACATCACAAATGGTAAGAAAAAACTGATACATTGGACTCATCAAAATGAAAAATTTCTGCTCTTCAAAAGATAATGTGAATATATCTCAATAAAGCTGTTACAAAAAAGATAATGTTAAGAAAAATTTTAGGGCACCTGGGTGGCTCAGTTGGTTAAGCATCTGCTTTTGGCTCAGGTCATGATCCCAGGGTCTTAGGATGAAGTCCTACATCCAGCTCCCGGCTCAGTGGGGAGTCTGCTTCTCCTTCTGCCTCCCCTTGCTTGTGTGCATGTGCTCTCTCTCTCAAATAAATAAATAAATAAGATCTTTAAAAAAAGAAAAAAGAAAAATTTTAAAAACCACAGACTTGGAAAATTATTAGAAATTTCTGTATCTGATAATAGATATTCTAGATACAAGAATACTCATAAAGAACCTTTACAACTCAATAAGAAAAATATAAAAATCCAACTAAAAAGTGGTCAAAATATTTAAACAGACACTTTCATCACAGAATATATATAAATGACAAATTAGTTCATTAAAAGATGCTAATTTGAATTTAGGGAAATCTAAATTAAAACATGACAAAATACCATTACACACCCACTAGAACATCTAAAATTTAAAAGATTGACATTACCAAACATTGGCAGGCATATGAGGCAACTGAAACTCTCAGACTGCTGGTGAGAATGGGAAACGGTAAAACCACTTTAAAATAGCTTAGTGGTTTCTTATAAAATCAAACATACACTGATTATGTTTAACAGCAATACCACCCCCAGGTATTTATGCAAGAGAAATGATTTCGTATGTCTACACAAAGGCCTGTACATGAATGTTTATAACAATCTTAGTCATAATAGCTAAAGACTGGAAACAACCCAAACGTTCAGCAACACGTAAATAGGTTAAAAAATTGTACTACATCCAGAACATAGAATAATACTCAGCAATTAAAAAAAAAATTAAAAAGAGCAAACTACTGACACATGCGACAATACGAACTAGTCTCAAGAGCAGTATGTTAAGTATGAGAAGCCAGGCACAAAATGCTATATATTATAGGATTCCATTTACATGATTTTCTGGAAAACAGATTAGATGTTGCCAGGAAATGGGAGTGGGTGAGGAGACTGACTGCAAGGGACATGAGGGGACTTTTGGAGCTGGTAGAAAGATTTTACATCTTGAATAAGGCAGCAATTACATGACTATATACAATTGACAAAACTCATTGAATGATACACTCTAAAGGGGTAAATTTTATTTTATGTAAATTATTCCCCAATAAACCTGACTCTTGAAAAGATAAAACTGAAAAATAACTAACTTGGAGAGGAACAACTTAAAGGTCTAGACACACACACCCCCGCCACCTCCACCTTAATTCAAGTGATTCAAGAAAGAGAATAGTTCATGGTCAGTGAAATTACAGGTAAGAAAAGATACTGATTTACCTTTAGCATAAAAAGAGATTTAAAAATAGCACTCTTACTAGATGCTATAACCACAAAAAAGAAATAATATTACGGGACAAGAGTGATAATCATGTTGCAATATATAAATGTATCAAATCGACATGTGGTATACCCTAAACTTACACAATGTTATATGTCAATTATATCTCAATTTTAAAAAATAAAAATAAAAAACAAAAATATCACTCTTACATGCTCCCATTGCTAGGGCCTTTTCTTATCTGTAATTTTACTGGCCTCTTCATTCTTCAGGTCTCAACTAAGCCATTGTTTCCCTTGGGAAACCTTCAATAACCACCAAAGCCTGGGGGCCCCTCCTGAATGTTCCCACAGCATCTCTACTTCTGGGTACGTGAACACCCGCCACTTCATTGCAATTGCTTGTTTTCCCCACTAGCCTTAAATTCCATAACCCAAAGACCGTATCTTATCTGTCTTATTCACTATGGTAGCTGTAGTAGTAATATCAGTAATAGTAGTAATAATATGAGCTAATGTTTATTAGAAGAATGCCTGTTATATATAAAGTACCTAAATGTTCTAATCTATTAACTCATTTTTTAAAAAATTTTTTAAAGATTTTATTTTTAACTCATCTCTATACCCAACATGGGGCTCAAACCCACAACCCTGAGATCAAGAGTTGCACGCTCCACCGACTAAGCCAGCTAGGTGTCCCTGATATATTAACTCAATTTAGACTTCACAGTTATAGGTAGAGCCTATTATTCAAGGTAAATCCTATTATTATCATACTTCACAGATTAGGAAACTAAAATATAGAGAGCCAGGTAACTTGCTTGAGGTCAACATTCTAAGCAGAGTGTTAATAAACAACAACAGCTATTTACTGTGTGCTCCCTAGTTCCTAGCCTGGTGCCCAGCAGAGAGAAGATGTTCCATAAATGTTTGCAGAATTGATCTGAGGTGAGGAGGTTGTACTTGAGCTGGCAGCTCCTATCTGGCAGAGAAGAGAGGGCAGGCAGGCAAACTCACAAACATCGTGGACCTACGCCAGGCTTACGTGCAGGGACACGGTAGTAAAAACACTCTCCAGCAAAGCTGCCCGAAGGCCTGAAGAAGGAGCTCCGGCTTCTCGGAACAGCTGCAGAAAGATTTCTATGTATTATTCACTCTTATTTCCAGGAGCCATACTCTGGACACAACCTTAGAATCCCCCTGACTGGTTTATCTCACCCTGCGCTGACTGGTGACCCGGTAACTCTCCCACTTCCCCCTGAAATGATTCCACACCCCGTCTCACCCCTTCTTCTAGGGGCTATCTCTGGTGTGCATGTTATGTGACTTTCCTGGACAGCTACTGAGGTGAGGACACACCACTGTGACTAAGAAGGGTGCCCTGGATGGGGCTGTTCACTCTGCACGGGAGTGTCTTTTGTGTCTTGTGCTTCTGGAAGTCGTAATTTGGTCTTGATGAAAGAAAGTGGCACGTTTCCACTCACTCCTGATGGAACAGGACAGGGTGACGGTGAGAATTGGATCTCCTATTTGTCCTTCTCTGAATAAATAACTCCTGGAATCCAAACCCCACTCATTTGCTGAGTGACCATAAGCAAGTTAACTTAACTCTCTGAATCTCAGTGTCCTTTTTTCTAAAAGTAGGGATAATGCTCCCTCATAAGAATGTTGCGGGAGGTAAATAAGATGGTCCATGTGAAGGTGATAATACAATTTATAAATAATACAATACAATTTATTTCGTCATAAATTGCAAAGCTTGAGCCAAAAAGTCACAGCACCTGACAAATAGTAAGTGCTCAATAAATGGTTATGTTGTTTTTGTCTTAGTTTTCTATAAAGGATGGTAGTCTCACCCCCTAAACCAGGACTTCATTTTAAACTTCATTTTTGGCTTTATTTTTCATTCCAGGAGCCCTCCGGATGTTCTCCCTCAGATACTCCTAGGTGTTACATTTAAATACCCATCACGTCGATTCTGCCCTAACCACATTTCCATTGCATCACTGTGATCGTTGATCTTACACAGTCGACATGACCGGGCAGAGAAACACCCAGATACCGGATAAAACATTCTTTCTTGGTGTGTCTGTGAGGGTGTTTCCTGAAGAGATTAATATGGGTAGACTGAGTGAAGAAGATCACTCTCCTCCTCCCCCATGTGGCATTGTCTAATCTGTTGAGGGTCCGAATAGAACAAAAAAGCAGAGGAAGGGAGAATTTGTTCTCTGCCTCAGCTGGGATGTTCATCTTCTCCCGCCCTCAGGCATCACACTCCTCATTTTCAACTCAGCCTGGGACTTAGAACCATCAAGTATCCCAACCCCCTTCCTTGGGCCTTTGGGCTTGGATTGAATTATACCACTGGCTTTCCTGGTTCTCCAGCTTATAGACAGCAGAGGGTGAGACTTCTCGGCCTCCATAATCATATCAGCATATATATATATATATATATATATATATCTTCTACTGGTATTGTTTCTCTGGACAACGCTGGCTAATACAATCACCTATGTCTTACTGGAATCTTCAGGCAGGAGCTTCTTGGATGATTGTTTTGAGGAATCTCCTCACCTCCTACTGATGTCAGTGGATCAGTTCGCATCTCATGGGAGCTTCCACCCACAGTTTCCTATCTTCCTTGGAATGCAACTTTGTAATCAGTGCTGTTGTGTCCTGTCCAGACCCCCTTTTCCCCAGCAGGTCTAGTCAGCCCATGACTGCTGCAAGGATTAGCTGCTACAGGCTTACCGCTGTACCCTTCCCTGCACAGTTGCCCTTGACCCGTGGGAGCCACCTTGCCCAGAAATATTTGGGAGGTAATTCTACCCGGGGGGCAGCCTATAGCCAATGGCTAGCTGATACAGGGCATAAAAGCTCATCTCCCTTACCTCAAGCTGGAGCAATTTTGTGAGACTGACTGGTGTTTTCTGACTCCACTCCTGACACTGAATACATGGTTTTTCCTAACACCAACCAATTCTCCAGCACCTACTGGGTGTCCACAATTCAATTCAATCCTAATACTATCTACACCTGGAGTTCGTTAGCATGAGATCCTACAAGTTAAAGGGCTCAGTCCCACAAGACTGCCCCCACTTCAGATGCCAGTGGCAAGTGGGGCCCCCAGGTGACCAGCACTTCTGCTTAACTGACTACAAAATTCGGGGGTCCCCACAATGCCCCCCACCTGGGTTCAATTATTTACTAGAACAATTCACAGAACTTCGGAAAGTGCTCCACTTACTCTTCAAGCTTATTATAGAGGATACAAATGAACAGCCAAATGAAGAGGTACATAGGGTGAGATGTGAAAGGCTCCCAAGAGCAGGAGCCTCGAGGGTTAAGGGTAGGCCACCCTTCCGGCATGTAGATGTGTTCACCACCCCATTTCTAAGGGTTTTAGGAGCGCTGTGCCAGGTATAGAACTTTTTATTGTATCACAGGCAGCAAGCATCTTTGTGAGATCCTGGCTCCAACCTAGAACACACCTGTAGCTTTCGGCCCCTCACAGGTATTCGTGTGTCTATCATGTGAACTTTGGGCGTTCCTTGGGATTTAATCCAGATCTAATTTATCTTCGCCTTCCTGTAATACCTTCGCCATGCCTTACACACACACAGTTGTCAGAAAATGTTGTGGAAGGACAAAATATTTCGTATTTTGAAATCACTTACATGGCGGGGCAGAACTGTGAAATTACTGGCTTGTTTTCTCTAATTCCCATTCTGCACCCACCCACCCCCCAAACTGGGCACACGAACAGCGCAATTCTCCCCCATGAAGACAAGGGCAAAGGACTTCTAGACGTGGCTGGAGAACAGGCCGGTGTGGAAGGACCCCCAGCCATTCCACCCGGTGCCGGAGAGACACAGGGCTGCTCAGTGCCTCGAGTGGTTCCGTTCTTTCCGGCTTCTCTGCCCGATCAAGTTAAATAGTCCCTAAGAGTAAATAAATGTAGCAAAGATAAAACAAATATTTTTTTCCAATCGGATTGGTTCAGTCCTTGTGTGGGTTCAGATGAGGGAGAACCAGAATGTTTTGATTAAATCAGCTGCTGCCATGAAATGATCTGCTTGTTTACTAGCGGGCTGTCTTAACTTCTTGTCATTATCTACCAGAGTGGGAATTCTTGGTATTATTGAGTGGACAGCTTTGAATAGGAAAATGACAAGGTTCCTTAACCTAATGTTCTGACTATGTTACAAAGTGTAAAAGCACTGAATCCAAGGCAATAGGCAAGTCCAATGCTGCGTAATCACAGAGTAGAGAAAAAAGAGAGGCAGGCGTGTGTCCTTTGTCCCATTTATGAGTCTCTCCTGACTGTGTGTTTCTGACAACTAAGTTTTTCACTTTCCTTTCTTTTTATATATCATATGTGCATCTCCCCCATGATTTGACCTCCTGGAGGAGGAGGGGTGGTGTTGCTCTGGTGATTCCCCCAGTATGGAGACCACGGTTCTTCCCAACCGAAAAGGTCTTCATGGTCCCATGAGGAGCCACTGACTCAATGATGGTGGTTGTTTCGTTATTCATCATTCAGAGCGATGGTGACCCTGGACAACTGCGAACGGTGATGATGACAGAGAATATTTATCGGACCTGTCTGGCATTGTCCTAGGACTTTAGGCCTGTTAATTGATTAATGCCTCATCACAACTCTATGAAGGAGGTAACTTTAATATCATCATTTTACACAAGAAAAAATTGGGCCTGATAACTTGCCTAAGCAGAGAAGTTCTAAGTGACAGAGCCAACTTTGACCCCCCATATTGTGGCTCTAGACCCAAGGCTTACAAATCACTACACAGACTACCTAGTAGTGTTAGCCCTAATAGCAACCAGTACTATTCGAGTCTTAATCATATGCCAGCCATGATGCTTAGTTACATGTACTAACATCAATCCTCATAAAAACTCCATCAGCTAGATAGGTATCATCCTCTTTTCACTGAGGCACAGAGAGGTTAAGTAACCTGCCTAGGGTTGCCCAGCCAGTAAGTGAAGGAACCAGGTTTCAAGTCTGTGTAGAATGCCTTTGGAGGTAACACCCTCAGGCTTGTCTGCTCTTACTCACAGGTGCGATGAGCTTTGGCTTTGTGGAACAGGTGCAAGCTCCTATCGACAACACTTTGGAAAGTATATGCTATTCTGTCCCCCCTGGGGAAATATCCAGAGAGCCACAGAACAAGACATACTAGAGACCCAGGCTACAGTACACATCTGCTCTGGTCTCTCTGTTCACCTGCCCGGCATTTCCCCTCATTTTGGGAAGAGCACTCTAGTTCCCTATTGGGAACGTATTCGTTTTCTGTTGTTGCCATAACACATGACCACTAACTCGGTGCCTTAAGACGACACAAATTTATTATCTTACGGTTCTGGAGGTCACAGGTGTCCAAAACAGGTCTCACGGAACTGAAGTCAGTTCCTCCATTTTCAAAGCCAGCAGCGTCCGGCCAAGTCCTTCTCTCACTACCATCTCTCTGGTTGCTCGTCTTCTGCCTCCTTCTCCCACTTACAATCCTATTGCTTGTATCGGGTTTACCTGGATCATCTCCCTAGTTGAAGGAGCTGACTGGCAACCTTAATTCCCCCGTGCCATGTAGCCTATTCATAGTTTCTCAGCATTAGGATATAGACCCCTGGAACGTTCTTCTACCTGTCACTGGAAACCTCCCCTTTTCATTCTTGGATCACACATTCTGGGGGAGTCCAACTCAACAACCCTGGCTCAAAGGATGGGTTTGGGACTTCACTGGAATTCTTGGAAAAGAGGGGCCCTCCCCCGCCAAATTGCCGATCATAGCTCATCTGCTCCGAAGATGGCTCAGGAGCGGGGCCTCTCCTTGAGCAGTTGGAGCCCTTTCTGTATGGGCTGTTAGATATTGTGACAATCCTCCGGGCTGCTGGGGTTGATGAGCCAGTAGCTTCAATGTTCACCTGCGCCAAAACATGGGATGAGCATTCCTAAAAATGAGGCCTCTTCCTCCTGCTGCTTCTTCAGGGAGCTACTATCTGGTACTTACGACCTCTAAAAAACCAGAGATAACTAGAATAAGATCTCTTTAATGCTATCCAGCTTAGCACTGTTTAGTACTTTGTTTAGTCCTTGCTGGCTTGATTTGAGCATTAGGACTGAACACCAATGTTCAGCATCTTAACTCCTCTCTAGTCTCTTGTCATCCTCAGCACCCCAAAAGTTTTAAAAAATGCAGTAAAATATCTGTTTGCTAGGATCCACCTGAAGGACATGTTATTTGTTGGGCTTCTGCTGTGTGAATGCTGTATAACAAATGACTCCAAAATCTCTATGGCATATCAGAAGCATTTCTTTTTCTTCCTCCCAGGTGTGTGGGACTGCTGGGACAGCTCTGTGCTGGGCTGCAGATTGGGATCAGGTCCACTCCACATTTCTCTCATTTTCCTTGGACCGGAAGATGCCCAGGTCAGTTCTCATGGTGGAGGACAGGACAAGAAGCCAAGCCAACTACAGGAGCACATTTAAAGTCTCTGCTCATCTCATGTCTACTAGTAAATTCCACTGGCCAAAATAAGTCATGCCAAGTCCAACATCAGTGGATGGGGAAATATAGTCTGATCCCTCCGGTAGGGGGCACTATAGAGCAACGTGGCAAAGACGGGATACATTCCAAGGGGGAGGGGGAAGAGAAGAATTGGAGTAATCCAATCCTATCACCAACACCCTCCATTTTGATATTGTCCTCTTCTTTCGTGAAAAAAGAGAAAACTACATAAAAAGGTAATTTCAAGGATTTCTGCAAAATTTTTCTGAAAGCTTTTTCCAGAAGTTACCAGGATTAGTAAGATTAGTAAGTTTATGGTCCCAGATAGTGAGGATTAATGCTCAGAATGGCAACCCTTAGACCCATAGATTCTAAGATGATCCCAAATCCAATTATAATAACCACGTTCTTTCATTCATTCATTCAACAATGTTTACTGGGTGCTGTTGTAGTTCTAGGTTTTAGAGGTAAAACCGTGAACTAACCAGCCCTGCCTTCATTGTGTTTACACTGTGCCATACTTCCTGTTATCTGCCCACTGGACAGATGACATGCATGTACAGCCATTAAGGGGAAATCAGATGCAGACACACGTAACAGAGTGTGCCATCGATAATGTGGGGTGGGGGTCACACGCAAATCCCAGCAGTCAGCAGCAACTCCATGCAACCCAATCTCTCCCTTTCAAGGAAACAAATCAGAATGCAAGAGGGTAGGAGCAATAATATCGGAGAGCTCATCTTAAACCCACTCTGCAGTGTAAAGATAATAAATATTTCACAACTTGGCTACTTTAGATTTTGTTCTAGTCTCTAAAGTGGTAAAAAGACAGATCCACTTTGGAAGGGTTTTCAACCATAAAGACTGAAGTCAAAGAGCAAACCGAGTTTCTGGTTAACATCTCCCAGGGGCTCTGCAAATATTGTGAGAAATGCCACTTGGTGACAGCTTCAGCTGATCCCCAGCCCCATCCTTCAAGAGAGCTCCTTCCTCTGGTATTGCTCAGAGGAGTGGAAAGATGTCAGACTGCTGATCTGCTTGAAAGATCAGAACAGGTGTAGTTCATCCTTAAGCAGCAGGGATCCTGCCCCGGAAGGGAACCGGCCCCTTTTCTCATTGGCTTGCTTTACAAAAATTCATGCCCTTGGGCCCAACACCCTGACTCACCCCCACCCCAAACCAGACTCTCTGCTTCCAAGCAAGCCCAGCTGGAGTAAACATGCTAACACCACACACAGATGCCTCCCTGAGACAGGGCCCCAGTGGCTCTGTCAGGCTTGTTCTCCCAGGCTCCTGAGACGTAGTTCTCAGGCCTTAGCCTGCATCAGGATCACCTTGAGGGCTTCTTAAACACAGACTTGAGGGCTCCACCCTAGAGTTTGTGATTCATTAGGTCTTGGGTGGGTCCGCAAATTTCCCTTCTCCAGTAAGTTCCCAGATGCTGGATGCTGCTGGGCTGGGTACCAGCCTTTGAGAAGTACCGCTTTAGGGCATTGCCTCCGGTCCTGAAAAGCTGCCTGAGCAACACTGTCCTCAGAGCTGAGAATGTTCCCGAACAGACCCTAATTCTCTGGCTTCTGATCGGCCCCGCTTCAACTTTCCTCACTTCCCAATCACTCCTCAACTCCCTTTGATAGTCCTTGTGCCCCACACTCCACAGAAAGTGTTCTTGCTAAAGTTAAAAACAATACACCTGCTGCCAAATTTGATGGACAGGGGACATCACGCTTGGGCGTCTCACCAGCTGCATCACAACTCAGCACGTCCAAGTGGAACTCAGCGCCTTCCTCCCCACAGTGTTTGTCCGGTGTTTGAGCCTGCTCAGCTGCCTCTGTTCCCCTCCTTCTGATGAGTATTGCTCTTCTTTGCAGCAGCTGCCCCTCCCAGTTAGCACAGTTCAGATGTGACTTCAAGCCAATCCTCCTGACACCTTGATTTGGGACTTCTGGCCTCCAGAACTGTGAGACAATAAATTTCTGTTGTTTGAAACCCCTCCCCCCACCCAGCTTGTGGTAATTTGTTATAGAAACCATAGGAAACTAATATATCCTGCTTCCACTCTAACAGGGCAATAGAGGTGGGGGAACCCCGCTTAGGAGATTTGACCTAAGACAGAGTAAGTCTTAGTAAGTAAGAAATTCTAAAGCTTTCTCAGGGCAGGTCTGGTCTTGAAAAATAGTCCAGGCACCAGCCTATCCAATATGAAGATAGTCGCCATTTTGGCACAGATACTTAACCCACGGAAGTAGGACTATCTGTCTCTTACACCAGTCCTATTTATTGGGTACCTTGAAGTTGTAGAGCATTCTCTTTCTGGTTGATCAGAGACAGGCTTTCTCTGTATAATGAATTAAGAAAAATTTCTAGTTTCACTGAACATCTCCTTTCCTAGAAAGTTTAAAATTAATTTTCTTTGTAATTTCTGATAGTAAGTACTGATTGCAAATTTCCTTACCAGCATTTGTAATCCCAATGCCATCACAGAACTTCCATTGCTGTGGGAAATTGTTCTGCTATGTGGCTGTGATGACATCGGCCTCTACGAGGGGAAAAAGAAACAACAGGAAATTCAGCTGTTAACTGATAGATGAAGGAGGAACTGGTTTTCAAGTAAGTTCCCTTAACTAAGCAGCATTCTCAATTACTTGGCTTTATTCAATCTATTTATTTACATTAAATCACTTGAAGTATAATTCCCTAGTCAGAAAATCAGGGTGTATACTGCAGAAACCATCACTTTGGGGCCCTAGGTCATAGTTCATGTCAGGCATGAGCAGAGGGGCTAAGAAAGACCCAGGCACAGGGCAAGGAGATAATTTTAAGAGAGAAAGAGAGAGAGAGAAGAAAGAAGAAAGAAAGAAAGAGAAGGAGGGAGGGGAGAGAGAATGAAAAGGAAAGAAGGAAGAGAAGAGAAAAGAAATACAGGTGGCTAATGAACAGCTGAATGGGGTAACTTCACAAGTTGTAGCTGTCAGGATTCTCCAGAAAAACAAAACCAATAGGATATGTGTATATTTAGAAATTGGAACTTTATTTTAAGGAATTGGCTCATGTGGGGATAGGCAAGTCCAAAACATGCAGGGCAGGAGAGCAGGCTGGAGACCCAGGAAAAAGTTGACCGGAGTCTTTTCTCTGAAGGCCGTCAACTGATTGGATGAGGCCCACCCATATCGTGAAGGGTAGTCAGCTTAACTCAAAATCTACTGATTTAAATGTTGATCTCTAAAATATGCATTCACAGCAGCATCTAGACTGGTGTTTGACAAAAAACAAAACAAAACTGGGCACCATAGCCTAGCCAAGTTGACACATAAAATTAACCATTACATTAATAACAAAAAAGCAAATATAATTGACAATTAGCTATTTTTCACCCAGCGGGTATCCAGAGACTGAAAAGAACTGCACCTTTTGTTGAGAGATAACAAAGTATCCGTACCCCATTGTTGGAGGCACAGACACCAAAACTTTTCTGTAGGGCAGTTTGGCGGTATTGAAATGTCAAATGTGCATACCTTTTGACACCACAATTCCACTCTAAGAGAATCTTCAAACAAATATAAAGTGGTAGGTATATGCAGATGGGCCAGCAATGTCTCATATAATGATAAAAAAACTGGAAGCAGGGACGCCTGGGTGGCTCAGTTGGCTAAGCGTCTGCCTTCAGCTCAGGTCATGATTCCAGGGTCCTGGGATCAAGCCCCGCATCGGGCTCCTTGCTCAGCAAGGAGCCTGCTTCTCCCTCTGCCTGCGGCTCCCCCTGCTTGTGTGCGCGCTCTCTCTCTCTGACAAATGAATAAATAAAATCTTTTTAAAAAAGTAATAAAAATAAAAAACTGGAAGCAGCTTCAATGTCCACCGATTGTGAGCAGGTTAAGTAAATTATAGAACATTTATACAATGTACACCCTAGACTTTAGAAAGGGTGAAGATAGTCTATATTCCTGACATGAAATGATCGCCATAGTATGATGTTGTGTAAAAACCCAGGTTTCAGAACATCACATAGAGTTTGATTTCATTTATGTGCAAATAAGTAAATTGATATATTTCCTAGAAAAGATATTTACCAAAATCTTAATTGTGCTAATCTCTGGGTGGAGAAATTTCAGGTTATTTTTGTAACATTTATTGAGAGCTTATTATGTGTCAGTACTTCACATGGATTCAATTCATTTAATAATCTGTATTATTTGCATGTTTTAAAAACAAAAGTATGTATCATTTTTCCCCCAAAACTACGAAGCAGTTTTTAAAAATATCTCTTCTGTTCTCCTACATGAGAGGGAGCCCTTGTTTCCTAAAGCCCCACAATCTTGGAACCACTGAGAGTCTGAAACTGCTCTATGCAGATCCCACCAAGTGTTATTATTGGGAATCTCCCCATTTTTGCAAAAAAAAATGGACTTTCTTTCCTTGCTGTTGGAGTGTTTTGTTGTTTTCATGGTCCTTCTCTTGTTTATTATAGATTGAGTGAGTGAGTAATGTGTTCTCTTTTAACCCTCTTTCTTACTTCTAACCCTCTCCCATAGGCAGTCCTTCTGATGTACTGAATTTGCATCCTTTGGTGTGTGCTTCCAAAGTATGCATTGTTTAATAAGCTTGTATTTTTAATTTACCCAAATGCCTAAATGGTCTGATTTTATTTCTCATTCCTGGGTCCTCCCTGCCCCCATCCCCCACATCCTTCCTCCCATCCAGCACCAATACTCTGCGCTCACTGTTTCGGCTGTTGCTGCCTCAGGGATTCCTGGAGCTGCAAGGGTGTCCTTCATCAACCCTCCATCAACCACTGACCCCCAACCCCGCGGCTGGCCGCAGCACTTACAGTTAACCCCAAAGTCAATCTTGGTTTATTTTGTTTGGTTTGTCTTTTCATATGCACGGCCCTCTCTGCTGAGAAACTTGGTACAAGTTCCCCCATTTGCCAGCCTGGAGAGAACTGCCAAGCTAGCAATGAGTGCCCAGTCCAGAGCATTCAAGGCATCTGGATGAGGCACTATCTCTCAGCTCTCTTACCTCCAAGTTACCTGCCCTCCTAAGTCACTTTCTCTTCTCCACTGGGTTGAAACAGCCTTGCTTTCCAATTTGTGCTAATGCTTACATCTGGAGGCCTGATAGCCCCAAGACTCCTTTATGTATCTTCCAGAAGACCTAACGTGTCCTGCGTCATCTCCCAGCCTGAGAGCTCAATATTTGCAAGAGGAATAAGAATGTATATGTCGGGGTGCCTGGGTGGCTCAGTCGGTTAAGCGTTTGCCTGTGGCTTGGGTCATGATCCCAGGGTCCTGGGATCGAGTCCCCCATCGGGCTCCATGCTCAGTGGGGAGTCTGCCTCTCCCTCTCCCGTTCCTCCTGCTTGTGCTTGCTCACTCTCTCTCTGTGTCAAATAAATAAATAAAATCTTAAAAAAAAAAAAGGATGTATGTGATGAGTCCCCACTGTGACCTTTCTATAATTTCTGCCTTCTACTCATCCCTTTGGCTGCCTTTAACTTTAGTCTGATTTAATCTGCAGAAAAATGCTAGGGGTGGGGCACAGTCAGAGGAGGATTTATCTCAAAGTTAATAAAGCTTGAGTTTCAAGGCCCCTAACTTGTAAAGGCCCTAGAAGGAGCCCTAATAATGTATTCACAAGGGGCACGTGTTTTTGTTAAACTTGCAGAATTAAGGTATTTTAACCACAATCAGTTAAGACCTCTGTCTTTGCTCTCTGATTTTCCTTTCTTCACAATCACCCTCCTGTCAGAGAGCTTCGGAGAGGGGCCTTGGACATTATGAGATCTAGCTAAAGGAAAAGTTGGCTTGGGGATACACATAATAGGGTTTGGTGGATATATTTAAATGTTTCTTAAGCACTGCTGGGTCTCTTTGTTACAGTATTTGTATCCTAAAATTGTATTCTTTTCTTTTTTTTAAAGATTTATTTCAGAGAGAGAGCAAGCACAAGCATGGGGGTGGGGGTGCAGAGGGAGAAGCAAACTCCCTGCTGAGCACGGAGCCCGATGTGGGGCTCGATCCCAGGACCCTGAGATGATGACCTGAGCCAAAGGCAGATGCTTAACCAACTGAGCCACCCAGGCACCCCAAAACTGTATTCTTTTCTTAAAGAGGGTTTCTAAAATTATAATGCTTTCTTCCACTTCCCAGAGCTGAGTCTTCCCACACAGTGAAGCACAGTGTAATTCGCTTCAGAGCTCACATACCCCTAGGGGTGACCTTGGATGATGGTTTTGTCCTGATCTTAGTTTTGAAACATTCCTGTTGTAGGTGGACCCCTAATTTCCACTTAACAAGTGCAGCCCTTGGCTCAGAGTATGGCTTCCAACTCACATATCTTTGTTGGTTTTCTTTCTGGGGCCTCTCCCCATCATCGCACTACACACACACACACACACACACACACACACACACTTTTATATCTGCTTCATTTGAATCTCCTATTTAAGTATCACAAGCTGGAGTGCAGAATGGCAATGAGCCAGTTTTTGAAGATGAACTAAAATGTACAAGGCAAACACTTTCAAGAATGCACCCTGCCAGTCTTAACCTTAGAGGGCGAGCGTAGGAAACAGGCTTATGCGGCAGGTGCTCTGTCTGGGTCTTTGGAAACGAGGCTGTTTAATGAGGTAAAAATATTTCCACCTCTTCACCTAACAAAACGGTAAAAGGATGAAACTCTTTTGAATTAGAAAAGTTCCTCAAACTAACATCTCAGCAAAATTTTTAGCACACAGAAAAGGTGCTCAAGAACTATTAAGTTAACAGAATCTCATTTTAGAGGAAAGCACCTCCAGTATTGCAAATGGACTCCATTTCCACCTACAATGTCTTGGAAGAAAGTTTTTTCCATTGGCCTGTTCTTTTTTTTTTTTTAGGGGAGAGAACTGTTTTTATCTTCTTTTCTCCCTCTAAAATGCCATTGCAGAAGTGTTAACCCTACCTATAGTTTTAAAAAATGTTAACCTTCATTTCTCTGGCAGTTCATTCATGTATTGATTGAACAAATATTTATTGCGTGCCTACAATATTTCAGGCCCTATTCTAGGAGAATTTCACTAGGAGAATTTTCCTATATTTTTAAATCTCTTTGCAAACATGATTTAATATCATAACATTTTATAATAAGCAGGGCCCAGAGTTTATTTAGCCAATTCTCTTTTTGTTAAACATTTAGATCATCTCTAATTTCTCCCTATTGTAAGTAATGCATCAGTGATCTTCCTTGTAATAGATGCTTGTCCATATCTATGATTAATTCTACAGGACATATATCTACAAGTGGAATTACTAGATCAGAGTGTATGAACACTTAAGTTTCTTGATAAATACTCTGGCAGACTTTCCAAAGCATCTCATCACCTTTGACTTCCCCAAATCCTCTTCAACTGAAAAACCGCCCACCACTATTTAAAGACAGGAAAGCATATTCTATTCCTTCTATACAGGCTTGCTGATTCCTAAAATAATTTTATTTCCAGGTGGCAATAAAAGTAATCAGGTTGTTTCCTTGAACACCTCTAGTCCTTTCTGTACCACATTCATTTTTTAAGGATCACATTTCTGCATTCTTTTCATAAAGAAAAAAACACTTAAAGAAGAGCGAGTATCCATATACTTGTCTGTTCATTATCACTCCAGACAGACAAGAGGTCAACCTGGGGAGGAAATCATCCATGAGAAATACAGAATCATGCAAAGGTATGTAAGATTATAGTAATCATCTTCATTACTGTTCATATTGGGGCTTTTGGGGAGGGACAATGTGTAGCTAAACACATCTCTGAATAGCCTTGTTCACAATAACAGCACAGTGGGTAAATGAGCCTTCCTAGCTCATCAGCATCTCTGCTCTGGCAAGTCAAATGGTAAAAATACCTCACAGAGGTGTTTTTCAATGTAAAAGTAAATTTCATTGCATAGCACTTTGTCCTCTAGTATTTTCTGGAATAACTTTATTCCTTCTCAAGAAAAATTTCTGCTTTCCAAGAAAACCAGTGCCACCTTGAGAATGCCCCCAGTACATGGTGCTCAAGGAGAAACACTAGGGTAAATAAACAGAACCAGGAGCAAGTCCCCTTTGGTCTAGTTCAAGGTGGAATATTTGCTAACTGCATTGCCTTGTTGTCTTACTTGTTGTCAGAAGCCCCTTTGAGCAGGAATTTTATTTTTATAATGGTCTGCTTAGGACAAGAGCTATGAAGATTGAAATTCAAGCTTTTCTCTTTCCTGGAAGCCAGGCAGCCTAAAAGTAACTGACTGCCTGGGATTTTCCCCCCCTCTGACTGAGTCCAGGCTGCAGAAAAACTCCTGACAAGGGCAGACTTTCCTCTCTGGTTGACCAAAAGGTGTTTTACCAAAGTGGAGAACAGAATCTGTGGTGGGTGAAGAATGACCATCATTTGTTCACCTGTCAATGAGGTACTGAATGTTTAGTACATGCTAGAAACCAGGCTGGGGGGCACTGTGCGAGTAAAATGGGCAGATAACCTGCTCTCATGGAGCTTGCTCCTGAATGAGAAGCACATTAAACAAATGATCATGCCCATAAATATAAAACTGCAATCTTGGTAAGTGCCAGGGCATCAAGAACACAGACCATGAATGCCTATGATTAGGAATAACCTTAATGGTGAAGGTAGGCAGTTGTGGGAAGGAAGTGTGTTTCTGGCAGAGGGAAGAGCAGAGGGACTGAAGTTCAGAGAGTGAGAAGAAGGGGGAGCAGGCAGACTCCAGAGATGTGATCAGGGCCATGCAGGGGGTTTGGTCTTCATTATAAATGGGTCTTTAGATTATTGAAGCCCATATTTCTTGACAATTCCACTCTTATTTACCAAAGAGAAATGAAAACTTAATGTCCTCAAAAGACCTGGATATTTATAGCAGCCTTAAAATAGTCTAAAACTGGAAACAATCCAAATCAACATCAACAAAAGAATGGATAAAGAAATTGTGGCAATATTCATACTTAATGTAAAGGAATGAACACAACAACATGGAACACTCTCAAAAAACTTACATTGAGGGGGCTCCTGGGTGGCTCAATCAGTTAAGCATCTGCCTTCGCCTCAGGTCATGATCCCGGGGTCCTCGAATCGAGTCCCTGAGTCGGGCTCCCTGCTCAGTGGGGAGTCTGCTTCTCCCTCTCTCCCCTGCTTGTGCTCTCTCTCTCTCTCAAATAAATAAAATCTTTAAAAAAAAGATTTTACTTACATTAAGTAAAAGTAATCAGACATAAAAAAGTCTACACTCTGTGATTATATTTGTATCAAATCCAAAACAAGCAAAACTAATCCACAGTGATAAAAATCAGAAAGTGGTTGCCTCTGGGTGTGGAGGCCAGGCAGGGGCCAATGACGGAAAAGGGAGCAAGGGAACTTTCTGAGGTAAAAAGAAATGTTTTATATCTTGTTTGGGGTGGTGATTTCACAGGCACATTCAATTACCAAAACTCCTCAAACTGTACTGAACATCTGTGCATTGTGTTATTATATAATATATATATAATATAATAACACATATAATATATATTTGTATAATATATATCAAAGTTGGGTGGTTTTTTTTTAAAGTACAATACATACAATGAAGTGTTTTAAGCACAGCAATGACATGAGATTTGTAATGTGACAAGAGCCCCCTCGCTGTGGTCTGGAGAAGGATAAGAAGGGGCCAGAATACTGCACATCAATGCATATTAGCCTCTCATCAGCCTTTAAATAGGAGAATTCAGACCGCCCCTTGTTGACATCCCCCAGGAATTGTGCAAAGCAGTTGTCAATGGACCGCAAAGGGAATTCAGCTGGAGGAAAAAAAAGCTGGGAAACTGTGCTAAGAGCACTAAGGAAACCACAGACAAAGGAAATAGGTCGAACCAGATTTCTATTACATAGCATCTTTCAAGACAGGATTAAAGTAATCATGTTTGTTTTAAATATTTCAAATCTGTCAAATGCTTTCTTAGGTTTTCTTCCCCACATCTACAGTTTTTCTTCTGAGATTAAGAAATCTAGCAGGCTAGAATCAAAAATTATGTTTTATCTCCAGTTAGAATGAACAGAATTAAAATGAGATGAGAATCAGGTTGTCTCCACAAGAACATGGGCAATACTAAGCAATGGAAGAGGGTTTGGGGGCAGGAGGACTGGGTTGTAGCATCATGTGTGGAATCCTAAGGCACCAGTACAAAGTCAGAGGGTCACCTGCTTGATAAAGGTTTAAAAGAACCACAGAATCTAATAATTTCAGAGCTGGAAAGGATTCTCAGAAAGCATATCAGCCTACACATTTTACAGATGAAATGCAGAGGTAAAGGGAACAAAATTACCCGGGAATATTCATAACACTTGATTAGCACTTCACCAAGCATTTACACATTTATTGCCCCATTAAATCCTCATAAAGTGCTGGTAAATAGCAATTATTAATTTTTCTTTTCAGAAGAAACATCGGGGCTCAGAGCGTGGGGCAGAGAAAGCTAGTTCTCACCAGTGCTCACATTTCTCCTCTTGCAGGACATGCCACAAGCTCACAGTTCTCAGCTCTCTGGCAGTTGGTGGAGTGGGCTGGCAGAGAACTGAGTTTTGGCTAATGGAATGTGGCAAGAGCCCCCCTCCCCTTTCTGGGCTGACTAAAACCTGGTATACAATCCTCTCTTCCACACATTCACTCTTCTCTTTTGCCTGCCATTAGATCATTAGATGTACGGGATCCAGTAGAGGATCTGAGGCCCCAGGGGATGAGGAAACCACCGCTTGGCAGGAGCCTGGGTTCCCTGAATGACTCTGTGGAGCAGAGATGTTTTTTTCCATTCACTGACCCAAGTTAGACTGCAACAGGAGTGAGAAATAAACCTTTATTGTGTCCAGGCACTGAAGTTTTGGTGGTGGTTGTACCGGTTAGACTAACTAACATAGAAAGGCTAAGGGACTCATGCAAAATCTAGATATTAACTTAATAAAAATCTGCTGAGCACTTATTATACATGCCAGACATTGTGGCACAGTATGGCACTGTGTGTCCATCAGTGAATTTGAGAGAGATCTGGGCCATGACCTCATGGGGCTTAATCTAGTAGCTCACACAGTTGTGGACAGGGCTAGGATGCAAATGAAAATCTGCTAACTCTAAATTTCTTCTATTTGCTACTTCACATCTTTCCTCCCAAATAATATGAATCAAAATGTATGACATTCCTCAAAGATTGCTTTGGGAAAAATAGAAGATTCATCCCACCATATGAATTATAGGATGGAGAAAAAGAGGTAGAGATTCTTTGTTAAACTTCTATGTCCTTCCAGACCTGAGGAGGCTCAGCCATGAAAAAATTCCCCTGTACGGGATGGCTCAGTCAGTGAAGCATTTGACTTCAGCTCAGGTTATGATCTCGGCATCCTGCATCCTGGACGTCTGCATCCTGGGATGGAGCCCCACAATGAGGACCTCCATTGTCGTCGTCATAGTCATGGTTGGGCTCTGTGCTCAGCGTGGAGTCTGCCCCTCCCCCTCCCCCTGCTCGGTCTCTCTCTCTGAAATAAATAAATAAAATCTTTAAAAAAAAATTAGCCTGTACTGTAGAGCTTCAGTCAGTAGAAGAGACTGGAAAACCATTGTTTTCATTTATTTAAATTTTCAGTTATTTAAGGATTAACTTAAACCATGTATTTCAACTTACATTGTGAAAAGGCATGAGTCCATTCCCCTTTATTACTAAGTAGTAGGTGATTTTAACTCCTCCAGATCTAAAATTCTATGAGCCTATGGCTTTTTAAAAATTTTTTATTTAAACTCAATTAACATATAGTGTATTACTACTTTCATAGGTAGCATTTAGTGATTCATCAGTTGCATACAACACGCAGTGCTCATTCCTTCAAGTGCCCTCCTTAATGCCCATCACCCAGTTACCCCATCCCCCCACCCACCTCCCCTCCAGCAACCCTCAGTTTGTTTCCTAGAGTTAAGAGTCTCTTATGGTTTGCCTCCCTGTTTTCATCTTACTTTATTTTTAATAAAAATATGTTAATGTTTTGCTAAAATATGTTACATTAATGTTTTGCTTCTTAAATTCCACATATGAGTGAAATTGTATGGTATTTGTCTTTTCTCTGACTGACTTATTTTGCTGAGCATAATACCCTCTAGTTCCATCCGCGGAGCCTATGACTCTTTCTGATAACTGTGGCTTTCTGGTACCTCATGATCACTACTCAGAACTTTTCTCATTATAATGTATTGTTACAGGACTGGGCTGTACCCCAAGCAATTGGTTGGATTTTTTTTTTAGAATACTCAGAGCCTAGTTTCTTATGCTTTACTCTCTTTTCTAGATGATTAATTTTGGCAAGTGTGTAGGACAAGCTGACATGGCCAATAGACTCTGAGTTTTCATTTGTTTCTCGGATATTGCTCGAAAAAAATTCAAATATATATGTACTTATCTAATTTTTCCTCTTATCTAAGTGAATTTTACATGATCCTTATTACATCGGTTAAGAGTCATTTGTTTATAAGTAACAGAAATATTCATTCAAATGGGCTTGAGCAAAAAGTTAATTTTTGATTCAAGTAATTAGGCCTGGGTTTCTCTTTCTCCATCTTTTGGCTCCATGTCTTTTAGGTTGACTCCATTCTCAGACAATCCCTTCATGTTCATGAGACGGATGCAGAAATGCCAACCTCATAAACCCTTAAGTTCATATCCCGAGGAGCGGAAAAACATACCTGCTGGTGGCATTCATAGAAATCTTGAAATGTCCTCAGACTGCACCGGTTTGGGTCATGCACCTACCTCAGGAACACATGTGCATGTTATCTTGGGCCTTCGTCATGGCTCCATTCTTGATATGGAGAATGCATTGAGACCTCACAGACTCAGAGTGGGGAAAAGGTAAATCCCTAGAAGAAAACTAGAGGCTAATTCCATTGAGGCAGGCAAATAAGAACTACGGAATGCAATGACTTAACACTGCATTAAATACATTAATGATTATAAGCATTGAACCAAAATCAGATTCTTTTTAAAGAACAAAGCCATTAACCAACTTGGATAGCTGTCCTTGAACTCAGCAAATGTCTCGGTAACACAAGGATTAAGGGTTCTACTTAGCCTTAAGGACTAGAAAAGCTGGAAGAGTAGACAGTAAAACCTGTCAAAATAACTCTCTGTTAGAGAAAGTGTAAGCTTGAGTAAGCACTTGGTAGGTTATTTATAACTAAAGGGGAGAAAGATAAGAAAGTATACATACTTTCTCTTACAAATCATTTATTTCTTGTTCCCTTAGAAATGGACAATTTAATAAAGCAACAAGATAATATACATTCAGTGCAATAATGTGATGGGGAAATACACAAGGAAGGGAAATACAATTTAAATTGAGGTTGTTAATAAGAAAAAGATCCTTGGGAGATTAACTGTGATAGATATTCTAATATTAGGTGTAAGTAGGGAAAAAATCAGTTTGAACAACTGCTGTTTTTTTTTAAAGATTTTATTTATTTGACAGAGAGAGACACAGCGAGAGAGGGAACACAAGCAGGGGCAGTGGGAGAGGGAGAAGCAGACTCCCCGCTGAGCAGGAAGCCCAATGCGGGGCTCGATCCCAGGACCCTGGGATCATGACCTGAGCCGAAGGCAGACGCTTAACGACTGAGCCACCCAGGCGCCCCAACAACTGCTGTTTTTATTAGGAAAAACATAATAGCCATTTGTGGTCACTTTATTTCCTACCATTTGGGTTCGATGTTTGAGATGCTTATCAAAATGAAGTTAACTTCATCTTAAAGGATTTAAAGGATAAAGGATTGAAGACCTAAATGTGAGACCTGAAACCATAAAACTCCCAGAAGAAAACACAGGCAATAATTTCTTTGACATCAGTCATATAAACATTTTTCTAGGTTTGTCTCCTGAGACAAGGGAAACAAAAGCAAAAATAAATCATTGGGACTATACCACAGAATAAAAGGCTTTTGCACAGCAAAGAAACCATCAACAAAACAAAAAAGCAACCTACTGAATGAGAGAAGATATTTGCAAATGACCTATCCAATAATGGGTTCATATTGAAAATATATAAAGAACTTATACAACACCAAAAAAACAAATGATCCAATTAAAAAATGGGCAGAGGACCTGAACATTTTCCCAAAGATATACAGATGACTAACAGATGCATGAAAAGATGCTTAACATCACTCATCACCAGGGAAATGCAAATCAAAACCACAATGAGATATCACTTCATACCTGTCAGAATGACTAAAATAAAAAACACAAGAAATAAAAATGTTGATAAGGATATGGAGAAAAGGAACCCTCATGCACTTTGATGGGAATGCAAACTGGTGCAGCCACTGTAGAAAACAGTATGAAGGTTCCTCAAAAAGTTAAAAATAGAACTAGCCTATGATCCAGTAGTTCTACTACTGGGTATTTACTTGAAGAAAACAAAAACACTAATTTGAAAAGATACATGCACCCCTATGTTTATTGCAGCATTATTTATAATAGCCAACATATGGAAGCAACCCAAGTATCCATTGATAGATGAAAGGATAGGGCGCCTGGGTGGCTCAGTCAGTTAAGCGACTGCCTTCAGCTCAGGTCATGATCCCAGGGTCCTGGGATCGAGTCCCACATCAGGCTCCTTGCTCCGCGGGGAGCCTGCTTCTCCCTCTCCAATTCCCCCTGCTTGTGTTCCCTCTCTCGCTGTCTCTCTCTCTGTCAAATAAATAAATAAAATCTTTAAAAAAAAAAAAAAGCTTTAAAAAAAGAAAGGATAAAGCTGTGAGTTTTATATATATATAATGGGATATTAGCCATAAAAAATTAAAAAGCCATAAAAAAGAATGAGCTCTTGCCATTTGTAACAACATGGAAGGATATAAAGGGTATAATACTAAGTGAAATTAGTCAGACAGACAAAGACAAATACCACGTACAATATGATTTCACTCGTATGTGGAATTTAAGGAACAAAACAAATTAAAAAAAGAGATAAACCAAAAAACAGACTCTTAAATACAAAGAACTGGTGGATGCCAGAGGGAAGGTGGGTAGGGAGAGGAGTGAAATAGATAAAGGGGATCAAAAGTGCACTTACCTTGATGAGCACTAAGAAATGGATAGAACTGTTGAATCACTTTATTGTATACGTGAAACCAATATAACACTGTATGTTAATATGCTTCAATTTAAAAAGGGGGGAATGAAGTTAACCTTTGACAATATAAATGAAATAAGCTTTGACAATATAAATTCAAATAAGACTTATTTGAAGTCATTGTATGAGTGAGGTCTCTCTCCTTTGGTGAAAAGTGACTGAAACCCAAGTCAAAACTAGCTTAGGCAAAAAGGAATCTGTGTTGGAAGGCTCATGGGTTCTGAGATGGCAAGAGCACACCTGGGCCTCAGACAAGGGATCAGAGATTCAAATGCCACCTGGAGTCTTCTTTCATCTCTCATCTCTGTTTCTCTTGTACTGGCTTCTTCCTAAAAACTATGCCACAAACACATCGATGCTTCATCTCTCTGTCTTAGAGAGGGAGTAAGCCTCTTTCCCAGCATCAGTTTTTCAAGTCCCAAGGAAGGACTCTCATTGGCCTGGTTTAGGTCATCTGCTCACTGAAGACCAAAACACAGTATTTTTGATCAGCCCTACTTGATGTGGTTACTCATCTTTAGTCCAATAAACTTTAGTCAGGAGTTTGGACTCCCTACAGATGTTTGTAGGAGGGAAATGGACATTTTCTAGAAGAAAGAGGGTTGGAATACTTGGTCAACAAAATCAGAGATATTTACAGCAGACACCCAATTCTTTTCTTAATGATAAAGAATATTAAAGTCAATAAACATAATTATCATTTTAGTAAGTAGAGACTTAACAATTCCAACACTAAAGCCCACATGCCAGGATAAAATGCTTGACACAGGAGATAACCCAAATATTTCACAAGTGGCTTCAGTCTTTGCTTTGGTGCCCAGCCTTTGCAGATGGCCTCACTTAATGCATATTTAAAGACAGAGCTTCACCCAGGTTCCTAAAATGAATCCTAACCTTTGGAGTTCTATGTGCCACTCTGGGACTCAAGGTCACAGCATCCTTATCTTGCTTCTGACCTTAAGCTTCAGGTCTGATAATTAGACCTCTGCTTTGCTTATCTTCACTTAAGCCAAGTTTCTCCTTCTCTCTGACCTTCCATTCCCTCAAGTGATCACCATATAGCCATAGGCCTTCACAGGCAAGCTTCTTTAAAGGAATAGTACCCCCAGATCATGGTTTCTAAATATCATTTTCCATTCAAAGGAAACAGGAGTCCTTAGACAAATGGCTGATGCTAGGGCTAGGGCAGGGAAGAATAAGAGGAGCCTAAAACATCTTACTATGCAAGAAAGTAGAGGTAGTCAAAAAATGATGGGACATGTCAAATGGCTTGAAGGTCTCCTTATGTCACTTGACTTCTTAGGGGCATATAAAACTACTAATATTCTCCTTGAAACTTTTTCCTTCTCTAACTTCTGGTCCTTTTCTACTTCTGATTCTCTTCTCTTCTTTTGTCAATGGCAGCTTCTTCTAAGAGTCATTTCTGGGTATCTCACTTTCTGCTCACCTCATAAATACAGGTGTTCCTTGGGGTCCTGTCCTCAGCCCTTTTCTCTTCTCATTCTATTCCCTCCCTGGTGATCTTAGTTAACCCCACAGCTTCAATTATTATATAAATAATGGCTCTCAAATATATATTTCTGAGTATACTTATGTATGGGTAGAGATAAGAGATAGATACACTCAGCACAGACATCTCTCTTAAGCCCCAGAGCCATATAGCCAACCAAAAGCCTCCTGGATAGCTCCACGAAGTTTAAACCACTACTATCTCAAAGAAAACCTGTTAAAAATTGAAGACATTACCTTCCTCTCATCTAGTATTCTTTATTTCTATTACTAGTACTACTAACACCTGATTGTCCAAGCAAGAAACTCTGGGATTATTCTTAATGTCTTTCAGTCAGAGACAACCAGGAACACATCTCTAGTTGGAGGTGAGTTTATAACACTTCAGGAAGAATGCACAGCATAGGGAACCATGGAACTCAGTACAAGAGCATTATAAAGAACCCATATAGGATTTGCTATTTGTGTGAGAGATTTGAGAGAGGGTCTAAGGAAGCAGAGGCCTATTCTAGATTGGATGCTGTCAGAAAGAGGGGGAATTTTATGATTGAGATCTCAACACATCTTACATGCAGGATGCACCATCCAGAGCAAGGATAATGCTATAATTGGTAAGAAGTAGCTGTTGCTCATTTCAACCGAAAGAAGGGGGTGTGTGGAATTTGGTGGATGGCACAGTGACCGCTTTTGTTTGTGCTTAGACAAAATTATGGAATGAACCTATTTTGTCTCATGTTACTATGGCCTCAGAATAATCTTATGCCCAACAGGAAATAACATGGCCTACCTGTAAATGCCAGGCCAGCTTCTGAATGTCAGGAGCTGTCATTTCCCCCTTCCTCATTCATTACATTCATTACTAATATTCCCATATAAATTAGTTACCAAGTCCTATTAATTTTCTCACATATCTCTGGGCTCTGTCCTCTTCTCTCCATCTTCTTTGCTTCCTCTCTAACCCAGGCCATTGTCATTTGTCATCTGAATGACTACATCAGTCGCTGAACAGTTCACCCAACATTTCATCTCCCTCCTATTCCAGTCCATCAGCTCCCCTCCATCCTTTACCCACCATGATGTGGGTAAATACAGCACCCCTGCTTAAACGCTCCTTTGGTTACATTACCAGCTGTGTTGCTAATATTTAAGTGGTAAAATTAAAAATCAGTAAGGTTAGCAATGAAAATTAATTTTTTTCTTTTCTCCCTAAAATGAATCAAAAAAGGTGGATGGATGTATTTACATAAGGAATCAACTGAATATGGAGACTGTTTTGATATTCTGATTCCCTATTAAGAAATTATGACTCAATGTGAATCAACAGAGTGACAGGACTGCTAAAAAACTTACTGCATTATTGGCACCATTAGCAGAAGTGTATTTATTGTCCAGAACAAGAAATTTATGTGCAATTCAGTTCTGGGTAATACATTTTAAGAAAGACATTATTAAAAGAATATGTCCAGAAGAGGGCAACCAGGACAAGGAGGTTCTGGAAACCATGTCATATCCAATCAGAACAAGTGAGGCTTACAGAAAAATAACGGGGGATATGACAAGTGTTTGCAAATATCCAAAGGGCTGTCATATGCAGAAGGGAGTAAATTTATTTTGTACAGTTCCAGAAGTAGGATCAAGTCTGAAGACTACGAATCAGAGGAAGATTGATTTCTATTCAATCTAAGAAAACATTTTCTAATAATCAGAACAGTCCAATAATGAGTTGGCTTCCTGGAAAGGTAATGAACTCCTAGTTACTAGAAGAGTTCAAGCCAAGCCAAAGCTGAATAATGGTCTGGAAAGTATACGGTAAAACAGGAGTTGTCAAATCTTCTGTTGAAGGGGATAGTTCTATAATCTGGTGTGGTGTGATACTCTTATAAATTACAAAAAAAAAAAAAAAAACAAACAAACCCTAAATTAGTAGAAATGAAAAAAGTTAAAAGTACAGGCTTATATTTTTTACTATCTGATTCAATGAACATTAAATTTCAGCAACTAGAATTTGAACAAACATAAAAGGGAAAAAGTGATAAAACTTGCTCACTGAAAATGCACATTTAAGATTAGAGAATTTCTAGAATTTCTAGAACTGAAGAAAATTATGAGTGTATTGTAATTCTCTAGACTAGACCATTACGTACACACTTTGAATAAATACCTTGTGTATTAATATTTTTAAGTTTTTAACATGACAGATTAGCTAGTTTCTTATTAAAATATCTAATCCAGGGCGCCTGCATGGCTCAGTTGTTAAGCATCTGCTTTCGGCTCAGGTCATGATCCCAGGGTCCTGGGATTGAGCCCCGCATCAGGCTCCCTGCTCTGCAGGAAGCCTGCTTTTTCCTCTTCTATCCCCCCACCCCGCCCCCGCTTGTGTTCCCTCCCTTGCTGTGTCTCTCTCTGTCAAATAAATAAATAAAATCTTAAAAAAATTATAAAATATCTAATCCAGGTTGGACTGACAATACTACTTTCAGGGAATGATGTATATCTAAACTGCTTCTGTGCGTTGCTTTAATATTATTCATAAGAAATAACTATATTTACAAAGGGATGATGATGAGGAAAATGGAAAAAAGAGATTTTAAAATAATTTCCACATGCTCGGACTATTCATTTTTAACTCTGTCCAAAATGAAGCGAGTGATGCTGTATTTTCAAAATTCATTTTCAATTCTTCACTAGTTGCCAGTTTATAATTAAATTTAAATCATTTTTTTATGAAATAAATGGATTCCAGATCCATGAATTGGCTGTATCTGGACATTCTTTTAGTGGAAAATAAAATTCAAAGCATCCGATCAAATTCATAATGGTTTGATAACTTTTTTGCAGATGTGCAACATCAAGATAATCACCTTCACTGGGACTTGTTGTTAAATTATGGAACATGTAAGTCTATAGAAACCCTATTCTTTCAAGCTTCTACCTTTTGTTGTGCCCTTCAATTTGATCTGCCATTGAAAAACATGTTGCGGGGCGCCTGGGTGGCTCAGTCGTTGAGCGTCTGCCTTTGGCTCAGGTCATGATCCCAGGGTCCTGGGATTGAGCCGCACATCGGGCTCCCTGCTCCGCGGGAAGCCTGCTTCTCCCTCCCACTCCCCCTGCTTGTATTCCCTCTCTCGCTGTGTCTCTGTCAAATAAATAAATAAAATCTTTAAAAAAAAAATAATAAAATAACCTGAATGTTTAAAGAAGACACTGGTTGGTTCTGCCATGAGGTGATCTTGGGCAAATTTACTGAATCTCTGTTCCCCTCTCTGTAAAATCAAAGTATGTACCCAAAAATCATCTTGAAGGTGTCTTTCGGGTCTACTATTCTATCTTCCACAATCCTACTGATGGTAGTTATAGCTGGGTGGCAATGATGAAAAGGGCCAATGGGATTAATTAAAATTGCCATACTGACCACGTTATTAACCACAAACTATGCTCTAATTCAAGACAAGTTAAAGAAAGTGATTCATTAGTAATTCAATGTGCTTTGGATTATGGAGAAGGAAGAAGTGAATTCTGACTAGAAGGGAAAGGAGAAAAGGTCTGGGCAAGATATTTTGTCAGTCAGGAATGAGGTCTCATCTTTGAATACACTGTGGCTTGAACTCTAGGTGCTTAATAAAATTTGCTGAAATAATTAAATGCCTGGAGAGAACATTAGAAAATATAATATTGCTGAATTAAAGACTGACTCAAGATTCTACTTGCAATATCCAGATGTAATTGTGGAACTCTGCCTCAGTTTCTCCATCTAAAAATGTACTAATTTACAAGCAACATTGTAAGAATTTAGGCAATCACAACTGCGAAGCATTTTAGGTTCCTACAGGAAGATGCTATATAAATATGAGGTGATGTTACTAAATCAAAGCAGATGCCTTTGTACAAAACTAGAAAGCACATTACATATTCTTCCTGAGCATTTCTTCCTGATGTGTTAAAATATCTTTTCTTTCAAAAGGTTACACAGCACATTAGAAAATAGTTGGGGGTAATGGCCGAATTGTAATTAGGACAATATTTACAAATTATTTTGCTAAGAATATTAGCAAGTCATTTTGAACTTCTGAGAAAAAAAATCTAAGAAATCATTCCCTTTGACTATAAGCCATGGAGACATTTATTTATGCCTCCAGCAAATAAAATAATTTGCTAACCTCTTGTGTTTATGTGCTGATATTCAAGTTAACTCATTTCTGGAAATTGAAAAATACACATCTGAAACTGGAAAAATATTCCTTAAGTCAGGGTTTGTTCACATTGCTAGGGCCTTCCAAAATGAAGGCATATGATGTCTTGTTTTCTTCTGTTCTTAAAAAAATGTTTGGAATCTAACTAAGGTTGCTTTCTTAGAATATGTGGAAACCACACTTTCTATCTTGTATATCAATACCAGTACTAATATTATTATGTACTTAGCTGCACGCAAGTAAGAACTAAGGTATGATGTATTTTGAAATAGCCTTTAATGAACTGAAAAACCACAGATTCTATTCCCAGGAAAACACACAAGATACATATTCTCAAAAATTCTACACAACTTCAGGAGTTTCATAGATACCCTGCAACCCCTAATCCCATTCATGAAATGAGAGGGTTATAATCCTCTGCATTATAGCAATTCTTTTATAAAGTCATATGTCTGTGGTACAATGAATGTACCAGCCCATATTAAGCACTGGGGACACAGTGGTATACATAGCCAGTCAGGGACCTTGCAAGTTAGAGAGTTTACAGTCCAGTAGATAAGATGGATATTTATCAAATAATCATACACACACAAATGCTTAATTAAAAACTTTGATTAAGTGCTCTGGAGTTAAGAACTGTATCTAACTTTCTTCAGATACCATGGGGGCAAGAAGAGAATGGAAAGAAATATTTAAAGCATTGAGAGCAAAAAAACCCTACCAACCTAGAATTCTCTACCCTGCAATATTATCCTTCAAAAGTGAGGGAGAAATAAAAACTTTCTCAAACAAAAATTTAAAGAATTTGTTGTCACTAGACCTGTCTTGCAAAAAAATATTAAAAGTAGTTCTTTAGAGGAAAAGAAAATTATACAGGTCAGAAACTCAGATCTACACAGAGAAAGAGCAATGAAGAAAGAACAAGTGAAGGTAAAACACAAACTTTAACTTTTCTTATTCTTCACTGATCTAACATTAACAGTTTGTTTAAAAAATAGCAACAGGGGCACTGGGCCGCTCAGTCGGTGGAGCCTGCAATTCTTGATCTTGGCATTGTGAGTTCGAGCCCCATGTTGGGTGTAGAGATTACTTAAAAATAAAAAATTATTTTTTAAAAATAGCAGCAGTGTATCTGATTATATGTATATATGCTTATGTATGAGAAATGAATGACAGCAACGATACAAGAGACAGGAGGGAGGAATTAGGATTATTTTGTTATTATAAAGTACTACCCATGATGCAATATAGTGTTACTTGAAGGTGGACTTGGCTTAGTTGCAAATGTATATATGCAACCACTCTAGGGCAACCACTAAAAAAGATTTTAAAAAAATAAGTGTATTACAACAGGGCCTGGCATGTAGGTAAGGCCTTAAGGGAAAAAAAAAAAAAAGAATAACAGATGTGCTAAGAAAGGAGAGAAAACAGAATCATATAATCAAAACCACAAAAGGCAGAAAAAGAGTAAAACACAACAATAGAAACAAAGAACAAGGGCAACAAACAGAAAACAGTAGCAAATATAGTGGATAATAACCCAACTATATCAATAATCACTTTGAATGTCAATGGTCCCGATGCATCAATTAGAAGACAGAGATTGTCAGAGTAGATAAAAAACAAGACTTAATTCTATGTTGTCTGTAAGAAACCCACTTAAAATGGAAAAACACACATAGATTAAAAATAAAGGGAGAGAGAGGGGCACCTGGGTGGCTCAGTCGTTAAGCATCTGCCTTCGGCTCAGGTCATGATCCCAGGGTCCTGGGATAGAGCCCCACATCGGACTCTCTGATCAGGGGGAAGCCTGCTTCTCCCTCTCCCACTCCCCCTGCTTGTGTTCCCTCACTCGCTATCTGTCAAAATAAATAAATAAAATCTTTTTAAAAATAAATAAAGGGAGAGAGAGAAAGATATACTATACTAATACTACTCAAAAGAAAGCAGGAGTAGCCATATTAATTTCAGACAGAGCAAGCTTCGGAGCAAGGAACCCTATCAGGGAAAAGAAGGGCATTACATAATGATAAAAGGGTAATTTTTCTAGAAGACATAACAACCGTTAATGTGTATGCACCTAACAACAGAATGTCAAAATATGTGAGGCAAAAACTGATAAAACTGCAAGGAGAAACAGATGAATGCAGTACTGTAATTGCAAACTTTAATCCGCTCTATCAGAAATGGACAGATCCAGCAGGCAGGAAATCAGTAAGGACATAGCTAAACTCAACAACACCATCAGTCAACTAGATATAATGGACATCTAGAGATTACCTCAACCAACAACAGTAGAATATATATTCTTCTCAAGTTCACATGGAACATTCACTAATATAGACCACATTCCTGGCCATATAAGACAACTTACCAAACTTAAAATAGAAATCACACAATGTCTGCTCTCAGACCACAATGGGATTAAACTAGAAATCATTTACAGAAAGACAGCTGAAAAATCCCAAATACTTGAAGATTAAATAACACACTGCTAAATAACACGAGTCAAAGAAGAAATATCAAGAGAAATTAAACAGTATTTTGCACTAAATGAAAATAAAATAAAACTTATCAAAATTTGTGGGATGCAGTGCAAGCCATGCTTAAAGGGAAATTTTTTTTTTAAAGGTTTTATTTATTCATTTGAGACACAGAGATACAGAGAGAGAGAGAGCATGAGCAGTGGGAGAGGCAGAGGGAGAAGAAGCAGACTCCCCGCTGAGTCAGGAGCCCGATGTGGGGCTCAATCCCAAGACCCTGGGATCATGACCTGAGCTGAAGGCAGACGCGTAACCATCTGAGCCACCCAGGCGACTATATGGGTTAGATCAAGAGAAATATCTAAAATTAACCATCTAAGTTTCCACCTTAGGGAACTAGAAAAAGAAGAGCAAATTAAATCCAAAGTAAGCAGAAAAAAAGAAATAAGAAGAATTAGAGTAGAAATCAATGAAAATGAAAACAGGAAATCAACAGAAAAAATTGATAAAACCGAAAGCTGGTTCTTTGTAAAGATGAATAAAAAATAATAAGCCACTAGCCAGGCTAAGAAAAAAAGAGACACAAATTGCTGATACTACAATTCCCATGGATAACTCTATACCACAGATAATTTAGATGAAGTGGACCAATTCTATGAAAGACACAATCTGGCAAAATTCACACAAGATATAGACTACTTAAATAAGCCTGTATCTATTAAAGAAATTGCATTGGGACAACTGGGTGGTTCAGTCAGTTAAGCATCTGCCTTTGGCTCAGGTCATGATCCCAGGGACCCACATCAGGCTCTTTGCTAGCCTGCATCAGGATCCTTCTCCCTCTGCCTGCTGCTCCCCCTGCTTGTGCTTGCGCGCTCTCTCTCTCTGTCAAATAAAGTCAGTCAGTCAGTCAGTCAATAAATAAATAAATAAATAAATAAGGAAATTGTATCAGTAATAACCTTCCACAGAACATAAAGCACCAAGCCCAGATGTGAATTCTACCAAACATTTAAGGGAGCAATAATATCAATTCTCTACTATCTTTTACAGAACACAGAGCAGAGGGAATACTTCATAACTCATTCCATGAGGCCAACATTACCCTAATACCAAAACCAAAGACATTACCAGAAGAGAAAACTACAAGCCAATACCTAAATAAAATGAATATAGATGCAAAAATCCTCAACAAAGTATTAGCAAATCAAATTAAAAAAAAGTATAAAAGAGAATTATGCACCATGATCAAATGGGATTTATGCCAGGTATGTAAGGCTTGTTCAACTTTCAAAAATCAATTAATATAATCCTCCAGTATTGAAGAAGAAGACTGACACTATCTTATTTCAAGTCTTACTATAAAGCTACAATTTTCGGGGCGCCTGGGTGGCTCAGTCGTTAGGCGTCTGCCTTCGGCTCAGGTCATGATCCCAGGGTCCTGGGATCGAGCCCCGCATCGGGCTCCCTGTTCGGCGGGAAGCCTGCTTCTCCTTCTCCCTCTCCCACTCCCCCTGCTTGTGTTCCCTCTCTCACTGTGTCTCTCTCTGTCAAATAAATCAATAAAATCTTTAAAAAAAAAAAATAAAAAAAAAATAATAAAGCTACAATTTTCAAGAGATTGTGGTACTAGTGAACTAATAGACAAAATATTTCAAAAGAATAGAACAGGGGAGCCTAAAAAATAGAGCCACACAAAAATAGTCAACGTATTTTTGATGAAGGAGTAAATGCAATACAATGAAGCAAAGATAGTCTTTTCAACAAATGGAGCTGGAACAACCACACATCCACGTGCAAAAAAAAAGAATCTAGGCACAGACCTTATATCCTTCCTAAAAATTAACTCAAAATGGACCACACACACACACACACACACAAAGATCACAGACCTAAATGTAAAATGCAAAACTATAAAATATAAAACTTTCAGAACATAGGAGAAAATTTAGATGATCTTGGGTTTGGTGATAACTTTTTAGATACAATATCAAAGGCATGATCCATGAAAGAAAAAACTGATAAACTAGACTTAAGGAAAATTAAAAATTTCTTCTCTGTGAAAAGACACTGTGAAGAGAATGAAAAGGCAAGCCACAGAGTGGGAGAAAATATATGTAAGACACCTATCTAATAAAAGACTGATATATAAAATATACAAAAAGACTCTTAAAACTCAACAATAAGAAAACAAGTAACCCAATTAAAAAATGGACCAAAGACCTTAACAACAGACACTTCACCAAAGAAGATATACAGATGGCAAATAAGCATATGAAAAGATGCTCTACAGGCAATATATCAAAGAAACGCAAATTAAAACAACTAAGATACCACTACACACCTATTAGAATGGCCAACATCTAAAAACACTGACATCACCAAATGCTGGTGAAGATATGGAGCAATGGAAACTCTTATTCACTGTTGGAGGGAATGTAGAATGCTCCAGCCATTTTGGAAGCAACCTGGGCAGTTTCTTACAAAACTAAACATATTCTTACCTTACAATCCAGTAATCATGCTCCTTGGCATTTACTCAAAGGAGCTGAAAACTTATGTCCACATACCTGTGCACAGATGTTTATAGCAGCTTTATTTACAATTCCCAAATTTGGGAGGAACCAATATACCCTTCAATATATGAATATATACCCTTCAGTAGGTGAATGGATAAAGTGTGGTATATCCAGACAATGGAATATTTTTCAGCACTAAAAAGAAATTAGCTATCAAGATATGAAAAGACATATTAGTAAGTGAAAGAAACCAATCTAAAAATGCTACATTCTGTATGATTCTAACATATAACATTATGGAAAAGGCAAAACTATGAAGACAAGAAAGATCAGGAACCTCTGATCTGGAATTAGGAAGGAAAAGAAAATGAATAGGCAGACACCAGTTTTAGGGGTTTTTAAGGCAATGAAACTATGCTATAGATACTGTAATGGTAGATATATGCCATTCTGTATTTGTCAAAACCCAAAGAATGCACAACACCAAGAGTGAACCCTAATGTGAACTATGAACTCTGGGTGATGATGTGTCAATATAGGTACATCAACTGTAACGAATGTATTATCCTGGTGGGTGATATTGATAAGGGGGAAGCTATGCATGTGTGGGGATATGGGAAATATCTGTACCTTCCATTTAATTTTGCTGTGAACCTAAAACTGTTCTAAAAAATAAAGTATTTTACTTTTTTTTTTTAAGATGTATTTGTTTGGGGGGGGCGGGCAGAAGGAGAGGGAGAGAGTCTGCACTGAGCACAGACCCTGAGATTATGACCTGAGCTGAAAGCAAGTCAGACATTTAACCAACTGCACCATTCAGGTGCCCCTAAAAATAAAGACTCTTAGAAAAAAGGAAAAGTATCCAGCAGGATGTTAATAACAGCATTATTTATAATAGGGGACAAACAGAAAAAATGATTATGTCTAAAAGTAGGGAGTTAATTATAACAATCAGATTATACAATACTATGCATTTGTTACATGAGAGTATTTAATGATATGGCAAAAAAATCAATTATATTAAATGAAAAAAAGCAAGTTATAAAATAGCATGCATAATTAATACTACTTTTATTTTCTGAAATATAGTTATGCAGTGAAGTAAAATGGAAGAAGGAAAGCAAAAATTTTAGTGTTATCTTTACAAGGGACAATTATGGGTAATTTCTATTTTCTATTTATCTATTTTTTAATTAAAAAATAATAATGCATTATGTTCATGGTTAAAAAAAATCATTATAAAAATTAAGTACCTCAGTAGATCCTAGTGAAGTAGACACAATCATCCTTAGAAGGGACCATTTTTTTGCTATTGGGCTAGCAAAAAGTATAATGCCTCTTCGTATGTTTTACGGGTTTGGTAAATGCTTTACAACTAGATCAACAGAATAAATAATGAGTTCACTACTGCCATTTATTCTACTAGTCATTCTTACCTAAAGAACATCCAAATATTCTTTGGTAATTAAGCACTTTAAGTTACTACCTTTGGGTGAGCAACGTTTGAATTGAACACTATGTGAGAGTGCCCTCTGGTGGTTTCACTGATAGTGCTTTTTATCAGCCTAACCTGTTGATCCACCTCACCAATGGACACATGAGAACTGGGTAGTTAAAAAAAAAAAAACTGGGTAGTGAATTTTTCATGAAGCTAAATTAATTCCATTTAAAGGACCGTCCCACCTTATGTAGTTTTTAAGTTTCAGGGAAAAAGGAGACAAAAAAGTGGACATTTAATAAAATGTTAGTGATAGCAGATAAGTACCCCTGGGGTAGTAGGGAATGGAAGGAGCAGAAAGGAGGTGATGGTGGTGATAGAATATGTACTTACTTAGCAAAACTAAATAACAGCAATCCATGAAAACCAAAATTCCAGCAACTACAGTATTGATCTGTATTTCTAATACAATAAGATTGAAGTTAATTCTCCAAAGCTTTGGCATGCGGATGTGTGGTTTAAGAATCTTACAGTTGAACAATCTCCATTTAGTTCATCTTTGTACTTAGAAAAAAATTTTTTATTTAATTCAATTCTTTATTCTCCCTACTTTTAAAATGTGGCATATCTAAATCTTTATAAAAATTTGGATATAAATCAACCTGAAAAAAATTTAACCATTTTTCAATGTCATTAAACATGTCTGGTAAAACTTTCTGATTACTAAGTTCTATCAACTTGTTTTTCTTTAATCTTTCCCCCCCAATATATTAATGAAAAAGTAAGCCACTAAAAGACATTTCGTTTTGATCACAGAGGGTGGCCATTATTAATTATTTCCCTTACTCTTCCCTATTTATTATTCCATAGATTCTACTAAAAAACCTTCAGCTAGAGTTCCTTTATTAAAAGAACTAGATTCAACAACAGACTTTAATGAAGTTTCATTTCAGTGAATTTCATTTCAATTTCCCTTCACTGAAATCATCTTTCACATCAAATTTTAAAATACCACAAATATTTTACAAGTTTGAATAAAACATTTCTCCACCTTCTTAAGAGATTCCTCACCTCCTAAATAGAAATCACAGGGGCAGTAATGCCATCAAGGATCACATATAAAGTGGTAGTGACAATCAACAGCAGAATAATCTATTAACGTTCTCATAACACTAGTTTAGTGATATTAACATTTTAACCAGAGCTGCATGTGTTCTGAAGCTAGCATAATTTTTTAAAGAGCCAGTAAAAAAAAAATCTCAAAACAAATTATATAATTTGTAAGCAAAATGTACTTTCTTTCTAGGAAAGTACATTTTTGGGTGAAAGAGAATACCCCTTTGTCACTGTAATGTACTGTAAAAAAGCTTTGGGGCCTGACCATTTGGATTTTGGCTCTCCCACTTGCTAAGTAGATAGGGTTCAAGTCACTTGGCCCTACCCATAAAATGGGGATGATGCTCTATCTTTAAAGGATTATTGTGAGAATTTAATAATGATGTATATAAAGGACCCAGCAGACGGAACTAATTAAAATGTACCTACAGCTGACCCTTGATCAACAAGGGAGTTAGAGATACCAACCTGCCATGCAGTCAAAAGTCCATCTATAACTTTGACTCCCCCAAAACTTAATTACTAATGGCCTACTGTTGACTGGTAGCCTTACTAATAACATAGTCAGTTAACATATATTTTACATGTTATATGTATTTTATATTGTATTCTTACAATAAAGCTAGGGAGAAGAAAATGTTACTAAGAAAATCATAAGAAAGAGAAAATACATTCACAGTACTGGACTATATTTATTAAAAAAAAAATCTGTGTATAAATGGACCCACACGATTCAAACTGGAGTTGTTCAAGGGTCAACCGTAATTTAATTATTTCCTAGAAGCCACAAGAAAGAATTGTAACGTTTATTTTCTGGGTGGACCTCATGAGTTTCTTTTCAAAAGCAATTTAAAAATCT
>NC_138373.1:135659659-135674828 GCF_054177405.1 Leptonychotes weddellii | reverse complement strand
CTTGAAAAGAAGAAAATATTTAAGATATTATTTTATTAAATATTAACTGTTCCTGAAAGAAATATCAAATTTCTATGATTAGTTTGTTGTTCATTAGTACTCAATGAAATCAATGAAACCTAATATAATGTTAGATATATCCAAGATAAATATTTAAATTTTTCTTAATAAGAAGCCATATTTCCCCACTGTGAAAATTGTTTTCTACTAAATAAGCATTTTGGAAAGGTTTTTTGCCACTCTTGAGGTTAATTTCAATATGGTAACCTGGATAATTCATCCTTAATTAAAAATTAGTAATTGTCTTGGGGTGTCTGGGTGGCTCAGTTAAGTGTCTGCCTTCGGCTCTGGTCATGATCCCAGGGGCCTGGGATCGAGCCCCACATCGGGCTCCCTGCTCAGGGGGGAGCCTGCTTCTCCCTCTTCATCTGCCCCTCCTCCCACCTCATGTTTGCTCTCTCTCAAATAAATAAAAAATAAAATCTTTAAAAAAACACAAAAGCAAACTAATAATTGTCTTTTGAACATGCTCTATTTAAGTTTTATTTATAAGGGGATGTTCCCCCCTAAATGGAGGTCTCTTAAGCTGCAAAATCATGTTTTAATATACAATAGGATACGATTAATAATGTTTATAGAAAATGTATGTCACAAAAATGTTAAGAAGTGCAAATTAAAACAGTGAGTAACTTTTGTTTTTGCAATCACAAATATTTTAAAAATCATTAAGGCCCAACCCAAGCACAGGTGTGATGAAATAAGCAACATCAGACCCAACCTGTTAAAGTATTAACTGGTACAATACTTATGAAAAGCAGTGTGGCAATATATATAAAAAAAATTTTTAAATAGTCATAGCTTTTGATCTAGTAATTCCTCTTCTGGAAATCTAGTCTAAAGCATATAGAAAAACAGCTAAAATACTAACTATCTTAATACCAAAATATTAAATATTAATCAGGGAGGGGCAGATGCAGGATGCAAATTTATATATACAGTATGATTAAAGCCATGTAAAAATACACAAGCTAACAAAACTTATGAAATATATAAAAAGAGAAATGAAATGCATTGTTAGCAGTGATTGACTTTGAATGATTTCACCAGGGAGAATTTTTCTTTTTGCTTCTTTGCATTTCCTTATCCACAGAGAGTACATGTGTTTATGGTAATGAGTTCTCTTCAAAAATTCCCTTAAGACCAGATTTTGGCAATTTGGTCTTTTATCTACTTTTTTGCTAATATGGAAATCCAATGTAAGGATTTCTACACCATAAATGGTAAGACACGTATCTTATGCTCTTTACTTGTGATTAAGATATTGAAAGCATTCTTTTTTGCTTATCTTATGGTTTCATACAGGCAACTCTCCTATACATTGTTTTTTGATACCGATTTTTTGAAAATTGCAAAACAGAAATTAAGTTGAAATAATGAAGTACATCTATATACAATAACACAGAACATTAAGTTGTAGAATAATACATATAGCATAATATAATTTATGTAAACTTTTCTACAAGTACTTACACTGGCATAGAAAAATTATGGAAAATTATCATTTTCTTTTTTTTTTTAAAGATTTTATTTATTTATTTGACAGAGAAAGACACAGCGAGAGAGGGAACACAAACGGGGAGTGGGAGAGGGAGAAGCAGACTCCCTGCCGAGCAGGGAGCCCGATGCAGGACTCGATCCCGGGACTCCAGGATCATGACCTGAGCCGAAGGCAGTCGCTTAACCAACTGAGCCACCCAGGCGCCCGAAAATTATCATTTTCTTAAGGGTTCCAGTTATGTGCCAGATAATCAAGGTTTTACTAGTGCAACCCTGAAAGGTGTCCTCTTAAAGCAACTAATCACCAGAACAGGGGTTTGGGAAGTCACACTCTCTTTTTTTTTCAAGATTTTATTTATTTATGGGGAGAGAGAGAGCGAGCACATGCACATGAGTGGAGGGGAGCGGCAGGCAGAGTGAGAGGGAAAGCAGACACCCTGTGGAGCAGGGAGCCGGACAAAGGGCTCTATCCCAGCACCCTGAGATCATGACCCGAGCCAAAGGCAGACACTTAACAGACTGTGCCACTCAGGTGCCCTGGGGAAGTCACACTTTCTTACGATGCACAAATTTCAATATCTGCTACAATCACTAGCCAGGGGCAAGCACCTTAATTATAGGGTGCCCTTAAAACTTATCAGACTCAGACCCTTGAGAGAATTAAAAACCCACCCTATTAATAATTAACAAGAGAGTTAAATCAAGACTATTCCTGGAAAACCAAGACACACTGTTACCCTTCTTAAATAACACAATGACTCAGTGACATCTAAGTCCACAGTTCTTAACCCAGAGCAGAACTTTTATCTCCTGGTTCACACTGCAGCCTGATGTTCAGATCTGTTTCCTACTGATGGGAGTAACTAATTTTTGTGGCCTCCATGGAAAAATAATAAATAGTTATTTAAATAAAAGAGTACTGCTATTCATACATTTATAGGATCGCTCTACATTTTAAGAAATTTAAAATTATTTTCCAAATCCTTCTTACTTTCCATCAGGCCTTCTTTCAATCCTTCCATCCTTCTTTTTCCTTCAACATAACTTTGTATGTAGTAGAGCTATGTTAGCTTACTATCTTCTTTTTTAAGAGGTATTATGACAATCAGGATCATTTACCCATTCATTTATTAATTTTTAGACGTGTGAGCATCTACTACATGCCAGCGACTACTTCTAGGTGCTAAGAATTCTGTAGTACACAAAACAAGACAAAATCTCCACCCTCATGAAGCTTACATTCCAGTGCAGGAAACAGGAAAGCAAGTAAGTTGGCCAGGGAAGGTTTCAGGGAGTAAAAATCCAAAGGAAGTGAGAAAGCTAGGTTTGCTGATACTAGCAGGAATAGAATTCTATGTAGTGTGAACAGCAAGTAAAAGGGCTCTGAAGGAAAGGCATGTTCAAGGAATGGCCAAGAGGCCATGTGGCTGGAAAAGAGTAAACAAGGAAGAGAACTATAGGAAATGAGAGTGGAGAGGTAATGGAGGATCAGATCACACAGGTTCTTACAGGTAACAGTTAAGGCCTTTAGCTTTTTTCTGAGTAAGATGGGAAACTATTAGAAGGTTTTCAACAGAACAATTGTAAGAACTAAGGGAAGTTTTAACAATGTTACTCTGGCAACTTGCTAAGAACAGACTATAGAGAAGTAAAGCAGAAGGAGGGAGACCAGTTAGGAAGTAACTTCAATAAATCAGGCAAAAGATGGTGGCATGGACCAGGATGGTGGCAAAAGCAATGGTGATAACTGGTCAAATGTGGATATATTTTGGGAGACAGAGCTAATAGGATTTGCTGACAGATCAGATGTTGGGTGTAAGACAAAGAGAAGAGTCAAGAATGGCACCAAGGTTTCTGGCCCAAGCCACCAGAAGAATGGAGCTAGCATTAACTGAGATAGGGAAGGCTATAGGAGAAGTTGGTTTGTGGGAGACCATCAGAAGCTCAGTTAGAGACAATATTAAGTTAGGGATGCCTATTAGACATGTCAAGTAGGCAGCTAGAAGGATATACAGTTCTGGAGGTCAGGGGACAGGTCTTGACCAGAGATAGAATTGGGAGCCATTAGCATGCAGAAGGTATTTAAAGCCATGAGACTGGATGAAATCACTGTCTTAGAAAACGGGACAGGAAGGAGCAGACAACCGAAGACTGATCCTTGAGCACTCCAAAACTTAGAGGTAAAAAAGATGAAAAGGAATCAGTAGAAGAAACCAAGATAGTATATGAACTATGGATATGTAAAAACGGTTTCAATGGTTATTAAGGTTGAATTAAGGAGAAAAATAACAGAAAACCCACACACAACCATTAGGGACTGTAATATTGCTAAAATGACGTGTTCTGGAAAGAATTATAATGGAAAGAATGCACCATCACTTTTGATTTTTTTCATGCCAACTGAGGAAGACTGAAGAAAGGAAAAACAGCTTGTACATAAATGCTAGCAACTAAGGGCACTGACATACTTGTTTTCTGAGTACTGACGACCCTAAAGGCCAACAGGAGATACCTCAGGGGCTGCTGGGGAGGGCAAAACAACTCATAATCATGTCCTCAGCAACTATTTACAAAGGGGCTATCTAACACAAACTGCTGCTGGGAATATGAAAAAAATGGATTTGCATAAGGGGCACCTTTCAAAGAGTATGCTCCAAGTTCCATGACTTCCGGTAAATATAATGTAATGGCTAAGCTAGTTTAATTTGTTTTCATACCGTAATATCAAAACAGGAAGTAGCAGGAGCTGCATGGTTACATATGTTATCTTTTGAAATCAACCTCTGCACAAATGAATGTAAAAATAGTCATTAGGGCAAAGGCAGAGAGTAAGGAACTAAAAGTTCAATTTAACCCCAAACCCAATGTCCTGGATTTCCTCATCACCCACCTCCCATATTAAAAATTCAAAACAGCCCTAGCACCCACTCTTAGCATAAAGCCCAAAACTAAGAATCTCTGAACTGCCATCCCAAAGTAAATAAAATCACCAGGGTTAGGAAAAGGCAAAAGGCAATTCACAAATTTAGTAGTAACAATATTAACTTTAGACTTCCAGACTTGAGATTATCTAATCACCAATGTTTATTGGCCACTGGGCTATTTCATAGCATCAGTTTTGTACAGTCATGCTACCTACCCTTCCAGCCCACCCACTCTGGGCGAAGTCAATAATTAAATGCATGTAGGTTCAGGACTGAATGAAGTGAGGCAACACCTTGGGATCATGAAACTCACTTTGCTGACCTTGATTAAGAATTTGATAATAAGGAACATCCTACTCTACCTGAGACTCTCCTAAATAAAATGGGAATTGAATAAACCCACATAATTTGATAGCTAAACTCTGGGAATAAAACTTCTAAGAATCACTGAGAAATTTACCAGTGGACCACCCCCAAAACTAGCATAAATAAAGTACCATTTCAAAGAAAAACTGAGGGGCACTTGGGTGGCTCAGTTGGTTAAGCGACTGCCTTCGGCTCAGGTCATGATCCCAGGGTCCTGGGATCAAGCCCCGCATCGGGCTCCCTGCTCTGCAGGAAGCCTGCTTCTCCCTCTCCCACTCCCCCTGCTTGTGTTCCCTCTCTCGCTATCAAATAAATAATAAATAAAATCTTAAAAAAAAAAAAGAAAAACTGAACACCTTCAAGAAGCTGTGAAGATGGGCGCCTGGGTGGCTCAGTTGGTTGAGCAACTGCCTTCGGCTCAGGTCGTGATCCTGGAGTCCCGGGATCGAGTCCCGCATCGGGCTCCCTGCTCGGCAGGGAGTGTGCTTCTCCCTCTGACCCTCCCCCCTCTCAGGTGCTCTCTCTCTTAAATAAATAAAACCTTAAAAAAAAAAAAAAAAGAAAAGAAGCTGTGAAGATAATTAGGTAAGATAATATTTCATCAGACAGCAACTGGGCAAGCACTCACACACTGTATTAAGAATATTGTATTAGAGATCACGTGGAAAAGTACAAAACAAAAGATGCATTCCTGATGAAGAGAGAATAATCTAGAGCAGGAGATGTAAACAAAAATTTACCCACAAATATAAATATAACATTAACAGATATCTAGCCACCTATAGTTATATATAGTTGGGCTAACAGGGGTAACAGCTATTCAAAATGACTATAATCAAATTAAATTTCATGAAGAAAGTGAGCTAAGGGCAAATGACAGAAAAATGAAAGTACTGAAAATCAAAGGAAACAGCATTTAAGATGGCTTAATACTGAAATGAAAAGTAAAACTGGACAAAAAAGCAAAATCCAACTATATTCTACTTCTAAGAAACCCACCTGAAATATAAAGACACAGATAAGTTAAAAGTAACAGAAACAGAAAGATCATGTAAACACTAGTCAAAAGAAGCCTGGATGGGCTATATTAATATTAGACAAATTATGTTTCAGGATATGAAATATTAGCAGCAATAAAAAGAAGACTTCAGGGGCGCCTGGGTGGCTCAGTCTAAGCGTCTGCCTTCGGCTCAGGTCATGATCCCAAGGGTCCTGGGATCGAGCCCTGCATCGGGCTCCCTGCTCGGCGGGAAGCCTGCTTCTCCCTCTCCCACTGCCCCTGCTTGTGTTCCCTCTCTCGCTGTGTCTCCCTCTGTCATTGGCGGGAAGCCCGCTTCGCCCTCTCCCACTCCCCCATTGCTTGTGTTCCCTCTCTCGCTGTGTCTCTCTCTGTCAAATAAATAAATAAAATCTTAAAAAAAAAAAAAAAAAGAAGACTTCATAAGGATAAAGGTGTCAATTCATCAAGAAAATATAAATAATAAACATATGTACAGCTAGTAACAGAATTTCAAAATATATAAACACAGAATTAGGAGGAGAAATAGAAAAATCCGTAAGTACAGATGTAGATTTCAATGTTCCTCTAATAATAATCAATTAGATAAACAGAAAATTAGTGAGGGTATAGAAAACCTGAATAACACTATCAGCCAAGTAGACCTAATTGATATTTTTAGAACACTACCAGCAATAATGGCAGAATATACACCTACTTTTCAAATGTATGTGAAACATTCACCAAGAGAGACCACAATCTGGGCCATAAAACAAATCTTAATCAATTTAAAGACTGAAATCATACAAAGTATGCTTTGTGATCACAACAGAATTAAACTAGAAATCAGTAACAGAAAGGTATCTGAAAATTTTCCAAATATTTAGAAATTAACTCACTGCTAAATAACCTATGGGTCAAAGAAGAAATCACAAGAGAAATAAAACATTTTGAACTGAATGAAAATGAAAAGATATCAAAATTTGTGGGATGCGCTAATGCAGTGCTTAATGGGAAATTTACAGCATTAAAAACTTAAAAAAGACAGGTTTCTAAACAATAAGCCTTAAGAAACTAGAAAAGGAACAAATTAAACCCAGAGTAAGCAGAAGGAAGGAAATAACAAGGAGCAAAAATAGAAAACTGGGGCGCCTGGGTGGCTCAGTCGGTTATGCATCCAACTCTTGATCTCAGCTCAGGTCTTGATCTCAGGGTTGTGAGTTCAAGCCCCAGTGTAGAGCATACTTAGAAGGAAGGAAAGAAAGGGAGGAAAGGGAAGGAAGGAAGGGAGGAAGAAAGGGGGAGGGAGAGGGAGGGAGGGAGGGAGGGAAGGAGGGAGGGAGGAAGGAAGGAAACAGAAAGACAACAGAATCAATTAAACCAAAAGCTGGTTCTCAAAAAAATCAACAAAATAACAATACCAGGAATGAGAGAGATGACATCACTACAGATTATGAAAATACTAAAAGGATAATAAAGGAATATTATAAATTATGTACAAATAAATTCAACAATCTACATAAAATGGGCAAATCCCAAAGGGATTTGATACAAACTACAAAAGCTCCCTCAAGAAGAGATAAACTGAATAGTCCTTTCTCTTGAGTACAGAAGTTGAATTTGCAGTTAAAAATCTTTCCACAAAGAAAATTCAAGACCCAGATGGCTTCACTGGTCAATTCCAACATTAAGAAATAATACCCATTCTACACATACTCTTCCCAAACACTGAAAAGGAGGAAATAGTACCAAACCTACTCTATGTTGCAAGTGTTACTATGAAACCAAAACCAGACAAAGATATTATAAATCTATAGACCAATATCCCTAATAAACAAAGATGTAAAAATTCTACAACAAAATTTTAGCAAATAGAATCCAAACAATACATAAAAAAAATAGTAATAATAGATCATCACCAAGTGAAGTTTAGCCCAGGAATGAAAGGTTGGTACAACATTTTAAGTCATTCAATATAATTCATCAAATGACTAAAAAAGAAAAATGTTATGATCATTTTAATAAATATAGAAAAAAGCATCCAACAAAATTCAACATCCATTCATGATAAAAACTCTCCATACCAGGAATAGAAGGGATTTTCTCAACCTGCTAAAGGGTATCTATAAGAAGACCCATATTGAAACATCACACAATGTTTAAAGACTCAATGCTTTCCCTCACTAAAACTGGAAAAAAAGCAATGATGTCCATTCTCAACACTTTATGCAACATTTTACTTAAGACTCTAAGCTGTGCTATAAGGCAAGAAAAATAAATAAAAAGCACAGATTGTAAAAGAAGAAGTAAAATTACCTTTATTCAATGATACCATGATCATCTACACAGAAAATCCTAAGGAATATATTTAAAAAACTACTAGAACTACTCTCAAGATCACAGGAGACAACATCAATAAACAAAAATCAATCACATTTCTACAATAAATAAAATTGTATTACAAACAACAAATCTTTGGAAACTGAAATTAAAAACCCAATACTAGTTATAACAGCATAAAAATTATGAAATATTTGAAATAAATTTAACAAAAAAGTACCATATCCATACACTGCAAGTTATAAAAAACACTGTTAAGTGAAAAATTTTTAAAGACTTAAATAAATGGAGAAATATACCATTTTAATGGTCAGAAAGATTCAATACCATTAAGACAGCAATTCTGAAATTGATCTAGAAATTGACTGAATGCAATCTCCTTCAAATCCCAGCAGGCTTTTTATAGAAATTGATAAGCTGATTCTAAAATTTATATGGAAATGCAAAAGACTGCTGAGACTTTGAAAAAAAGAACAAAATTGGAGGACTTTACCTGATTTCAAGGCTTAAAGTTATTTAGCCAAAACAGAATGGTATGGCATCCAGCACCCACATGTATGGGTCAACTGAGTTTTAACAAAGTTGGTAGGGCAATTCAGTGGTAAAAGATAATATATTCAGCTAATAGTGTTGGAACAACTGGAGATATATATATATATATGCGCCAAAAAAATAAACCTCAACTTATGCCCCACACCATATATACAGATTAACCATAAATGGATCAGAGACCTGGGCGCCTGGGTGGCTCAGATGGTTAAGCGTCTGCCTTTGGCTCAGGTCATGATCCCAGGGTCCTGAGATCGAGTCCCACATCGGGCTCCCTGCTCCTTGGGAGCCTGCTTCTCCCTCTGCCTCTCTCTCTGTCTCTCATGAATAAATTAAAAAAAAAAAAAAATGGATCAGAGACCTAAATGTTAGAGCTTAAATTATAAAACTCCTCGAAGAAAACACAGAAGAAAGTCTTAGTGACCTTGGATTAGGCAAAGATTTTTAAAGTAGAATGTAAAGGAAAAATTTGTAAATTGGACTTTATGAAAATTATAAAAGTTTTTGATCTTCAAAAGACACTATTAAGTGAAAAAGCAAGCCACAGAGAGAAAATATTTGCAAGACATCTGTCTCACAAAGGACTCTGATCCACAAGTTTTACACCATAATAAGACAACTAATCTGCTTTTTAAAAATAGTCAAAAGCTTTTTACAGATATTTCACCAAAATAACCCCAAAAAAACCCCAAACAAAAAAAAAACCCTCCCAACGTACAAAGGCCAATAAGCACATGAAAAGATGCTCATAAGTATTAGCAATTAGGGAAACATAAATTTAAACCACAAGGATACTACTACTCACTCAACAGAATGACTAAAATTAAAAAGACTGATAATAGCAAGTGTTGGGAAGGATGTGGAACAACTGGAACTGTCACACACTGCTGGTGGGAATGAAAAATGGTTCAGCCACTTTGATAGTTTCTTATGAATTTAAACATGTCCTTATTATCTGACCAATTAATCCTGCCCCTAGGTATTTACCCAAGAGAAATGAAAATATGTCAATAATGACTTGTACTTGAATATTTATGCAGCTTTTGTCATAACAGGCCCAAACTGGAAAGAATCCAAGATGTCCAACAACTGGTGACTAGATAAACAAATAGTGGTCTATCCATACAAGAGAATATTACTCAGAAATAAAAAGGGATAAACTACTGGTAAACACAACAACAAAGATGAATCTCAAAAGCATTATACTAAGTTAAACAAGCCAGACACAAAAGGCTCCAGACTATGTAATTCCATTTACATTAAATTCTAGAAAGGGAAAAACATGAAATTCTAAAAATTCATGAAATTCTAAAAAGTGATAGGAAGGAGATCAGTGACTGCCAAGGGTGGGGTTAAAGGGAAGAAACTCACTGCAAAAGAGAGAACTTTTTAGAGTGATGAACCAGTCTTTATTCTGACTGTGGTAGTATGATTGTATGATTATACAATTGTATACATGTTTGTCAAAACTCATCACAGTGAATACTTAAAACTGGTGAATTTTTCTGTATGTAAATTATACTTCAAAACAATCTATCTAAGAAAAGATACTTCAAAAAGTGCTTAACTTACACGGTTATATATATTTTTTAAAGATTTTAATTTATGGGGTGCCTGGGTGGCTCAGTCATTAAGCGTCTGCCTTCGGCCCAGGTCATGATCCCAGGGTCCTGGGACCGAGCCCCGCGTCGGGCTCCCTGCGCGGTGGGAAGCCTGCTTCTCCCTCTCCCACTCCCCCTGTTTGTGTTCCCTCTCTCACTGTGTCTCTCTCTGTCAAATAAATAAATAAAATCTTTAAAAAAAAAAAGATTTTAATTTATTTATTTGACAGAGAAAGCGAGCACAAGCAGGGGGAACAGCAGAGAGAGAGGGAGAAGCAGGCTCCCTAAGAGCAGGAAGCCCGACGCGGGACTCGATCCCAGGACCCTGGGATCATGACCTGGGCTGAAGGCAGATGCTTAACCGACTGAGCCACCCAGGCGCCCCTTACATGATTATATTTTATCTCAAAACCATCATGCAGAATTTACCCGAAGAATATGAAAACACTAATTTGAAAAGATATGCACACCCCTACGTTTATTGCAACATTATTCACAATAGCCAAGACATGAAACAATCCAAGTGTCCATCTATAGATGAATAAAGAAGTAAATAAAGATGAAACATATATATACATATATATATATGGAATATTACTCAACCATAAAAAAGAATGAAATGTTGCCATTTGCAACAACATGGATGGATCTAGAGGATGTACATTGCTAAGTGAAATAATCAGTCATAGAAAAACAAATACCATATGATTTCACTCATATGTGTAAACAAAGATAAAAAGAGATAAACCAAAAAACACTTAACTACAGAGAACAAATGGGCAGTTACCAGAGGGGAGGTAGGTGGGGGGACAGATGAAATAGGTAAAGGGGATTAAGAGTACACTTATCATGATGAGCACTGAGTAATGTATAGAATTGGTGAATCACTATATTGTACACCTGAAACAAATATAACACTGGAATTAATTAATCAATTACATTTTAAAAACCACCAGGCAAATTAGGCATTATTATTTCTATTTTCTTTAAAAAATAACAAGATTAAATAAATAGCTAGTAACTAGCAGAGGGAAGATGATCTGAGTAAGCCCAGGCCCCTTTAAAACAAAGTTGTACACTCAGAAAAGAATTTTGCTTTAATGGAGTTTAAAAAGCACAAGATTGAGTATAATATGAGATAGGTCTATTCATATAGGAAGAGTTTAACAGTGTTTAACTATGGGGCATAAGGAATGAGTAAGTATAAAGAAAATTTCTACTTTACACTTCACTGCATTGTTTAAAATACTTTAAACGAGTGTTTTGTATCACTTAATAAAAGCTTATTTAAAAAGATATTATATACCCGCAATTATTGAATTCATAATGGGTCCCAGTCTTTTGATTGCCCTAATTTAAAAATTGCGAAATATTTAATAAAACATCCTTCTATACACTGCTTGATGTTTAAGAAGAGCTCAATGACATCTAGAAATCAACACTTGATAATGGCTTATATTAATCCAAAATAAATATTTAGATAGCAAACAAATACTTGTTGAGTGATTAGTGATCACAACTTAGCTTATTTAAAATTCTGAAAGATGATGCATCACAAGGACAATGCCTATTGGTAAAAATTTTCTTTATATACATAAGCTAGTATCTGGAGTTTTTCTGCTAAACCCTTTATTAGGAGAGATACTGGGATAATCAACTGCATCTAATTAAAGTCTGCTTAAAATTGCAGGTGCCTAGTAATCCTGATGGGACAAGACATACCAGAAGATTAAATTAATTAGCAGTCAAAAGCTAGTAAGCAGTAATAAGATTAAATAAGTAAGATTAAACATAGGTGGGATACTAGACATAAAAGTCTGAGGATAACACACATGATTTTAAGACTTGCTAATGGTCTTCTTGCCTTCAATTTTGTTCCCTTTAAGTCCCCTTTACAGGACTTTTATAACTACAGTGATTTGGTTATACACAAAAGACGGCAGAAGATTGCAGCGATATGGAACACACAGGAAGAAAACAGGTACTGAAAGTCATCACAGAAGAATTTCAAGATAGGGCTTGAACTAAAATATCTGGATAATGAGACAAAATAAAATATAAACATGAGTGATGTTATGAATCATGGAAAGAAATATCAGAATACAGTAATGACACAGATCTGGGGCTAAGAAATGGTTTGCTGATTTGTTTCCACATACCCTAAATTATGAAAAACCCAGAGAGCATGTATAAACAAAGTGGGTACTAAATAAGAAAGAAAAATCAAAGAAGAGGAGAGAAAACAGAAGCAGGAATTGAAAGACACCATGGTGGCCAAAAAATTGCAGATTTTTATCCTGGGAAATTGATACAGAAATATCACTTTTATTATAGAAAGATTATTAAGGGAGGAACTTTTTTAAGACAGAAATAGAAGAGCTATGTTTTTGTTATATGAATTTAAAACTTTGGACAGATACCTATTTTGAAATTTCTAAGGACATGATACTGGGAATAAGAGCAAGGAAATAAAAAAATGTATAATGGAGCAAGTTGCATGTCATCTATATAATGAATGTAGTTAAAGCTCTTAGAATGAATTTCAGCAAGACATGGAGTATGAGACTTGAGGAATCTCTATTTTACCTAAGGAATCTCTACTTTACCTAAGGATAAGGGAATCTATTTTACCTAAGGATAAGGGAGGAAGTACCTTCTGAATAAATAAGTAAACCAAGCTCCAGATCCATACATCCATTTGCTTTCAGAAATGCTCCCCACCAGATTGATCCATTGACCCATCAGACTCAACATGACCAACAATGGGTTCATCTTCCTGTTTCCCCACATGTATGAATGGCACCACCATCACCCAAACACCTCTGTCAGAAACTTGAGAGGCTGCCTGTCTCTTCCCACACCTAGTCAGTGACGTACTGCTGTTAATTAAAATTCTTTTTTTCCTCCTTCCTCCTTTTATTTCCTCCTTTTATCAAAGTCCTTTCTTTTATTTTCCCCCTTTCTATTCCCATTTCTGGCCCTTTCATTAAGATCTTCAATAAACTTCACCTAGACTATTATAATAGTTTCCAAACAGGTCTCCCTGACTCCAAACTTTCCATATATCACCTTTCCATATACACCTTCCATGTATCCCAAGTACAGAACCCACTTTATGATTTTCTAATACATTAACTTTTTTTCTTAAAATTTGGCAATGAAAATAAAATCTAACCTCAGCACAATACAAAATCCTTCATAAGACCTACACTCCTTCCTCATATTCTGGGTCCCATCCAAGCTGAACTACTTGCAATTTCCCCAGCATACTCTATGACATCCTGTTCTCTCTGCCCATGGCTAGCTCCTAACCATTCTTCAAGGTTCAATCACTTGCCTTTACTTACTATATTATCCTCTCTCTTTGACTATAAACAACTTGTAAACAAGGACTGTATTTTTTATCTCCCAGCACTTAGTAGAGCAGGTGGATGAATGTATATTCGTTAATTCCATAAGCATGTCCTGCCATGAAATGTGCCAGCCTAGTGCTTAGTTATTGGTTGACTAAGTGAGCAAGAACAAAGTTTGCTCAAACATAAACCATTAAATATAGTCACTTCTCCACAAACAATGAATCATGGAACACTACATCTAAAACTAATGATGTAATGTATGGGGATTAACATAAGAATAAAAAAAAAAAGTCACCTCTCAGTTTTGGTAGGGAATAAGATAGATATAAAAGAAAGAAAAATCAAAAGAAGAAAAATATTTAAAGCCAGAGTCAGATAGGAGGTAAGAATCCATGTAATAAAATGTGAGTACTAGCAAACAGGGGCAACTAGTTTCTAAAGGAACTGAGAACTATATACACTGCCCAATCATTTGCTATACCCTATTTTTTTAAACAATAACTTGAAATCTGTTAAATAAATGGATAGGTGGGCTGAGAACAAGGTCAATTATTTGGCAGGAGGATGAATAAAAACAGTAAATGACTATATCACAAAATAGAAAAATTTTCAAGAATTCTTGCAAAATTCACTGAAAGCTTTGGTTAAATTCCCCGATTAAAATAAAAGAAAAAAGAAGTACTATTTCATTTTAGCTACACTATTTGTACATCTAAAAATACCATGTAAGGGGCGCCTGGGTGGCTCAGATGGTTAAGTGTCTGCCTTTGGTTCAGGTCATGATCCCAGGGTCCTGGGATCGAGTCCCACATCGGGCTCCCTGCTAGGCGGAAAGCCTGCTTCTCCCTCTGCCTCTGCCTCTCTCTCTCTCTCTCTCTCTCTGACTCTCATGAATAAATAAATAAAACATTTAAAAAATATATATATATTAAAAAAAATAAAAATACCATTTAATAGGTGATCATACTGGGTGTTAATTTCCCCATGCAGAATACAACCTTGGAAGTTTGTTAATGCAAGAAAAGTTACACATTCTTTTAGTTGTCAAGTGGGAGTTAAAGAAAAGAACTTACTGTCCACGAGGATACCAACGGTGCTTAGTAGTAAAGAACATTTTGCTAAGTTGTTCTATCATGGGTCCTTGCTCAAATTGCTCATTTTTTTCTTCTAATCTGGTTTTCAGCACTTGGTCATGTGTTTCTTCATTATTATGCACAGGATCTGGCCGAGGTATAGGCTACAAAATAATCAGAAATCAACAGCATCAAAATATAGGAATGATGGGCGCCTGGGTGGCTCAGTTGGTTAAGCGACTGCCTTCGGCTCAGGTCATGATCCTGGAGTCCCTGGATCGAGTCCCGCATCGGGCTCCCTGCTCGGCAGGGAGTCTGCTTCGTCCTCTGACCCTATCCCCTCTCATGTGTTCTCTCTCTCTCATTCTCTCTCTCTCAAATAAATAAATAAAATCTTTAAAAAAAA
>NC_138373.1:135594437-135659559 GCF_054177405.1 Leptonychotes weddellii | reverse complement strand
TATAGGAATGTTAGCCAGCATGTGACTGAGTTTACAATACAACAATTAACACACTCCGGAATTCATTATAGTACCTCAAGGTAGGTAAGTAAGTTTTCAGAACAGAATTTTACTTAGTTGCATTATTCATTAAAGAATCAGAAATAGGGGCACCTCGGTTGGTTAAGCATCCAACTCTTGATCTTGGCTCAGGTCATGATCTCAGGATTGTGAGATCGAGCCTCTTGTCAGGCTCTGCACTGGGCGTGGAGCCTGCTTAAGATTCTCTCTCCCTACCTCTTACACTGTTGGTGGGAATGCAAGCTGGTGAAGCCACTCTGGAAAACAGTATGAAGGTTCCTCAAAAAGTTGAAAATAGAGCTACCCTACGACCCAGCAATTGCACTACTGGGTATTTATCCCAAAGATACAAATGCAGTGATCCGAAGGGGCACCTACACCCCAATGTTTATAGCAGCAATATCCACAATAGCCAAACTATGGAAAAAGCCCAGATATCCATCAACAGATGAATGGATAAAGATGATGTGGTATTTATATACAATGGAATATTACTCAGCCATCAAAAAAATGAAATCTTGCCATCTGCCATGACATGGATGGAACTAGAGGGTATTAAGTCAAGTATGTCAATCAGAGAAAAATAATTATCATATGATCTCACTGATATGTGGAATTTAAGAAACAAAACAGAGAGGGCGCCTGGGTGGCTCAGTCGTTAAGCGTCTGCCTTTGGCTCAGGTCATGATCCCAGGGTCCTGGGATCGAGCCCCACGTCGGGCTCCCTCCTCGGGGGGAGGCCTGCTTCTCCCTCTCCCACTCCCGCTGCTTGTGTTCCTGCTCTCGCTCTCTCTGTCTCTGTCAAATAAATAAATAAAATCTTTAAAAAAAAAAAAAAGAAACAAAACAGAGGATCATAGGGGAAAAGAGGAAAAAATAAAATAAGACAAAACCAGAGAGGGAGACAAACCATAAGAGACTCTTAATCATAGGAAACAAACTAAGGGTTGCTGGAGGGGAGAGGGGTTGCGGGATGGGGTAAGTGGGTGATGGACATTAAGGAGGGCACATGATGTAATGAGCACTGGGTATTATATAAGACTGATGAATCACTGACCTCTACCTCTGAAACCAGTAATACATTATATGGTAATTAAATTTAAATAAAAATAAATTTAAAAAAAAGATTCTCTCTCCCTCTTCCTCTGCCCCTCCCATACCTCTCTCTCCTCCCCCTCTCAAAAAAAAAAAGTCAAATATTTTTTCTCTCATATCAAGTTTTGGGTTTCTTTTCCAATAATAAAGTTCTTATTTAATGTTATTGTTCCCCCAATAATAAAGCACTTATTACTTTAATTTTTATTTCCCAAAACTATAAATTGTGCCCATTATTTTTTAACTTGAAAGTTTACAGTCTCGGGTGCCTGGCTGGCTCAGTTGGTTAACTGTATGCCTTCGGCTCAGGTCGTGATCCCGGGGTCCTGGGATTGAGTCCTGCATTGGGCTCCCTGCTCCGTGGGAAGCCTGCTTCTCCTTCTGCCTCTGCCCCTCTCTCTCTCTCCCTCTCGCTCTGTGTCTCTCAAGAATAAATAAATAAAATCTTAGGGGGGGAAAAAAGTTTACAATCTCTAACCTTGCTTATCATTAAAGTGAGATACAATGAAAATGGTATTTCTTACATCCAAAGGAAACAAAAAAATTTCAGTGCGTTCATTTTAGGTGACTAAAATGTCATCAAATAATGCTTTATGATAACTTGAGTACTTTTTCACCTAAAGACATCAACTACTAAAAATCTCATCTCCTCCCCAACACATTTGAGTGATATAACATATTCCCATCAGTAACACTAACTCATTAAAGCCTTTAAGAATCACTGTTTTGGAAAGTCAAGTCATGTATATTTTAAATATTACATGATGATGTATGTAACACAAGGTGGTAACACTGTCTTACTTTACAAATACCATATATACGTATTACAATACAATGAAAATCTGAATTTTTAACCAGAAAGAAAATAATTCAAACATAAATGTCTTTACATTCATACACTATTAATGACAACTACTACATTCTCCCATTGTATTAAATGCTATAGCATATAATTATATTTGTTAGGCATATGTACATAAAAAATAAGACTTCTTTAAAAAGCAGTATCTAAGCGCATGAAGGTGGCACAACTGACTCAATACTACAGAAATGCAAAGTAACAAAAAGATATTAGTGAGAGGTAAAATAGGAGCCAAGTCAGAGCCTTGTTACAGAGGGCAGAATGCATTCTACAAGGAATAACAAATATTAAAAGTAGGAAAGAACACACAATAAAGAGATAAACTTTAAAATGGATCTTGAGGGCACCTGGGTGGCTCAGTTGATTAAGCACCTGCCTTCGGCTCAGGTCATGCATGATCCCAGAGTCCTGGGATCTCCTGCTCAGCAGAGAGTCTGCTTCTCTCTCTCCCTCTGCCCCTCCCCCCTGCTCATGCGCTTCCTCTCTCTCTCGCTCAAATAAATAAAATCTTTAAAAAAATAAAAATGGATCTTGAGAAATCAGATTATGAAAGACCTGCAAAGTAAGACTTGTAACAATTTGAGATAAGTAGAAATAAGGAACCACTTAGTGTGGGAGGGAATGAGCAGGTAGTATAATAAAGAGGTTAAGAACTTGAGCTTTCGTTTCTAATTCTACCACTTAATAGCTCTGTGACCTTGGACAAGTTATTTAAGCTCTTAATTTCCCTTTCTGTAAAGTCAGAGAAATAACACCTACCCAAAAGGGCTTGGTGAGGATTAAATGAAATAATAATATATGGTATGCTTAGCTGTCCCTTGTACTCTTAAGAGTTCAATACTGGTAGGCAGCTACTAAGATTTCTTTAAGGCCTCAAACAGGAGAGAATTTACTTTAAAGAAAAAGTCCTCCTTAGACATTTAAAGTAATTTTAAAAGATCATTACTTGTATGTAAAGCGAAATATTAGTGTCTTTGCAAGTTACTATGAGACCCTCAGAGGTCTAGCAAACACAGGATTAGAACCTATAATAGTTTTCTCTCTTTTAGGTGACTATACTTGTTGCTAAAGATCAAATGTTTTTAGCATTATCAAAAGTTAAGTTGTTTCCAAGTATTCATGAATGTTCCATTGTCTCTCTTCCTATTCCCAAGCAGGCTCAATTCTAATATATCACAAATTCTCTCTGCTTTGTATGATTAAACACACTTCTTTTCCAGGCACATAGATAAAAGACATCGGAATTAATGGATTCTTCAAAGTCTATACCAAGAGCCTCTGGCTGATTCAGAATTGATTTTTAGGTAGCATTTGATCTCCTTGATCAAACTTCAAAGAAAGGACACATGACTATTTCAAAAAAGGAAAAACTAAAATAAAACTGTCAACTTTAAAAAACATTCAGAACTGTCATCCTGACTTTTCCTTGTTTCTCTTAAGAATTTTCAAAATTTGACTTTTGAAATTTTCCACCAAATCAGCCACTAAAAGAATTGCCTAGTGCTAACATTTTAGTATTTCCAAGTCATTCTTTTTGCCCCTGGTGTAATATCTTTATTTTCCTAAACTAGAAATCCTAAATTCTAGAAGAACATTTTTAGAATATTAGTACTTTTAATAAAATATATACTCGGCAAAAGAAGAAGGAAGGATCTTTCTTCACAGATCTGGATCTGTGGAAAACAATCAACATGTTTTAAATTCAAATTACCAGAAAACCAATAATGCAAATCATCCTAATTTTCTTAAAGCCAGTCTCAGTAGGTATTTCTACATATGACCAGGATCTTTGTATGCAGTTGCTTTCCAGGGCCTAGAGAATCAAAGGGCACCCTGGAGTTGCAGCAGCCCTACCTCCTTGAGGAAAGAAAAAAAATCAAGACTAAACTTCAAGTCATGTTGGAGGGTATTTATTTATTATCATGTACTATCTGCATGAGATTTGTAAATCTAGATTCAAAAAGAACATACTGTATTCTAAATTCTAACAGTAACGTGTTTTCAAGAATGTTTCTTATTGTGCAGCCCAATCTATAATTTATTACTTGAGAAACAAAAAAATTCCATGCTTCCCCATGTGAATGTCTCTTAGCCCTAAAACAGAAAACCCGTAAGCATGAAGAGAGAGGAACAAATTTATTCATTTAATCAACACATATTTAGTGTTCACTTACCAAGTACAGGTGTTATTCCAGATGCTAAGGATATACCAGAGAACAACACAGAGCCCTGTCCTCATGGAGGTTACATTTTAGTGATGGGAGATAGACAGAAATACAAGAAAGTATCTATTGTGCCAGAAATGATACAAGCCATTGAGAAAAGACAATAGGAAGGAGCCCAGCAGTACGGGTACTACATTAAGCCCAGAGGTAGGAGCCTGCCTAATGTACCTGAAGAACAGCAGGGAGGCCAGTGTGGTGAGCAGTGGAATGATTACATGTAAAGTGATAAGAGTGATCTTCTAGACAAGAGAGAGAGAAAGACAGAGAGAGGGAGGGAGAGAAAGAGGGAGAAAGGAATACTGATGATGTGGGAGAGGAGACAACAGCTACAATGGGAGTGCAACAGAAAAAAAGGAACCAGGGAGTTGGACATGTATGCAAGGGAGTGATTATAATGATGGACCATGGAATCTATGCCAGGCAAGGAGAGAAGTGAGAATGTGTGAGATGCATGAGGGCTAAGAAAAAGTGCTTTGATCAATGGATGTAGGTCTCAATGAGGAGATGAAGAACTCTTGGAGCTGGGAGACTGGGGGAACTGGTAGGAAGCTAGTGGAATTCTTGAAATCTAGACTGGCAGGAAGGAGGAGCAGGTATTTGTGATTAGAACATCTCTAGAATACAGCAGTGGGAGTGGAGGCTGAGGTAGGGGAAAAAGATGAAGTGAGAGGTCAGGGCACAATACAGCGAGAGCTGGAGTGTTTACAAGCCAAAAGTCAGTGATTTATGCCTATTTTCTACACACTGCCCCAAGAAATGAAATGAAAGAGGTACTGGATTATTGCCTATGATATGTGGCTAGAATACAAAGCAGGCAGACAAAACGGTGAGGTTAAAGGGAATAAAAACTAGCAAAATAAAATTAAGCTATTTTCTCAAATCAACCATTATTCTGACCCTAATGATGATTTTTAAAAAACAGGTACCACTAGATGCATCATGTGACGATTTGAATTATCTAATTCTTTTCTCCTCAAAGAGCAAATCAAACACTACTAAATATAGTAAACTAAGGCTTAAAAGACATAGAAGGAAGCATTTCAAATATAAAATAAGAAAAAGACTTGGGTCAAGCTAAAATAAATCGTACTGAAGACAAAAACAAAACTTCCTCTATCTAGTGCTTGGCTTTTGAAGAAATATGGAAAAAATTAAACTAGTCCTTAAAATATATGCCCATGTTGACCCATTAGAAAAAGCTGGAAAAAAAAATTCACCAAACATGCAACGGATTATCAGAACCAATATAATATAAAGGGTATAAACCAGCATACCAAAATACAAGTTTTTCATGATTTATTAGATTACAATATAAGGTAGTATGGGACAATGTGTTTTATAAATCTGTACTAGCCAAAAATCACCTACCAGATTTTAGACCAGAAAACTGATGCCGTAATTGTGTTTAAATGGTTCACTCTGTATACTGAAAAAGTCTTTAAAGAAAGAAGATGAAAAAGATATGAGAAAAACTGAAATAGTAAAATAAAAACCAAAAAAAGATATAAACCAAATAAAGGAAATCAAACAATTCCATTCTCTTTGGATACTGTAAGGAAATGTGAATATTTCTAACAGCAAATTATAAATTACAAGAGATTTTCTCATACATACTTTTGTATGTTCATATGGAATGTCCACAGAAGGGTGGTAGCATACTATTGTCCTGCCATCCGATGTCAAAGCAAGCTCTACTTTGCTAAAAAAGAATGTTTCAGAAACAGAGTTATACTGTATTCAAGACAGAATGATTTTCTTAGAGATAAAATTAATTAACCAACCATAAATCCCTGAAGAATAGATGCTATGGCACTAGACTGGCAGACCTGGTACCTGTATCAGAGGGGACAACTCAGACCATCCCACAAAATATGTCAGCTTAACTACCACAACAAACCATTAATGCATAACCCACTCTTTTACCTATTTGTTTTTAGACTATCCAAATCTTTGGGAGAGATCTTCATGTTTTCTCATCACTATTATCAGAACTTTTTTCCTTATCTAAAAACTACCCTCAGGGTGCCTAGGTGGCTTAAGTCAGTTAAGCGGCTGCCTTCAGCTCAGGTCATGATCTCGGGGTCCTGGGACGGAGCTCCCTGTCAGGCTCCCTGCTCAGATGGGAGTCTGCTTCTCCCTTTCCCTCTGCCCCTGACCCTGCTTGTGCTCTCTCTCTAATAAATAAGATCTTAAAAAATAAAAACTACCTTCAAAAAGCTGTAAGAAGTATATTACTTTGTTAAATTATTAAAATTAAATATCAGCAAAGTACATAATCTTTCAGGCAAAGGATCACCTGAATTTCCAATCATAAAGATTGCAGCTGAGCCCTTTTCTAGATCAAGTGCCTTCTCCAAGTGCCTTTCGCGGAACAATACAGCTGTAAGAAGTCTCCCGTAAAAAGAGTTCTGCAGTCAAATAAATTTGGCAATTACTGAATACTATCCCTTCCCTCCACTGATATCCCTCAGAAAAACATATTTTGGGCAATACTCCTCTAAATATTTTTTCCAGCAATATTCTGGCTGGATCTCACCCAGGTACCAACTGACCAAGACTATTTTTCAAAGATCCTATCAACTATTATACTCAAATCCACATACATTCTAAGGAGCACAACTTTCAGCTTTCATTAACCTTATGTGTTCTCTAGATACCTACAAATTTAAGTTTCTAGGGTTTCAATACTAACCAGATTTGAACTAGATTGGCAATTAAACACTACAGTGTATTTTAGCTAACGTAAGATACAGTATTAGGTTGTTTCACCACGATTTTAAGATCAAATAGCATAATACAGCTATAATGAACATTTAATCTATCAAGTGATTTTTGATGAAGAATGGAGTTTTATATAATACACAACACTTATAAGATTCAATCTTTTCAGGTTTAAAGTGTTACCTATTACCTAGTCTAATTTCATCACTATCTTAGTACTTACTAAGTATACACTTAAAATTCAAATTAAAACTAGTGTCAAGAGGGAAAAAAATATTTTTTTACCAAAATTTGCAATAAAAACATCATAGCTTAAGAAAAGAACTGAGGAAGTACCAAATAAATTGTGACTGAATTAAATTATTTGTAATTTAGGGTTATTCAACATCAACCAAAAGATAAGATAAATAAATGCTTAAGCTAATAGATATGAACCCCAAGAGAAAAAACTAAAAAAACTAATTAACTTTTCCAAAAAGCTAAAGAATGCTTTAGGATAAAAGATAGCATTTCTTTCTTTCTTTTTTTTTTTTTAAGATTTTATTTATTTATTTGACACAGAGAGAGAAAGCACAAGTAAGCAGAGAGAGAGGGAGAAGCAGGCTCTCCACTGAGCAGGGAGCCGGACGTGGGGCTTGATCCCAGGACCCTGGGACCATGACCTGAGCCGAAGGCAGCCGCTTAACCGACTGAGCCACCCAGGCGCCCAAAAGATAGCATTTCTAACAGCATGTCTGTCTTACAACAAATTAAGGATTCACTGAAACACAATGATAATGATTTTTATTTAAAACATTTATGAGCCCAGATACTGTGTAAATAAGGCCGCTGAAATAATTTTTAAATACAAAATTAAAGAATAATCAGAAAAGAAAGCAGAAAATACCAAAATGAGAAATAAAATTAAAACATTTCAGATACAACTAACAGACTGTTATTTTTTCAACTGAATTTAAATACATACCAATTATAGTCATCTGGTAGAGAAGAATACGTAGATTTATGACAAACACAATATAAAGCTCCGTCTGCAAAAACCCCAAGCAGTAAAAGGGATTTAGTTCATTTGAGCATATGTTCTCACATAAATGTAAAGCTAGTTTCATTCATTCAACCAATATTTACTGTTTACTATGAAACAGGGGTGTACTAGAGATCGGGGATTCAACAAGATCTAGTCCCTGCTCTCAAAAAAGGTACAAGTCTGGTGAGAGACAATTCCAATATAAATGACAAGCCTTGTTAGGATGGGTAGGCACTGGGAGAGGGCACACAGGTTACAAAATAGGACTGTGCAGTTTTAAGAATGCCTTTCCAGTGAAGATGATGTCTAAGGTGCTCTGAAGGATGGAGGGATAAGCAGGAGTTGGCAGGGGTGAGTACAATGTTCCTTGTAGGGAGTTACAAGTGCTAAGGATCAGAGGAATACAGGAAGGATTTAGGTATTCTAAAAACTTGTAAAAATAAATAAATAAATAAAAACTTTGTGAGACCAAGTGCATGGTACAAAGGGAGTATGTTAAGTGATGAAATACAAAATAAACTGTTCAAATTTAACTTTTCTTAATCAAAATGCTCAGACTTCAAAGCATATTTTCCTTTTTTAGAATATCTGCAAATTCAAGAGCCATAATGACTTTGTTTCTCCTATGTTCAGAGAAACAGTGTTCCTTTAAATACAAAGAAAAAATGTAAATGTAGCTCAGTATAGTTAAAAACAGTTCTGAATAGGGTAGTCCTCCCCCATCCATGTTTTTGTTTTTTGCAGTTTCAGTTACCCAAGGTCAACCACAGTCCAGAAGCAGATGATCCTCCTCCTGACACAGTGTCAGGTCAGGAGTAGCCTAATGCTATATCACAATGCTATGTCGTTCACCTTGCTTCATCTCATCACATAGACATTTTATCTCACATTATCATAAGAAGAAGGTTAAGTACAGGACAATAGAGAAAGACCACATTCACATAATTTTTATTACAGTACCTTATTAGAATTGTCCTATTTTGTTATTAATTATGGTTGTTAATCTCTACTGTGCCTAATTGGTAAATTTATCACAGGTATGTATGTATAGGAAAAAGCATAGTATATATAGGGTTCAGTACTATCCACAGTGTCAGGCATCCACTGGGAGTCTTGGAATGTATCCTCCACAGATAAGGGAGAAATACTTTATATGCTGGCTAAAGCCAAGGATCAACTTCTCTCATCTGAGCCTCTTGCTCCTCAGTATGAAATGCAATCCCCATTTTGTTCAAATACCATTCATCCTTCAAAGTCTAATGCTACTCTTCCATGAAATCCTTTTTCTCCTCCCTGCCCCACAATTCCCATCACAGAGAAAGGAGTGGTCTATTGTACATGTCCCAAAACCTATGCTTCACTTGACATTGCTATATCTTCTTTGTGGTCTTTTTTTTTTTTTCTGCATCAGTTATTTATATGTATCAAAGATGTGTAAATAAGATATATTTTCCATCTTTGTATATTCCTCCTTTCCCCAAGGGCTGCATATAGAGGTCTAAACATAAATTCTTACTCCAAAGCATAAAAAGTGCCTTAACAAAACTCACTTCTATCATAAAAGATTGCTCAGCAAAATGTCAATCCCAAAATTCTATTGATGTAAGATTATAAAATACAAAGAATTAGAAATTTAACCTCATCTCTCAAAAGATTTGGTTTTCGATTATCTGTGCTAATATGAAGGAACATTCAGCATGACAAGTCAGAGGATGACATAAACATCATTTACACTTATTTTATTTTCTTCACACTGTCGGGAATCTTCTTAATTATATATGAATTAATACTAAAAGAAGTTTGTAGTCTCTGAATATAAACCAGCTAGGTGATATACACATTCACTGAAAGAAACAGGGTTGGGCTGGGTGGCAGAGGCAGGACAGACAGAATTAAATGTTTTTAAAATAGGCAGGAGGGAAAACTCAAGACAACAGTATTTCAGTTCAACAAGAAACTGTTCAATTTCTACCCTGTACTTAAACACAGACATTTGTTTGTACCCTCATGACATACATGACATTTTATATCATATTCAGGTATTTCTTATTTCCATAGATGTCTGCTTCACCTACAAGTGTAGATAAGTTCCTTAAGGCCAGGAACCACACCTCAATCATGACTCTGTCCCCTCCAGTGGCTACTAACAGAGAAGTGACTGCTGAACTGTGTCTAAAATGCTAACTTCTTCACAGTTAGTACATAATTAGAGATATTCATCTGACACTTTATCGAGAGAAAAACTCTAAATATGGTAAATATCAGAGGTTTTAAATATATAATTAGAATTGGGGCGCCTAGGTGACTCAGACGGTTAAGCGTCTGACTCTTGATTTCAGCTCAGGTCATGATCTCCAGGGTCCTGAGATTGAGCCCCGCATCAGGCTCTGTGCTCAGTGGTCTGCTTGGGATTCTCTCTCTCTCTCCCTCTGCCCCTCCCCACACCCTGCACACGAGCGCATGTTCTCTCGCTCTCAAATAAATAAACCTTTAAAAAAAAAGAATTAATGCCAAAGTTAACATCAATCAACTCAATTTACCAAAAAGAATTTCAATGAGTCAGCTCTCCATAATTTACAGGCTATTCTTGTTATGTATACATATGTTTAACTGCTTTTTGGTAAGATCTATAAAAACTGACAGTCCCACTTAACCTTTAAATGCTCAATATTTTAAGTTACTACAGGAAAGAAGATACAGTAGAAAGTGTTTTAGACTAAATAAGATGGGAAGACCCAAGTCTCGATCACAGCTCTCATCTATCTGATATACAACCGTGGGTAAGTTTCTGAGGGGTCAGAGAACTCAAGTTCCTTCATCTTCATAGAACACCTACCATGTAGTATTATTCAAAGCTGTAAAATTCAAAGTTGTAAAGATCAATGACTTAGTATGCTTAAAAACCCTTAAAATATTCTACATTCCCATTGTTGATTGTATATTTTGGAAGGTTTTAAATGTTCCTTTTGGCAAATGGGAGGCCTTTTTATTTCTGCTCACTGAACTTTCTCCCTTAATCATGGTTTTGCTTTGCCTCTAATCTTAATGTTCTTCCTTTTCATATAAGATATCAATAATAGTAATAATACTTTACCTTCAATAATAGTAATTATAGGACTTGTGGAGAATAAGGGGCTTCAGGATGCAAGAAGTTAGGCAGTCACTGAATATTAGGATGACTGAGTAATAATGAAATAATTTTCTGGGGTAACTTAAATTAATTCTTAGTTAACTAGATATTTTGACAACTCCAGTCCATTCAAATCAGCTCACAAATATTTATCACCTACCAGGTATGAGAGGTACTAAGGAAACCAAAATAAATTAGACACTACAAATTTATAATCTAGTAGGTAAAGTATACATAGATAATTTTCACTTATCCAGGGGCAGATTAACTGGTTTTCAGATTAACCTCAGTGAGGGCTAATTGCTGTTTCAGGAAATGGACTAGGAAAAAATGATTAGGTCTGATTTACCATCAGCCTTGAGGCTGGGTTCTAGTCAGGGCAAAGGTTTAAGCAAGCAGAAGTCTCTCTCCCAATTCTCAACAACAAAAATGCTCCTAAGTGATCAAGAACCGACTACTGTTTTGTTTTGTTCTCATTGATTTTTATTCTTTTTAAGGGAGGGATGAGAGAGAGAGAGAAAGGAGGGGGAGAGGGAGAAAGAGAATCTAAAGTAGGCTCCACACTCAGCACAGAGCCCAATGCAGGACTTGCTCTCACAATCCCGAGATCATGACCTGAGCCAAAATCAAGAGTTGGACGAGGGGCGCCTGGGGGGCTCAGTCAGTTAAGTGTCTGCCTTCAGCTCAGGTCATGATCCCAGCGTCGAGCCCACTATTGGGCTCCCTACTCAGTGGGGAGTCTGCTTCTCCCTCTCCCTCTGCCCCTCCCCCTCCACTTGTGCTCTGTCTCTCGCTTTCTCTCTCAAATAAATCAGTAAAATCTAAAAAAAAAAAAAAAAAGTTGGACACTTAACCAACTAAGCCACCCAGGGACCCCCTGATTTTAGTTTATATCTAAAGTCTCTTAACAATCTCCTCCTAATTTACTTGATTAAATCTACTTTTTACCTTAGTTTTCAACTCTTTTCCCCTAACTCAATAAACAAACATTCAATTACAAATGGCAATAAATAGAAAACATGAAGGAAGAGATTAAGGTCAGCCAGAGATGTGTAAAAAAGTTGGCTTGCATAGGTAAAGAAGAAAAAGCAAACTGATTATTACACTCTAACCATTATCTGCTTTAGAAATGGAAGAAGAGAGTTCACAGAGGAAAGGGAGAGTGAAAGCAAGACTGGTTGGGAAATAAGATTTTAATAATAGTCTATTTATTTATATGGGCCAATGTTTTGACTATCAAACATGTATCAAGAGGCTTTGAAGAAAATATTAGACCATGCACATTTCTTTTAAAAAGAAAGGTACAAATTATATATTAAATTATAAATTCCTTTTCTTTAAAACTAGGTGTCATGCCCAACATGGGGCTTGAACTCATGACCCTGAGACTGAGAGTTGCATGCTCTGCTAACTGACCCAGCCAGGTGCCCATATAAATTATAAATATTTTACATACTATGACATATAAAATGCATCTTTATATTAAACATACATATTTTTAAATGGCTAAGTACACAGAAAACACATACTGAAATCCTAAATATTAGCAATGATTTTTATAAGATGAAATTGTAAATTTGCCTTTTACTTGCTAATTTTAAGAACTACTAAAAAAGTGATATGTGAAAACATAGTGACCATAAGTGATTCAAACCAGAGAAAGTTCCTCTTTGTCAATCCCTCACTTGCCCTCTGCTAAATCCCACTAGTGGTCTATACAGATAACCTTTCTGGTCCACATTTTTTACTCTGTATTTATGCATATACCTATACAGGTATACGGTAGATCATCTTTTAAATGCACAAATGGGATCATACAATACTGTTCCGTGACATACTTTTCCCCCCTTCTATTTAGAGATCTTTTCATATTGGTAACAGCTGTTGATATTCATAAAGATGTGCCAAAATTTATCCACCCCTTCTGATAGCCATTTAGACTTTCTCCCCTTTTCCATTATTGCAAACACTCCTATTAAGAGGCATATACAATAACTAAACACTTTTTTTGCCTAATAACTAAAGACTTTAAATCTTCTACAGCGAACATGGATTTCTATAATATATGAAAAATTTTACATCTCTTTTTAAACATGAAAAAAATCTCACTTTGAATTGGAAATAAATGTTTCCAGATAGCTCTGTTTGATATCGCCCATTTTACTGCTGCTAACGCCATGGTGAATCAAGATGCTCATTAGGTGGTGAGAAAGAAGATGATTTGAAGAGAAACTGATTTTAAAATCTTCTTGCAGGTATACCTATTTTCATCCCTGCATAAAAGATAAAGAAAAATTAATGCCTATGATAAATTAAAGTGATACAATATATTGAACGCTACAAGAACAAGAGGAATCGCTAGCTAGAACTACAGTCACAAGAAAACCTTCTAAACAACTTTCCATTTCCATGTAATATATGACAAAGAACAACACCAAAATATAAGACCCAATGCCCTGGAACTATGTCCATTACTATTTTTCTTAAATGCACACTTCTCAGCACCTAGTATAGTTCTTTCCATTTAGTGAGCACTCAGCAAATGTGTAATTCCCCTTAGAAAACAGTCACCCACACATGCTACACAAAGCATCCTCCTTCATAATGCTAATGTGTCTGTGTGCAGCCTCTCAGGTGCCATACACATGATCTTACTACATCACTTGAAGTAGGATTGTTTCTAATTAAATTAAATATTAAACAAGGCCTATCCTTTACCCATTAAATACTGATTTAGAGGAACACATATAAACACTCTAAAGTCCCAAGTAAAATTTCACCCTCTTACATATGTACAAGGTTTTTAACTTTCCAAGATGCTTTCACTACCATTTCATTTTACTCTATTAATCATGACAGGTATCTTTATTTCATTCATGAAAAAACTAAAGTACAAAATTTAAATGATTTGCTTCCAAGAACTTTAGAGCCAGTCACTTATAAACTGGGAAACTTTGGGCAAGTCATTAACTAAACGACCCTCTGTTTCTTCCACGGTAAAATGGGGAAAACAACCACAACCTCCATGGCTTTTGTCAGTAAATGACTTATAACCATTGCTACATCCCTTGTTTTTAATTAGCCTCAATGACTATTCGTTCCCTTCCCCCAATAGTGATAAAATGGAATTGGGACATAGGCCTCACAGTCTTACTTGCTAGACTAAATTACGCAGGGTGATTCCCTGCACCGTCAGTACATTTGCACTACTTTCCTGAGTTCATACAGTGTGCTTTTTACAGTTTATAACCCCCTTTCCCTATACATTATAGGCTCTTTCACAAGTCTGTGAAGTAGGCGTCTCCATTTTATACACTGAGAACCTGAGGTTCAGAGAGGTCAAACGATTTACCTGCCCGCTATACCGCTGCTTTATAGGTGGCATGGGTTGGACGCAAACCCATGTCTTCTGACTACGAACCAAAAAACAAAGTATCTGGGGGGACATTAGATCCCCTCAATCAGGGCAACTGGAAAGTCAGATCACTCACTCCAGGGAGAGAAATTCAGACAGTAAATTCCTTGGCCCAGAATTCAACCCCGAAGGAAAAACTCCGGAGAGCTTCGAAGGACTCGCGGTTTGAGGAACATGCTAAGAGAAGCATCGGGACTAGCACCCAAGAACAAAATCGAAAGACTTGGACTGGAGGGGTCCCCGAGCGATCCGCCGAGGCACGAGGGGAGCCCACAGGAAGGGCACGGCCATATGCCAACCCTTCTGCAGGACGGATTGAGAATGGTGACACCAGGGGCTTTACCCTGCCGCGAACGATAGGTAGAACACATCGACATCTCCCCATAAGGCTTCTGGACCTGCCTAGCTTTTAGAAACTCCTTAACCAGAGGAAGAGAGGGTAGCAGTTACCTGACAGCCGTTCACCGCGAGCCCGCCATTTTACCTCAATCCGGGTCCTAGAAGACACCGCTTCACGCACCTCCCTGGTCCGCGGGGCACTCTGGGAAATGTAGTCTCCGCGGGAAGAGCTCCGGGTGGGCTGAGAGCCAGATCTATTGAACTTGTTCCCGTGTTTAGCTGAAGCTGTTTGCCTCAACTTGAGCTCATGAACCCCCCTCTCCCCAAAAAACAAAATCACTGACCCGTGCACACATCCTTAGAAAGTAGCAAGCACTATCTTTTTAAAAACTTTGTACAAATAATTAGAGGCGTTTGAGATCGATTCTTGTTGAGTAAGCTAAGGTTTCCTGGGGGGAAGAAGTAATTTCAGAGAAGCACTGAAGGCCGATGGGGTTGGATTTGACGTTTGACGTAGGGAAGTGGGGAGGCCCTTCCACCTGAAAGCCCAAAACTGTTCTGAGAATTGTGCTGGCTATTCATTATGGAAGGAAGAAAATGTGCAGAATCCTGGACCTTGCCTTATATTTTTGTGAGGCGAGGAGGCCCCCGGGCCTTTGCACTTCCTGTTCTCATTGCCAGCAATGCTTTTCTCTCACCTCTTCTCATGACTACTGCCTTATTTTATACAGGTCTTGCTCAAATATCATCTCGGAGAAGACCATATCAAGAAAAGAGCTTCATCTGCCCTTATCCCATTGCTCTCCTTTATTATTCTTCATAACATTTACCATTATATAACATTCTGTTATCATTTGTTTCCTTGTTTAATGTCTGTCTCTTATGCTAGAATTCAAGCTCCATGAAGGCAGGAACAAGTATCTATCATGTTTTATACTCTATATAAACCCAACATGTAGAACTGCATTTGGCCCCATTGTAAGCCTCCAATATTTGTTGAATGAATGAAACAATAACACTGCAGATATCCAAAGCAGTAGATGATTGACTGCTGAAGCAGCAGTTTAGCCTGGGAATTCCTTTCCCAAATGATTTGCAAAATTTTGTATATATCTACATTTTTCTGAAAAGAATTTATAACTTTTATCGTGTATTCAAGGGGGACAATAAACTCCTCAAAAGTCAAGAGCCATATGATATGAGTGCCTGGATGGCTCAGTTGGTTAAGTGTCTGACTCTTGATCTCAGCTCAGGTCTTGATCTCAGGGTTGTGAGTTCAAGCCTTGTTTTGGGCTCCACGTTTTAAGCCTACTTAAAAAACAAAAACAAAAACTTAAGGCCATAGTCCTGAGTAGTTAATATTGAAAATAAGTGAACATAATATAAGTTCACAATAAAGAAAAATAAATGTGGGCTGTTTTGGTGTCTTTCCTTATTTTTACATAATACCAAGTTTGTTCTGCTACTAATCTTTGCTCCTGTAGAAGCCCACACTGAGGACCCATGTCTGTCCTTTCTAATCTTGCCCATCCTTCAAAGCTGTCTTGTAATGTCTTTCTGAACTATGTTGTAGGAAGAGACAGAGAGGAGAAACAGATTTGAATGAACAATCAACTGGACTTGTTAAGCATTCACTATGCAATGCAGAAGACGGATGGATCAAGGATGACTCCAGAGGACCCATCTTGATGGCTGTGAGTTGCGTGGGGACCACTGACCAACAGGGAGACTCACTTCGTGGGGCCAGGAAAAAATGACAAAGCTGAGACCAGAAAAGAAACCAACCATGTGCATGGGAAAAAGAGTAGAGACAGCTCTACTCTAAGGGAACTACTTAAAAGTCTAAAGGGGGTAGAAGTAGCTTACCCTCTGCTGGACTATGGTGTGGAGGAGAGTGGCAGGAGATGAGGTGAATAAGAGCCAGGTCATGTTGGGCTTTGCAGGCGTTGGTAGAGAGCACATGGAATCAGGACAGAGGCCATATGCATAGATATTATGTTCAATGCAGTAAGGGAGTCACTGAAGGGTTCTAACACCAAAAGAGAGACATGATATGATTTATGTTTTTATTTTTAAATTTTTTAAAAAGATTTTATTTATTTATTTGAGAGAGAGAGCACGAGCCAGGGGGAGGGGCAGGGGGAGAGGGAGAAGCAGACTCCCTGCTGAGCAGGGAGCCCGACATGGGCTCCATCCCAGGACCCCAAGATCATGACCTGAGCCAAAGGCAGACGCTTAACCAACTGAGCCACCCAGATGCCCCATGATTTATGTTTTTAAAAGATTACTCTGGCTCTACTTGTGAGGAATGGTGACATGATAGATGATGGCAACCATGAGATGAAGAGAAGGGCAGTGTCCAGATATATGTTGGAAGTAGAAATGAGGACTGAACCTACTGATGGATTGATTAGATGTGGGAGCTGAGGGAGAGGAAAGACACCTCAGGAGATGCTTTGATGACTAGCTTGAAGGTGGTATGGTTCAGGAGATAGGGGAGACTGAAAGAGGAGCAGGTTGGGGGGTCTGACGAGGGTGGAAATGAGTAATTCCATTTGAGCGTTGTTGAGTTTGAGATATCTCTGAGACATAAATAGAGATATAATAGAAATATAAAATGAGACACGTGGTTAGATAGATGTGTCTGAAGAAGAGTTTAAGGTAGATGTAGATTTGAAGCCAGGAGAATGTTGAGTGCATGTAGGGAGAGAATGCAGAAAAAAAGAAAAAGAAAAAGGCCCTAGGATGTGGGCCCAGGGAATTCCAACATTTAGAGGTCACGTGGAGGAGGGCAAAGACCCAGCAAGGACCTCTCGGAGGTGGCAAGGAGACAGGCAGTATGAAAACCAAGAGACTGTGGTGTGAGAGTAGCTAAGAGAGGCATGTTGTAAAGTAGTTTGATACCCGCAAGTTTAAAACTATAATTCCCCAAAATACAAACTGGAAACACCAGTGACAACTTACATTGGCTTACCTAAAAGCAGTTTAAATTCATGCTAGTAAAATGATGAAACAGACAAAATTGTAAAACTTTGGAGTTGGCTTCAAATGGCTTCTGCCGATAAATGCCTTTTATCTTCCCTAACTTCACAAAATAAAGTCACTTTTTATATAAATCAGAGATCAAAGACTCCAGGGCAATAACTACCAAGCCATTAGGGATAATGTTTCTAAAAACTTTTATTTATTTTTTATTACATAAAATTGGCTACAGTTTTGAGTACTTACTATGTGTCAGACATTATTCTTCAAACACTTTAAATGTTTTTTTTCTATTCCTTCTGAGAGTCCTAGGAGGTGGGTATAATTATTGTGACTGTCATTATACAAATGAAGTTCCAGAAACACAGAGAAGGAAAATAACTTGTTCAAAGTCATGCAAGGTACGAATGGTAGAACTGTGACTTGAGTCTGGGAACTACTCAGCACCCCTGAGCTTAACCTGTGCAATGCTCATTTCCAAATAGAAAATGTATACTAAAAAAAAATACTAATACAGATGTTGAAAAACAAAACCCAATAGATAATCACTGCTAACGCTTGGGTGTATAATCTGTCACTTTTCATCTCTTCTTATGTCCATATTATAATAGCTAACATTTATTGGACACATTATGTGTACTGTTTTAAAATCCTATGCCAGTAAATGGTGGAGCTGAGATACGAACCAGATGGCCTGGTTCTCCTTCAATCTCCCTCTCTTTCACACAAACACATATTTAGGTTTTCTTTTATTCCTATAAATATGCATATATAAATAAATACACATACACTTGCACATATAGATTTTTTTAAAAAACTATATATATATGTATAATATATGAATAACTTAAAAAATATATCATGAACATCTTTCCTGTGAATAGCCTAAATAGTGTCAGGTTTTTTTGAAAGATTTTATTTATTTATTTGTCAGAGAGATAGAGAGAGACAGCAAGAGAGCGAACACAAGCAGGGGGAGTGGCAGAGGGAGAAGCAGGCTACCCGCTGAGGAAGGAGCTTGATGCAGGACTTGATCCCAGGACCCTGGGATCATGATCTGAGCTGAAGGCAGAGGCTTTTCTTAACATTTTTGAGTCTTAGTTTATTTTTTATAAAAGGGGTACAAGAATGATCTTCCCTACTTTATAGAACTGTTGAGTGGATTAAATAAAAGAAGGTAAGTAAAATGCTTAGCAAATGTAATAAGCACTCAATCAATGCTAGCAATAATTATACCTTGTAGGTGCTTAGTAAATATTTGTATAATGAATTTTTATGAATATCTTGCCCAAGGAGATTACTTATTTCTTAGGCATTAAAATATAATCCTTCTCTTCTGACTGTCAGAAATAATCTAATGAATGTAATTAAAAATGAAAAATATAGTCTAAAATGGACAATAATAATTTCTAGCTTTAAGTTGGTATATCACTTAGGGTCATAGCAGAAAACAGATGATATACTCAAACTGGTGTAATTCCAGAAGAGTTTATTTACAGAGGGATTCTTTACAGAAGTGTGAGTGGAATTCCAAGGAAGAGGAGGAGTATAACCCAGGCTTAGTGGCACTGGCTGTTCCTTCCAGACCAGAAGGAACAAAGAGAGGGAGCAGTTACTGGACCCCAGAAGGAGACAATCTTATAGCTGGCTACCTTGAGAGGAGCAGTAACCTTTTGTTGAAGGGCATAGTCAGCCTAAGGTGGCCTTGCCAAGACTAACCCAGGTTAATAATTACTCTGACCTTCCCATCTTTCCTCAAACCAGAGGGCAAGGAACCCCCTCCGCACAGGGTGGTACATTCAGATCAACTTCCTGGGCAGAGAGCAGGGTGGACAAAGTAAAGAGTGGATCTGGAGGAGCAAAAGGGAGATAAGTGGCACCGTATCAGAATAAGTGTTATTAGCATACCTGTAGTGTTGTAACTATAAAGCCAGAGATTGGTGCAGAATCCAACTGGATGTCACTTAGGTATAAGCAATGTGACTCTCCCATATGGATAGAATGTGAAAAGAATTCTGAATAGTTTCAGGCAATAAGTAGCTTTACTGAATATGTTGGTAAATCAAATAGTGAAACAACCTAGGTAAGAGATTTAGGGGCTCCAATCACACTAAGAATTAAGTAAATGTGTAACCTGAGTTCAAGTGACAGGGGCAGTGAGACGACCCTATTTGGTGGGCATGGACTTGGAATTCCTATTGGCACCACAACCATAAGAGAGGGCTCTGCTTCTCCCTCCAGGTCATTCAGAAGATGATCCTGGAAGTCTGTCCTTCCAGACTTTACCCTCACAACCAATCTAGAAGGCACCCCCAAATTGCTTGTATCGGCAATCTCAGAGTACTTAGAGGTTCCTTAATTGTTCCCCTGGATGTGACTTTAGTCCCTCAAAGATTTAGAATTAAGTGTAGAAATGATTAAGTAAATCAAACCCACCTAGTCGTACTAGTTTCCAGTTAGATTTGAAAATATAACACATTTACAAACATGTGTATGCCATGTTTATAATTAAGTATTTAGGAGATATAATTTGTACTATCAGATTTGGTTTGTGGCCTGTTAGATGAGCTTTGTGATCCTAATCTTTTTTTTAAAGTAGGCTCCAAACCCAGCACGGAGCCCAACATGGGGCTTGAACTCACAACCCTGAGATCAAGAATCAAACGCTTAACCGACTGAGCCACCCAGGTACCCCTGTGATCCTAATTTGTAAAAACTTTTTTGCTAGTCTTACAAATAGAATAATAAGATTTGTAGTTGAACTTGAAAGCTTAAGGAAAAACTATACTTTATTGTTACTTCAATAAATTGAATATTTATTAAAAACTAATCTGTGAATAATCTTTTGTAGGAAAGTTGCCTCAAAGACACAAAAATACTCATTTCGTCATAAAGATGTTTTTGCCCTCTTTCTCAAAAATCATCCCCAAACACAAATGAGAAGAAGGATGGAAGCCAGCCAATGCAGGAATGACACCTGACTTAGCAACGTTAAGACTGCAGGTTGTACCAAGGTTCAAATAATTGGTGGCACCAAGTATTTAGGAAGAGGGAGTGAGGAGGGAACTGAAAACTGTTGGAGTGGTTGAAAGTTTAGAAGCCAGACTCCCATGCCCATCAGCCCACCCTAGCCAGAAATGGCAATCAGAATCCAAGAGGCTCTGGACTCAGGAACACCATACGTGGAGGAGGTCAGGGGAGAAGTGTTCAACAGAAAACTGGCCAGGTGAGTCCTCTGGCTCCCTTCCTTGCCCCGTTCCAGAATGCCAACACCCGCTGTGTTTCTGAGTCTGGTCTGCAGCCTTCCCTGTGATCATATGAACCACCCAACGTCCTCCCAATGAGTTCCTTTTCTGTTAGTCTGCGTCAGTTTCTATGCCTGCAGCCAGGAACTCTGATTAAAAAACATTTCACGCTTATCTTGTATTAATTTCATTCATGTATGTCCACGTCCATTCTCCATGAGGGCAATTCCATGTCTGATCTGGCTCATCATTTACCTGTAGAAACTAGTATGGTGCCTGGTACTTAATAGGCACTCACCAAACGTTTATTAAATAATTGAGTGAATGGGGCGCCTGGGTGGCTCAGTCGTTGAGCGTCTGCCTTCGGCTCAGGTCGTGATCCCTGGGTCCTGGGATCGAGCCCCGCGTCGGGCTCCCTGCTCGGCGGGAAGCCTGCTTCTCCCTCTGCCGCTCCCCCTGCTTGTGTTTCCTCTCTCGCTGTCTGTCTCTCTGTCATATAAATAGATAAAATCTTAAAAAATAATAATAATAATTGAGTGAATGAAGCCTTCCCTGTATCTTATGTATACTCTTCACTGTATCTTCTATATCCTAATTACAGAACTTATCACATAAAATATATTAATTTGTTTTAATATCTGTTTCCCATATTAGAAAGTAAGTTCAAGATTGGAGATCCTACCCAGTTCATTTTAAAATACTGGTTGGCATTAAGGAGGGCACATGATGTGATGAGCACTGGGTGTTATATGCAACTAATGAATCATTGGACATTATGTCAAAAACTAATGATGTACTATATGTTGGCTAATTGAATTTAAATTAAAAAAACATACCAGTTGCTAGGGAGGGTCTAGTACGTAATAGACAGAGAATGAAGGAAGGCAGAAAGGCAGGAAGGAGGAATATGTGTCAGACATTAGGTTACTGCTGAACACACAGAAAGAAGAATATGGTGCTCCCTGCCTTAGAAGGGTGCACAGCGTGGTGAGGGAGATTTGTAAACAGATGATCAGAGTGAGCATTTGTTAGAACATACTGTGAAGATGTTTTGGAGAGGAGGGTGAGACTAGTGGGCAGATGGGGTGGAGAACTGTGAGCAAAGAGGCACCCAGATGTGAAAATTAGGGTGTTAGAGAGATAGGTATGATGGATCACAGGATATTCAAAGCTTCGATGAATTTGTCCGAACTGAGGGCTGAGGTTGCCTCTGGGGAGTTGAGACAGAAAGTAAGCATTGGGTTAAGAAGATGGCAGGAGGTTTTGTAAATTGAAGCTAAGAGGAATAAATTCTCTGGTGAATTTAAAATGATGAGCTGGGTCTGCTCAGCCTTGTCTCCTTCTCTCTTTCCTTTCCCTCCCTCCCTTTCCCCTCTCTTTTCCTTTCTCCCTCTCCCTTTCTTCTTCCTTTATGTCCTTCTTCCTCTTTCTTCTTCTTTTTCTCCTCTTCCTCCCCCTCCATTTCCTCTTTCTCCTTTTCCTCCCCCTCCAATCCCTCCTCCTCTTTCTCTTTCTTCTTCAGCGGCCTGTCTTCTGCTCTCCAGCATTCCCAGTTCTGCTCTCGCTGGGGTTATGGGGCCCGCACTTGTCTGGCTGTGCCTATGACTGGGGAGCAGGTTGCGGGGAATGCGAGTAACCCAAATTACTGCAGACTTAGAGCTGTGTTCTCCAATCAGCTTTATTAGTAATGAAAGTAATGTTCTGATCTCCATCTTTTTCAATTTGGTTGTAGTTTCAGGAGGGGAAAGTGGGTTTTATTTCTTGGCCTCCTTAAAACCTAACAATCTGAAATACTGAACACTTGGGCCAGCTTAAACACAAACAATCTGAAATATCTAATACCTGGACCAAGAAAATTAGAACAAGCAGGAGAAAAGTAATGAGTTTGGGGTCAAAAAGGATCTAGCAAAACAAGAACAAGAACAGTATAAGTCAGGGTTGCTGTTGCAACTGTTTTGTTTTCTCGAGCAGATCAGATAATATGGGATAGTGACTCTCAAGCTTTGGGCCCTTCAGTAGTGCCTGGGGAGTGTGTTAAAAACACAGATGCATGGGACCTTTGACTTGCACTGAGAAGACCTTGGGTGGGGCCCCTGCACCTGTATGTTTAACCAGCCTCTGAGGTGTTTAACCCTCCAAAGTTTGGAAACCTCTGCTCCAGAGTTTATTGGATCCCAAGTCATTGTTATCAAAAGCAAAACAGTTTTCAAAACATTTCTAATCATGCTGGAACCAGGTGGACAGTTTCTGCAGACAGCAAGCAACACAACCAAGAAGCATATGAGAAGCCAATAAGACTGAGAGAGACAGGTGCTGGCTGGAGAAGAAGAAAGGTGAAGGCATACCAGGTAGAGAGAAAGGCAGGGACAGTTTAGCTGGTAGGCTGAGTATGCAATCACGGGCCCAGTTACGCAGCGACTGAAGCCCAAGGTCATGGCAGGCAAACAGTTCTTTGGGAACTTGGAAGGGTAGCACACATTTGCAGGGAAAAGAACCTTGCTTTCAGAGTTCCTGTTCCAGCCAGGCTTCTGGCCAAATGTCTTGAGTCACCATCCCCTGGAATCCTGTTACCACTGGGCAGTGGCCCAGAGAAAGGCATACCCCCTCCATCTACTTTGATAGAGACATGGTGGAGTCAATGGTGGGCTCTACAGAATGCCTCCAGTGGTGGATGCACTTAAAGGTCCTCCGTGGATGAGAGGACATTCAAAAATGCTTTGTAAAGCTAAAGCATTAAACAATGGTAAACTTTATTACTCTGATTCTCCTGGCTCTCATCTTTCCTGATGCCTTCCACCTTGAGATAGTGTTCTTATGACCCTGGATGATTCTGCTCAGCTCCTTCTTATAGGCTGGCACTGTGTTGGCTAACAGTTTATAAGTGCTCAGCTACTGACATTGACCTCTTGAATATGAGGCAACAGGCATTTTTTTTTCTTTCTTCTTTTAACTCAGTGTGCAACCTTTTCTTTCTCCCTCACCCTCCTCCCCCTGAGTCAGTGCTCATGAACTCTCTTCTCACAGATACTCCTGTCTTGATCGCTCATGAAACGGTTTTCTTATGCTGCAAGAAACAGTAAGTGTGGGGCACCTGGGTGGCTCAGTCCTTAAGCGTCTGCCTTCCAGGTCATGATCCCAGGGTCCTGGGATCGAGCCCCGCATCAGGCTCCCTGCTCCACGGGGAGTCTGCTTCTCCCTCCCCCACTCCCCCTGCTTGTGTTCCCTCTCTCGCTGTCTCTCTCAAAGTCAAATAAATAAATAAAATCTTAAAAAAAAAAAAAAAGAAACAATAAGTGTACTTGCAGACAAATACTTCTGCCTGATGACTACCCCTCCTGAATTGAAACAGAGCCTCTAGTAGAGGTGACTGATATACCATTTTCCAAACTCATCTATTCTATTTTGTCTCTACAAAGCACAAGGCAGTTACTGAAAAAAACTGTTGCCCTTCAGGAAGTTGAAAAGTTTAGGGATGAACATAAACATCCTGTGTTTTCTGTAAGCATTCACTTATTGATCATGAATCTATATAACTTATTCTCAAACAGGTGTTTATTTTTCCCCTGCAATTATTGGTTCATTCCCCTGACAAATTTTTTTTGGGGGGGGGTAGAATGTAATGCAAGTTTTTAATACTAGTTACAGAGGTCAGTTAAGAACATGGAAATGCTACTGATTAGATACCAAGGAAAAAATAGAATACAAAATGATATATACAGGATGATCAAAACTATGTAAATAAAAACACACATAGGAAGTTTATTTTTTATTTTTTTTACCAAAGTGATCTGATATTTATTTATTTATTTATTTTTTTAAGATTTTATTTATTTATTTGAGAGAGAGAATGAGATAGAGAGAGAGAGCATGAGGGGGGAGGGTCAGAGGGAGAAGCAGACTCCCTGCTGACAGCAGGGAGCCTGATGCGGGACTCGATCCCGGGACTCCAGGATCATGACCTGAGCCGAAGGCAGTCGCTTAACCAACTGAGCCACCCAGGCGCCCCTGATATTTATTTTTTAATAATTTTTTTATTATGTTAGTCACCATACAGTGCATCATTAGTTTTTGATGTAGATTCATTGTTTGCATATAATACCCCGTGCTCCATGCAATACGTGTCCTCCTTAATACCCATCAACGGGCTAACCCATCCTCCCACCCCCCTCCCCTCTGAAACCCTCAGTTTGTTTCCCGGAGTCCATAGTCTCTCATGGTTTGAGAACTATCATATAGCAGGCCCTGAGCTAGGCCTCAGGGGTACACTGGTAACCAAAATGAAGAGATGCATAATGCTAAGTCAAAAGCCAAAGATTAATTAGCTAAGAATTCTGCCTAGCACTACTCAACTTAGTAGAGCTATCTGGTCACTATAATTTATTCAATATCATGGACCGGCATCTTTTTGCTGAGTTTTGAGTGTATACTATCATCCTGATCAGCACTGAAAGAACTTTGAGTATCTCTTAAGACTGTTGAAATTAGTGAATTAGATTATTTAATGTTTTAAATAGGTAACACATTCACACAGTCCAAAATCTAAAAGGTACAAGAATGTAAGTGAAATGTCTTTCTTTTACCTCTGTTCTCCAATACCCCACCCCTCCCTCCAATACCCAACACCCCTCCCTGAATCAACTCAGTTAGTTTAGTGGATATCCTTGTTTTATCCATATTTTAGAGTAAGGATTCTTAACTAGATTTGTAACTTGAGAATAGACCTCATCTTGATCCTGTGGTAACCTGTCCTTCTAAGACTATATCCTGTTCTACAGGACTTATATGAATCAGAAGTTCAGATTTTATTTTCCAGATGAGTATAGTGTGAGTTATTCTCAAGGGGGAAAATAATGGGAAAAACAACTAGAAGAGACATGCAAAAATATATTTTACTGTTATTACTCTTAAGAGTATTTCATGCCATCAAATAGTCTCTGCCAAACAAATTTATACTGTCATGTTTTAAAAGTCTGGTTTCCTAAGGAAAACTATACCTGGTTCTATCAAGATTATGAAAATAATAGTCCTTGCTAAGGGCTATGTAGTCTTTATTTAAGCTTCACAACAATCACATGAAGTATATACATTTCATAGGTGAAGAAAATGAAGGGATAGCAAATGTAAGTTCTCAAACCTAGACCAGGGCTCCAGTGCCCTCACTCTTAATTTGCATGATACTCATTATCCATCCTAATAGAGAACAGCCAAAAGAAGGCACGTGGCAATATTTTCTGTTTATACATTTTTGTTGTTTATTCAAAATCTTTATTCTCAAATTTTAGGATCCATCAAAATTACTCATATTTAAATGCAGGTTCCCAGGCCCCGGCACTGACTTAGAGAATTAGAATCTCCGAGAGAAGGGCTCCAGCCAGGCATGCTTATTTTAACCAGTACAGGCAGGTGACACTAAGCCGGCTGGCTGTAAGCACAATGACAACTCTCATACCTGTGACAGTTTATGTTTTCCAAAATTGGCCACAACCGTATCTTCCAACATACACATACTATGTTAGTTTCTAGAATCTCTCCACTCCCCTTTCAAGAGGTGGAGTCCATGCCCCATACCCAAACTGGGTGGGTTTTTGTGATTAGTCAACCAATAGATTATAGTGGGAGTGATGCTATGTGATTTCCAGGACTAGGTCAAAAAAAGACAATTCAGCTTCTGTTTTTGCTAGCTAGAACACTCACTCTTGGAACCCAGCTACCAGGTAGTGAGAAAGCCCAGGGAGAGGCCCACTAGGAGAGAAGCTAATAGCCAGCACCAACCTGCCAGCTATGTGAGCCATCTTGGAAATGGATCTGGGCCCAGTCAGGCTGCCCAGGCTGACACAGCACAGCATGGAACAGAGATGTGCCTTCCCTGCCAAGCCCTGCCCAAACTGCAGTTTCAAGAGCTAAGTAAATAATCGTTGTCGCTTTAAACAGGAAGTATGAGCTGGTTTGTTAGGCAACAATAGATAAGTGGAACAGCACACTTCTAACTTAATATTCACTCTGCTTTTCTTCCTATCAGGGTGAATTCTCCTGAGCCCTCTCTAAAATATTCTGAAAGTACACTTGTCCAATGTCATTTATTTTCCCAGATTCTTCTAATCACAGAACCACTTATTTCAGACTTCTGGTTATGTGAGGTTCTCATTATTACCTCTGAGGCTTGGTTTCTCATCTCAAAAGCACTGGTAATAACAGAACCTACCTCATGAGCTTTATAGTTAGATGAGATGATCCATGTAATCATTTAACATTGTGCCCAGCACATAATATTTTCTTATTTTTACAAGGTTTCTTGCATTCATAGTCTCCATTTCTTTAATGCAATGTGTGTGTGTGTGTGTATACACACACATATACTTTTTCTTGTTTTCTTGTAGTCCCATGCCATTTTATAGGCTATTTCCTATGCCTGACATGCTCTTCCCTACTGGGTCTCTTAGACTCTTATTCACCCTTGAGGGCAACTCTTCCCCTTTGGGAAAGCCTTCTCTGACTTCTCAATTAATGCCTCTCTGGGCTCAAATAGCGCCTTGGAGGAACCTCTACTATAGCCATTAACACACTGGGTTGTAATTAATTACTTGTCTCTCTTCTCTATTGGACTGGAAGGCAGTCAGTGTTGTCTTTGTATTCTCACCCCCCAGCACAGCACCTGGCACATCCTTACTCACCATCTACCTTTGTGCTGTGCTAGGAAACACTGTGGTTAAGCAATCAGGGGTCCATGTTTTGGGAGACCTGCTCGGGGTCAAAACAGCTCCATTTTCTCCTGCATAATCTTGGAAAAAATTAGTTGACATTTCTGAGCCTCATTGTAGAGACACCTTCTTAAGATTGCTGTGAAGTAAAATAATACCTGTGAAAAGCCTATCCCAGAGCAAGCAAGCAAATGTCACAAAATGCTTCTCCAACAGTCCCATTTTCAGGCATCGCCACTCTAATCTTCCTTTAGGGCCCTGCGCTCCACGGGTAATCCCTCTCTCAGGGATTGCTCTGGGCTCTCTAATCCTGTCCTCGGTCATTCCTCCAGCTAGCAACTCTGCGTTCAGAAGCCAATTCCCTGCACCCCAACTCTCTCCAGACCCTTTCTTTCAGCCTTCCCTGAGCTTAAGGGGCCCGATTTACGTGAAATTTAAAAACCAAAATTTAAATATCAAAACTCTATGACTAGGGTTTCCCTGTATAACTTCCGAGACCCGCATTTAGGAGTATGGCTACTGAGTTGCAGTCTTCCACCTCCCTTTGAGGAAGGAGCCCGCGGCTCAACTTAACCCGAGTCGTTCCCCGCTGCCGCCGCGCGCAAAAACGTTGAATGAACAAACAGACGAACGGATGAATGAATGGGCTGCGCCCGCGGCTGGGCCTCTCTTACGTCGCCCACTGGCGCAGGCGTGGCCGCGGTAAGAGGCCTGCGGGGCGTCGGCCGCGTAATCCCACCGTCGCGCGGCGGGCTCGACCACGAGCGCCAGAGCTCCGCGCCGCCTCGCGTCTCCTCCCCCAAGTCCCTGCCCCGCCGGGGCTCGTCACTTCCGCCACCCCCAGGCCGGGGCTGGGGCGGAGAACGCGGGGGAGGGGGCCAGGTCCTAGGGAAGCCCGCCCGCGCACGAGCAGGGACTACATTTCCCGAGGGGCCTCGGCGGCGGCGGCGCCGGCAGCGGCGGCGGCGGCGGGCGCGGCAACGTCCCCCGGAAGTGGAGCCCTGGACTTCCACTCGTGCGTGAGGCGAGCGGAGCCGGAGTCGAGACCAGAGGCCGAACTCGGGATCTGACAAGATGGCTGGGCTTCCCCGCAGGATTATCAAGGTAACCGCCCAGGCCAACCCCCGGCTCTGCGCTTTGCTCTTGGCGGCTTGGCAGACCGCGCGGCGCGGCTCCTCCCTTCCTCGGGCCCCCGGCCCGCGCTGGGAGGCCCCAGGCCAGCGCGGAGAGGGTCTGGCTGTGGCGGCGAGGGAAGTCAGGCGCTGGGGAGGGGGCTCCAGAGAGACTTCCGGCCGCGGTGGGGCAGCCAGGCGGCGGGGACCGGGGGCTTCCCTGTGGCCGCCCTGCGGGCGGGGAAGGCCTGGCCTGCACCCTGGCGGAGGGTGGGGCCGCGGGGTTGCGGGGTTCTAGTCTTGGGCGCGGGCCGGCGCGGGCCTCCGCGGCCTGACCACCCGGGAGGAGGCCGCGGGCGCGCGCGAATCGTGGCGGGGCCCGGACTCAGGGCGGGAGTTGGGGCCCGACACAGCCCCTCGGCCCTGGAGCCTTCTTTCGGGCCGGGCGGGAGCGCGGGGGGAGCGGAAGCCCCGGGTTCAGAATGAATGAACCAGGAGCGTGATGCCGGGCGGGGCCCTGTGCCCCAGGAGGCGGCTCCGGGAGGGCCGCGCGTCCTGCGGCCGTGGGCACATGTTCGCCGCAGGCTGCGGGGGTCGAGGGACACGAGGCTGCGCGCCCCTCTGCCCTCGCTTTCGTTATCTCCTCTCTTTTAAATACGTTTCCGCTCGTTATCTCTGTGAAGTGATTTTACTCTGGTTGGCAAACTCTTTGAGAGCGGTTTCTGCTCAGAGGAAATAGTTTAACACAACATGGGGGGGGAGGGGCAGAGCAGGTATGGGGGACTTGGTGAAATCCTTTGCCTCCCGATTTTATGCACTTTAATGTTTAAACTGTTCCAATACATATGGGACTATGAAAAATGGACATATTGGTTTTGTAAATCCTTTACATAATATCAGGTCCTCAGATGTACGGTATTTCTTGCAGTACATAAAAGCAAAACGTTGAAATTTCTTGTCATTTTTAATGAAAATTTTAGTTGAACTTCTGTGTTCCTTAATACGCGAGTTAAAGTGACTAAATTGCAGCATCATTTCCTTTATATAACCTGGTGAACGTGTATTTAATCTAGCTTGTTCTGAAGTTTGAGGGGAGATGCATACTAAATTCAAGATCTTTTAATGGGTGATGTATTGTGCAGTGTTTCGTGCAACTTAAATATATCTGAGATGGGGGGATGTCTCTGACCTAGAGTTGCTTGATTTGGAGAAATAAGACTTTTTTTTTTTTTTTTTTTTTTAAGATTTTATTTATTTGAGAGAGACAGCAAGAGAGGGAACACAAGCAGGGGGAGTAGGGGAGGGAGAAGCAGGCTTCCCGCTGGGCAGGGAGCCCGATACGGGGCTCGATCCCATGACCCTGGGATCATGACCCGAGCCAAAGGCAGACACTTAACGATTGAGCCACCCAGGCGCCCCGAAATAAGACTTTTTATAAGGTAGAAATTCTTAGAAATTAGAGAAGTAGCATAGATTGTCATTGTGTGCTGCAGTCTAATGTGAACTTTCATGGTGCAGAATTTGTATTATGGATTTGTCTCAGACTCTGTCCAAGGCAGTTAAATTGCTGTATGCGTTGGATGGTCCTTACAATGTGGTTTTCCTCACATGACCCCAATCATGTTTATTGAAGCCCCAGTTGAAAATGAGAGATGGGGGGTATCTAGCTGTACACCAGATGTCTTCAAATTTTTGTTTCCTGTATTCAGGTTATTTATTGACTACATACTACAAATTGATATTCGTAATAATTCTCCAAAATACGTAATGAACTGAAGATTTAACATTTTTTCCAGTTTTGCTTGATTCTGGACACACTCTGCGGTAATATGAAAACCTTGGATGGAAAAATAAATTCTGTGAAACCTTCTTTAATAAAGTTACAGAAATGATTTATGGCAGTGAATTGAAGTCCTCATAATTCACTTTTTTTGGCACACAATTTAGTTTACACTAGGTATTTTCATTTTACTATTTTAACCAATACAGTGATAATTCATAAATATGGTCTTAATTTTACAGTATCTTGTTGATAGCACCTCTTTAATAAAAGGTGACTTCATTTGGGTTTTATCTTGGAAAAGTTAGGTGGTTTTACTTTAATGGTCATTTATAGCTTAGCTTAAAAGAACTGTTTTCTCCAATCCCTAGAAAGATTACAAGACTATAATGTGTTTTCTAGTGCTTACCATTGTATTATGTATATTTTCCCATTATCAGTGAAAAAAATTTTTTTAAGATTTGTTTGAGAGAATGTGTGCGGAGTGAGTGGGGGGAGGGGCAGAGGGAGAGACTCTCAAGCAGTTTCCCCGCTGAGCATGGAGTCCCAGACTGGACTCGATCCCAAGACCCGGAAGATCATGACCTGAGCCGAAACCAAGAGTTGGATGCTCAACCTACTGAGCAACACGGTACCCGAAAATGTTTGTTTTTTAATCAGAATTTTTAAAAAGTTTGCCTCTTTTTTGTCATCCGCAATACAGGATTCTATGTGGAATATGCTGGTGGTGGTGGTGCAGGGTAGGTAGCTGTACTGTCCTGAACTGTAGGAACACACCGTCTTTCATTGGACAGCTGTTAATAGGATACTGTTTACCTCCAACTGGTCATTATTTACATTTGCGAAATTCTTTTTTTTTTTAAGATTTTATTTTTAAGTAATCTCTACACCCAACGTGGGGCTTGAATCCACAACCCTGACAACAAGAGTCGCATGCTCCACCAACTGAGCCAGCCAGGTGCTCCTGCATTTACAAAAGTCTTATACCATTTAATACTTGTAGATCTTGATCTTGTGAAGTAGACTACCGTTATAGTCTAGAAACCCATTCAAATGACTTTCTTAGGGTCTTAAAACTGGCAAGGGACAGAACTTGGATCTTGACCCAGTGTGACCTTCCCCTGCCTCTTGTTATTATGAAATGACAATGTATGTAAATATACTTTGATAACTTTAATTAACTATACAGATATAAGATGATTTTTTTGAATTAGTATTCACTCATTTCCTGTCCTACTCAGATTCCCATATACAGTCCACTAGCAAATTCCCTAGGGCATCAACTTTCAAAATATATTCTTAATCAGCTACATTTACCCATCTCTCTGAAACCACTGTTCAATTCCATCATTTGTTGCCTAGCCTACTGTATTAGTCTCCTAAGCAGCAGCTAGTGTTACTTTCTAAAAATATAGATCATATCACTCCCCTTCTCAACTCTACAAAGGTTCTCCATCACACTTAGAATAAAATCTTGACTTTTTCCCCCGTAGTTACAAGGCCTTCCTTGCATCTGCCTACCTCTGAGGTCATCTCCTGCATGTCTGTCCTTGGGTCACTCTACTGTAACCACAGTGTTGCTTTGCTCAGTCTGAACAATAAGAGGCTAAGTTTGTTCCAGTCACAGGGCTTTCCTTCTGTTTACTACATTACCTGTTTTGGCGTATCGTTCAGTTCTTGGCTCACATGTCATCCTCAGAGAGGTCTACCTTAATTATCCCAAAACACAGTTTTCCTCTCCCCCTCCCTTAGAGTTCCTCATTATCCCCATATTTCCTCCTCTCCTCTCTATAGCACTTATCACTATTTGAAGTTATATTATTTATTCTTTATCTCTGCGCCTACTAAAGCTCCACGAAGGCAGGGATTCTTAGATGACTTGGGAATTGCTCTAATCCCTAGAGGATGTAGTGTAATAGGCACTGAAATATTGAATGAATGAATGAATGTGCTTCAATCTTTGGAAGAAAGTTTTAGGAGAGTTATTCTATATCATAATTTGACGTTATTGCTTAGTAGATTTCTATCTAAATCAATGTCTGAGCTAAAAGTTAATCTCTGAGCTAAAAGTTAATCTCTGAGCTAAAAGTTCATCTCTAATTCATTAAAAAATCAATTTTTTATTTTGTCTAATAGGAAATACATGGAGTGCAGCATTTGAAAGGTTCTAACAGGTACATGGAGAAAGTTAAAGACTCTCTCATCTGCCCTTCAGCATTCCACTTGCCTGCCCAGACAACCATAATTTTTACTGTGTATTCTTCCAGAAAGACCAAAGAGATTTAGTATGTATATTTAGGCCTATTCCCCTCCTCCTGATGCAAATACTTTAATCTCCTCGCCCCCCACCAATCTATCTTGTTTTTTTTATTTTTATTTTTTAAAGATTTTATTTATTTGAGAGCGAGAGAATGAGAGACAGCATGAGAGCAAGGAGGATCAGAGGGAGAAGCTGACTCCCTGCTAAGCAGGGAGCCCCATGTGGGATTCGATCCTGGGACACCAGGATCATGACCTGAGCCGAAGGCAGTCGCTTAACCAACTGAGCCACCCAGGCGCCCTGCCCCCACCAATGTATCTTTGAGGCGACTCATTTTTAAAGGGGTTCTTTGTGGAACCATGTAGTTAGACCTTAATTTAACCAATTGTTTATTGCTGATTTAGATTGTCTCTAAAATTTGCTATACAAAATGCTGTGATGAATGGTTTTATAGTTAGTGGTATTTTGCACAAGTGTGAGTTACACTGAATCTTGGCAGTTCTTTGTTTTGCTAGAATTTTAGAATTTGCTTTTTTCTCTCTTCTCCTCGGCCAGAACTCTTTTAGTCTCTAAAAGTGACTGAGCAATTAAAGCTTAAAATCACGTAGGTTAAAAGAAACTAAAATAAGAAGTCCTTCCTAATCGGTTCCTCATAAAGAATTAGAGTTACTTTGGGAGAAGATAAATGAGATCTGTAGTTGTGGCCTTGGTCAATAATTTATTTAAGATTTACAGTTTAGGGGCGCCTGGGTGGCTCAGTTGTTAAGCGTCTGCCTTCGGCTCGGGTCATGATCCCAGAGTCCTGGGATCGAGCCCCACATCGGGATCCCTGCTTGTCAGGAAGCCTGCTTCTCCCTCTCCCTCTCCCACTCCCCCTGTTTGTGTTCCCTCTCTCGCTATGTCTCTCTCTGTCAAATACATAAATAAAATCTTTAAAAAAAAAAAAGATTTACAGTTTACATGTTACTTTAACAGAATGATGTTCTTTTGTCTTCTCAAAGTTAATCGTGAAGACAGTAAAATACAGCTTTGAGAACAATAGTTAACTTACTCAAGGAGTTGACTTACTTGATTAAAACCTGGCAAACCAACCTGCTCAGAATAGATTTTCACCAGTCTTTCCTAGAATTTATTCTTCTGTTTGGTAAAAACTCATAATGGTCTGACTCAGCATTGAACTTGAGTTCTATATACTTTTTACTTTAATAATTGTAATTTTTAAAAATACAGATATCACTTTTTTCCTATCACTATTTAAAAGCCATTCATTTGATATCTGTTCTAGTACATAAGGTAGTTTTTAGTGAGAAAAGTGATTCAGATAACTGGCCCTATTTTTGAGCCTTGAAAGTCTGACCAATAATTTTTTCCCATTTATTATTTATTTATTTATTTATTTTTAGATTTTATTTATTCATTTGAGAGAGATAGAGAGAGAGCATGAGCAGGGGGGAGACAGAGGGAGAGGGAGAAGCAGGCTCCCCACCGAGCAGAAAGCCCGATGCGGGGCTCAATCCCAGCACCCTGGAATCATGACTTGAGCTGAAGGCAGACGCCCAACCATCTGAGCCACCCAGGCGCCCCAATTTTTTCCCATTTAAAAAAAGGCATGAAAATCTAACATGTTGAGGATGGACTTGTTATATGTAGTTAAAACATCCTTAGGAAACTGATAAACTCTTATAGTAAAAACTTGACCAGAAACATTATGGTTCTTGTCTCTTTTGGTTGTTGTCCCAGTTTAAGAATTTTCTGTTAAGAATTTTTTTGGGTCACCTGGGTGGCTCAGTTGGTTAAGCGTCTGACTCTTGATCTCACCTCAGGTCATGATCTCAGAGTTCTGAGATCAAGCCCTGCTTCCAGCTCCATGCTCAGTGGGGCATCTGCTTGAGATTCTGTCCTTCCCTCTCCCCCTCCCTCCCTTCGTGGTCTCTCTCTCTCTCTCTTCAAATAAATCTTAAAAAAAAACAAACTTTTTTTTGACCATTCTAGAATAATAAACCATATTTTTTGTATATGACTTCTGGGGATTCAGGTTCTTGACAGGCTTATTTGTGAATCCTCTTTGTCTCCATGGATTCCAAGTTAAGAATCCCTGGACTGGGGCACCTGGGTGGCTCAGTCGTTGAGCGTCTGCCTTCGGCTTAGGTCATGGTCCCAGGGTCCTGGGATCGAGCCCCACATCGGGCTCCCTGCTCCACGGGATGCCTGCTTCTCCCTCTCCCACTCCCCCTGCTTGTGTTCCCTCTCTCGCTGTGTTTCTCTCTGTCAAATAAATAAATAAAATCTTTAAAAAAAAAAAAAAAAAGAATCCCTGGACTACTTTTGGTAGTGATTACATTTTCAGGTTATAGGGCGCCTGGGTGGCTGAGTTGTTAAGCATCTGCCTTTGGCTGGGGTCATGATCCCAGGGTCCTGGGATCGAGTCCCACATCGGGCTCCCTGCTCGGCAGGAAGCCTGCTTCTCCCACTCCCACTCCCCCTGCTTGTGTTCCCTCTCTCACTGTCTTTTTCTCTCTGTCAAATAAAATCTTTAAAAAAAATTTTTTTTCAGGTTATAAGGATACTGTTTAATTTACTGCCTAATGTTTTGATTATGAAATGTGGGCATAATTGAAAGTAAATTAAAAAAAGCAGTTGAATGTTTTTTTTTAAGCTTTAAGTGTCAAGCACTTTCTTTAGTCCAGGTTGATCAACTCTCACATTAGAATTGAGTTTTGTCAAAATATCAAACACTTCTGACTATCTACCATTCTATGTAACTATGGCATCAGAGATAATATGCATTCGCTTTGGGGGCACCTGGGTGGCTCAGTTGGTTAAGCGACTGCCTTCGGCTCAGGTCATGATCCTGGAGTCCCGGGATCGAGTCCCACATCGGGCTCCCTGCTCAGCAGGGAGTCTGCTTCTCCCTCTGACCCTCCTCCCTCTCATGCCCTCTGTCTCTCATTGTCTCTCTCGCAAATAAATAAAATCTTAAAAAAAAAAAAATTAAAAAAAATATGCATTCGCTTTGCAGAAGTTCTAAATTTTTTCCACACTGTGACCACTTACAGCTATAGAGTTTTATACATTAGAGGATGCCCATCTTTTTCCTTCTCTGATGAGTCTGTAGGCCAAAGAATTTGGATGATTAGGATTCTGCTGCAAGTTGGTAACTTCGCTTTTTTCCCTATACCCTGTAGGATGGTTTACTTGTGTGAAAATGATTTTAAGAAGCAAATAAGTTGTACTACAGATTGAGGTAGTATGGATTGTGAACATACATTTAAATCTGTTACTGTGAGTAATAGATGTTTATGCACTAGAGAAATAAATACCAGAAACAAGGGAATGAGGATAGCATTCACTAGGGGCTTTGGGCATTACATTTGTAGTCATCAGTTTTGATGTAGGTGCCTAATTATTATATAATTTTACTTTCTAAAAACAAAGTAGATCTGAAAGGCATATGTAGTAATTTTATATCAAGAAATATTCCTTTTTTGTATGAAACATGTGTTAGACCGTTATTTTATTATACAGTTGAAATTTTCTTTGCAAATGTATATGAAAGACATCAGCATGGATATATAAATTAGGAGATGGAATAATAGGGAATCAGTTAACGTCCCTTGAAATCTTAGCAACTTCTAAAAGTGCTTAAGTATTTTTTGTTTGTTTGTTTTTGAAATGTTAAATAGTTATCTTTAATTTGTGGATTAGATAGGATGTAGGATCACCGTAGTCTGAGAACTGTGACGCTAACATCTCTGGTGGCAGAAACCGTTATTGTGTGATTGGAAGAACTGGGTAACTGGTAAAAAGCCCTCAGAGGATCAACAGAAAGACTTCTTTATTAGCTATGCTTTCAAGAGCTATACCACACTATTCATGGTATTTTATGTTTTTAAAATCCTGGTTGTAGCTATTCGAAAATCCCTTAAGGATACTTAGAAATAAAAATTTTTATTATTCTGATATGGCCTGCAACTGAGATGTTTCTAAATGATTAGGGTTCAGCTATAATTTAAAGTTATTTTATTTTATTTATTGATAAGTAATCTCTGTGCCCAGCGTGGGGCTCAAACTCACGATCTTGATGTCAAGAGTCACATGCCCTGCTGACTGAGCCAGCCAAGGGCCCTTAAGTGCTTTTAGACATTGTTTTCAGAATCTGATGTTGACATATTTTGCTTTTTGGCTAATCTGTTCAGATTTTCAAACTTCTTTAGTTTTCAGTATGTCTTGATCAGTAATTTGGTCTGTTTTGAGCAAATCTGTTTTTATTTTCAAAGTCTTTACAGTCTAGTGATTAAAGGCATTGTAGTCAGGAAAATACTAGAAAGAAGCATTACAGATGTTATCTTTGTGTCTTGAGACTATGGGTGCCTTTATTTACAACTTTCCAAGATTTTTAAAAATAATTTATACTAAGGAAAATGTTATTCCCATAAAGTCTCTGTGTATTTATGACCCTTAAGGACAATTGGGATTACCATCCCCTTCTCCTCTTACTATAGGGCAGGGACAAAAGTGACTTTACTAAGCTAGTAAGAGCCCAAGGCCAAATTTCATTTTTCTATGAAATTGCGATTTCTCTGCTTTTTTATTATCCCTTTTTTTGGTCCATTCTTAAGACATTTTCAGTTCAAATAAATGGACATTTACTGGATGCATAATATGTATTTAGCACTAAGCCTGGTGAACAAGAAGTGCATCACTATCTAAGGGAAAACTCAGTCATGAAACAAGAAATTAAAGTGAGGTGTGTTATGCGAAAAGATACACATGGGATTTACCATAGTCTGAGGATGAAGGATAGTAAGGTTGTGGGAATGTTTTTAAAGTTGAAGGAGGGAGGGGCGCCTGAGTGGCTAGTCGGTTAAGCCGCTGCCTTCGGCTCGGGTCACAATTCCAGGGTCCTGGGATCGAGTCCCGCATTGGGCTCCCTGCTGCACGGGGAGCCTGCTTCTCCTTCTCCCCCTCCCCCTGCTTGTGCTCTCTCTCTCTCTGTCAAATAAATAAAATCTTAAAAAAAAACAAAGTTGAAGGAGGGAGAATGAGTTTTGGGTAGATGGAATAGCAGGTAGGAAAGCTGGAAGGAGAAAAAGAGGAAGAGAAAGAGTACACGAAAGTATACCATATTCCAGGAATCTAGTATGTGTGATGGATAGTGTCTTATGTAATTATTAGGGTCCTATCAAGAAGTATTACTGTCTAATTACTAAGTTTAGAGAGTTGGAATCAAAAACTGTTGGGCAAAGAATTTTGGATTGTTAAATTCAGACAGTGTATGAATCATTCACCAGAGTGTGGTGTGACAACTGTTCCTGAAGTGAGATTGGTCATACAGTTTTTATTATGTAAGATATCTTTTATTGAACACTTACTATGTGCTAGGCACTGTTCTAAGCATGTTACATGCATTAATTTATTTAATTCGACAGCAAACCTATGATATGAATATTAATTTTAGCCCTGCGTTACAGATGTGGAAACCTGCACAGAGGGGTTAAGTGGTTGGTGGAGCTGTGATATGAACTTAAGCAATCTAAATCTATGGACAGCAGGTGCTGTAGATGAAATGCACCAGAGCTTATCTGCCCCTAGATAATAACTGGCAGTGTTTGTATGATCATTTGGACAAATGAAGTGGAAAAATATTTCATTGCAGAATCTAAGTGTTTAGCTTTCTTGTTTTTCATCAGAAGTCTCCTTATTGTAGTTTAATTAGAGGCTTTTGCACAAGTGAGTCCCTGTTTAGAATAGTTTCACTTAAGATGGAATGACTTTGGTCTGGGGTGGTGTATTCCTCTCTTGCCCTCCTGGATTCTTTGATTTGGGGAAGTCTGTGGTTCGGGTGACAAGGAACTAAAGAGCAGCTATTCCTCTCTTTCCTGCTGTTTCTTACCAGCAAAATACATTTGAGGTATCACTGCATCAGAGCATAACCTCTCTAATGTTAATTTTTTTCCTTTTTTTTGTTTAAGATTTTATTTATTTGGAAGAGAGAGACAGTGGGAGAGGAAACACAAGCAGGGGGAGTGGGAGAGGGAGAAGCGGGCTTCCCGCTGAGCAGGGAGCCGATGCTGAGCAGGGAGCCGGATGCAGGGCTTGTGGGATCATGACCTGAGCTGAAGGCAGACGCTTAACAACTGAGCCACTCAGGCGCCCCTCTAATGTTAATTTTAAACAAGAATTTTTTCGTTCAGTAAGCCTAAAAATAGATTAGAATTATCTTACACTCCTTTATATATTAAATGGAATTTTGGTTTTCAACCCAGGGAGGGTGTTTGTACCTGAGTTAATTTCCTCACTCCCATTTGGAGAGAAGGACAAGCGCGCTGTTCCAGTATAAGTCCCCTACACGCCTGCACATGCTGTAATTCTTGCTTTGGCTTTTTAGAAAAGGTATTTTTCACAGTTGGAGGCACAGTGATTTATAGCTATAAAGCTTGAAATTTCTTACCCTTAGCTGTAAAAGAGCTATTCCCATTAAGTAACATTTTTTCAAATAAAGCACTCTGTCCACCCTGTCTTTATTGGTGTCCGTCAGGAAAGGGTTAAACTGAAAGTGCTGCAGGCTCCATTCAGGTTCCTGCCACTGATGTGATTAGAGATCAGTGAATTCTTGGCCAAACCTTGCCTATTTCCTACCAGAATCTTCTCCCAGTTTAATTGGGACCGCTGTTTTGGGTGGTAGGAACTAGAAGACATTTTCTGTGAACACTTGTTTATAATCTGAGTACTTAATTCATGGTTGTGTATCAGAATTATCTGTGGCATTTGTTTTTTTTTTTCAAGATTTTATTTATTTATTTGAGAGAGAGAATGAGACAGAGAGAGAGAGCATGAGATGGGGGAGGATCAGAGGGAGAAGCAGACTCCCTGCTGAGCAGGGAGCCTGATGCGGGACTCGATCCCGGGACTCCAGGATCATGACCTGAGCCGAAGGCAGTTGCTTAACCAACTGAGCCACCCAGGCGCCCTATCTGTGGCATTTGTAAATTTAACATATAGCAGCCCAGCATGTTTTTTGTTATGTTTTAAGATCTCCACATGATTTTTATGTGCACCTTGCAGAAACGAAGGCCTTGGGTATGCTTGGCTTCAATGCAAAGATGGTTAGAATGTGGGGGATACAAGATACAAGTAGAATCACATAGCCAGTACCTTCTCATACATAGAAAGCAAAGGTGTCAATGGGAACACCAAAGACATGACAGTCCAGGGTGGGGAAACCATCAAGATTGGTTTAGGGAGGGATATTTTTAGTGGGGTGACATTTGAGCTAAATTTTGAAGGGTAAGTAGAAAAGTGAGTTGTGGCGGGGGGAGTAGAATGTCATTCCAGGTTAGACATATCAAACTCCAGGAAGATATTTGAGCAGTGCTGAAGCTGTAACATGAGTCAGCACTTCTTTGCTTGGTACACAGACACTTTAAATGCAGTCTTAATTTGAAAAAGTTTTTTTCTTCAGAAGTGTTTATGAATGTGTCATTTTGGAAATTCAATTAATATACTAAGTATGTTATATACCAAAATAATTAATATGGATATTTTCCCCCTTCATTTTCTTTTGCTATTTCAGTCTTCAGTTTATAGATGAAATGGCTAACATCTTACTGAATATGGAAGGAAAACCTAAATGCTTCATTTATTTTTTTTGAAATATAACTCACATACCATAAGATTCATCCATTTAAAATGTACAGTTCAGTGGGTTTTAATAATTCAGAAAGTTTTGCAACTATCACCACTAATTCCAGAACATTTTCATCACCCCGAAAAGAAACCCTATACTCGTTAGCAGTCACTGTCCACCCCCCTAGTTCCTCAACCCTTGAGAACTGCTTATCTTTCTGTCTCTCTGGTTTCGTCTGTTTTAGACTTTTCATATAAATGGAATCATATAATACATGACTTTTTGTGTCTGGCTTCTTTCACTTAGCATGTTTTCAAGGTTCACGTTATAGCATGTATCAGTACTTCATTCCCTTTTAAAGTTTTTAGCTCAAGTTTTCTGAGTAAATAACTTTTAAGAAATGACAATGCTGAATGAAGCAAAGCAGTAGTTTTATAAGGTAAATAGTCTGTATTGGTTCCCCAAAACTAGTCATATTTGAAACCTACATTCCTTTAGAACATTTAAGAAATATTCTTCAGCCTTGTGCACCATTATTTTTAAAAAAAATTGTCAGTGGTAGTAAATCTTTTTTTTTTTTTTTTTTTTTTTAGTGGTCATAAATCTTTATCTTTGAAGATTGGACTTGATTGCTGGACACAGAAAATTAAGCTAATGCTGGTGAATAATGGTTAAGGATCAGCACTGACTTTTATTCTTATCTCAGGGTTTAAGAAACTTTGTGACCTTGGCCAAGTCATTTTCCCCAGGCCTCAGTTATTTCTGATTCCTGTTTTAAAATTTGATAATTATATGATCCCTTTGGGCAGAATTTGAAACAGTTAGAAAAAGCCATGTTCGCATAATCCTGGAACTGATTTTCCCTTTTGGCTTTTAAACTGGCTCTTAGGCAATTAAAAAAAAAACAAAACATAAATGCCAAGTGTTAGCATTATTCTGAAATAAATGTATACTTTTCCAGTATAACTAGTATGCAGGCCTGTATCCTATCAGCTTTGATAGTTTTAAAGCCTTTAAATGTTTATGTTCTCCTGGGGTTCAGACCTTGAACCTTTTCTCATTATATATTCTTCTGAACACCTTTATTTACTTTTACCTGGCTTCAGTCCACATTGATCAGTGATTCTAAAATCTAGTGCTGAATTTCAGGTCTCCAAATGCCTACTTTTTATCTCCGCTTAGATGTCTTGCAGACTTTTTTTAAAAAATTTTATTTTATTGTTAATCACCATACATTACATCATCAGTTTTTGATGTAGTGTTCCGTGATTCATTGTTTGCATGTAACACCCAGTGCTCCATTCAGTACGTGCCCTCTTTAATACCCATCACCAGGCTAACCCATCCCCCCCCCACCGTCCCCTCTGAAACTCTCAGTTTGTTTCTCAGAGTCCGTAGTCTCTTGTCTCCTGCAGACATTTTTAAATCAACCGTTTTTTTTTTTAACAGAATGTATTCATTTTGCTGTCTCTCCTCATGAAACACTTAGTGTTTCTTCTTTATTATGTCAACATTAACCTAGTTGCCTGAGATTTATTCCTCCTCTTCCCTCCCCTTGCTTCGTTTCCACATTCAGTTTGCTAGTAAGCCCCCAATGGATTCAGCCTCAGAAATGTTTCTGGCTTCTCCTAACCCATTCCTGTCTTCTTCCAGTTGTCTTTTTATGTGGGCCCTTATTCATCCTCCCTCGATTGTTTTTGCAATAATCTCAGAACTCATCTCTCAGTCTTCACTTATTGCCCACCCATCTCCCTCCCTTCCCTTCCATCACATTATTCTAAAAACATTGATGTGATCATGTGGCTATCCACTGTATATAGGGTAAAGTTCAAACTTTTTAACTTGGCATATAAGCTGGCCTTTTTGTCTTGATTACTTCATTGGCATCTCTTTCCTCTCTCCCCTTTCTTATATAACTTCTGATAGTGATACTGCTTACCAGCCAACATGATGTATTTTCCAACTTCTGAATTATGCTGTTTGCCGGAAGCATCCTTCATCACATGTGACTGTCCAGCATTCTGTGTTTTGGGTTTGTTTCCTCTACTCTCTTGGGAAAACCTTGACAGTAGTCATCTTATGTTCTTAATAACAAGTAGGTGGTGGTTTAGAATTAGAAATACTATTTTCTGTTACTTCTACAGGTTTCATGAAAAGAAAATCAGGGATAAAATATAAGTAATTTGCTTTTTAAAAAATTTTTTTTATTTGAGAGAGAGAGCACGGGGAGCTCTCGAGGTGGGGAGGGGCACGGAGGAGAGGGAGAAGCAGACTCCCAGCTGAGCAGGGAGCCTGATGTGGGGCTTGATCCCAGGACCCTGGGATCATGACCTGAACCAAAGGCGGACGCTTAACCAACTGAGCCACCCAAGTGCCCCTAAGTAATTTGCTTTATTTTCTGGGATCCTTTTAAGGCACCTTCGGAAACAGATGTTGGTTCTATTGTTAGTCATTAATTATAGTGAAAAATATGTTTAAATTTTTTTTAGACAAATACAAACTGTATATTTAAGGTGTACAACATGATGTTTTGATATGTGTATACCTTTTGAAATGATTACCAAAAACTTATATCTGTTACTTTCCATTGTTATCTTTTTTGTTGCTGTAAGGACACTTGAGATCTACTCAGCAAGCTTTAAGTATGCAATGCATTATTATTAACTGTCACATATGATACATTAGGTATATAGAACGTACTCATCTTATAACTGAAAGATTTTACTCTCTGATCAATATCTTCCCTTTTCCTCTACCTTCCAGCCTCTGTGGTAATCACTGTTCTACTGTTTGTTTGTTTTTAAAGATTCCACACATACGTGAGATCATGCATATTTGTCTTTCTGTGTTTGACTGACTTAGCATAATTTCCTTGTTGCAAATGGCAGGATTTCCTTAATTTTTAAAGCTGATGAAGAAATATTTTAATATGCTTTTCATAACCATTGGAAAAATAAAATATTTGGCACTGCCTGGGTCAAAGTTTTGAGCACCATATATACTTTTTAAAAAGCCTATAGATCTTTTTAAAGCCTATACTTTTTAAAAAGCCTATAGATGGTTCACACACATACGTATTAGCCTTTCTGTTTTCTACTGCTTAATTGATAATAGTGGATTAACCATAACAGGGCCATAAACAAAGGTGGAGAATTCCAATGCTGGCTCCCTTCATTGTAGGGATTACTGTAGCAGATTTTCCTGTGATAGGATGCAGCAGGACCCTGACAACCAAGAACCCAGTCCTAGTTGGTGAGCAGACTTTCCGTTCCCTGTGCCCCACAGGTGTGTATTAAAAAATGCAGCTATTCAGGTCTACTGTCAATGAAAAAAGAAAGTAAAATTAGCATATGTTCCCTCTTAGGAGTAATCAAGTTACAGCAGTTTTAATATTCTTTGAGTGCACACATACACGTCTTTACTCCAAAGTGCTTCTTTATTTCTTGAGTTGAATCATCAGGCCAATTATGGTTATGAATTATGTGTGTTAATTTCTTAAACATTACAAGTATTTGTATGTTGAGTATCTGCTTTGTTCTTTATACTGATTATAGACAGTTCCCTCTGTTTATGGCAGACTGAAAAAAATTTAATTCTTTCTGGTTGGTATATATCAGCCACTTTTATATCATAAAGTCTGTCATATAGCTTCTGTTAGGAAACAGACACATATCTTGAGAAAATGTGATTAATTGCAAAGTACAGAAATGTTACCCATTTCCCTCACTATTAAGAGTCTTATTCTTATCTTTACTGAAAAAGCTTTGTGATGGGAGTGAGAAAGATTGAGAAGGGATATTTGTATCCTCTGGCAGGGAGATCCCAGGTATTGTCCCCTTCCTTAATCTTGTTTTCTGTAGGTTACCTTTTTCTTTAGATGTATGTGAAAGTGTTGCCTCAAAGTATTACGATGCTAAGCTGTGTGCAAAATTGCTGGACCCTATATCTTTTTGTCAGGGGTACTGGAGAAGTGTGGTTTGGGAGAAGTTGGTTGTATGGTGATTGGGAGTCTTAAAAATCTTGCCACATTATGGGCAAGATTTGGGTCATTCACACTTGGGTCTGTCTGTCTTTGAGCATATTATCAGATATTTCTCTGAAGAGCATCTAGCTGTAGTCTCCTGCTTTGAAAAGTGAGGAAGGGTGGATCTTAGTTGGTATAGTGTTGGTGCTGATGTCTGTGAAACTTACATATTGATACCAGTAAAACCACTTTTTAAAAAAATTGAAGTATATTTGACACAGTGTAACATTGGTTTCAGGTGTTACAGTGCAGTGAATTGGACAAGTTTATACCTTATGCTATGCTCACAAGTGTAGCTAGCATCTGTAACCATACAGTGCTATTTATTATAGTACTGTTGACTATATTCCCTATGCTGTACCTTTTATTTCCGTGACTTATTCATTCCATAACTGGAAGCCTGTATCTCCCATTCCTCTTCACCCATTTTGCTCATCCCCTCTGGCAACCATCAGTTTATTCTCTGTATTTATGGGTCTGTTTCTTTTTGTTTTGTTTCCTAAATTCCACATGAGTGAAATTATATTGTATTTATCTTTGTCTGTCTGACTTCACTTAACATTATGCCCTCTAGGTCCATCCATGTCGTCTAAATGGCAAGATCACATCCTTTGTAGCTGAGTAATATTCCACTATATACACAAACACAGACACACACCATATCTTCTTTTTCCATTCATCTATTGATGGATACTTGGGTTGATTTCATATCTTGGCTATTTTATTTAATGCTACAGTAAACATAGGGATAGGGATGCATATATCTTTTCGAATTAGTGTTTTTGAGTAAACCACCCTTTGAATCCTGAATTTGATTTTAGTTGCCAGATACGGGCATTGTGTTTTCTACCTTTTCAAGTGGAAGGGTTCCCAGACATCTAGGGACCTGAGGTGCTTGCATGGGCACCCTCTGGGGTTGGCATTTCCTTAACTGGCATAACTGCCCTTCTACTTCCAGCTATCCTTTTATCTTTTGCAGAGTGGAGGGCAAGGAGCCACTTGGAGGTGTATACTAGGGGTAGTACTAGGAGGTGTGCAGGCAGCTAGGCTTATCCTTACTGTGGCGATTCTGTGAACATGTGGGAGCTGTCACATATATAAAGTTGTTACTTGGGTGACTGAAAGGGTGAAAAGAGAGCTTTAAAGTATTGTGGAGGTAGAATAGGAAGCAGCTACCACTTCCAAGTCTGGGAAGAAAACAGAAAAAAGATTGAAATTATTAAAATTGAGGAACTTGGGATGCAGAGCCCCATCTGGGATGCAGAACTCCGATGCAGAGAGTCCTGCCCTCTACAGGGACACATGACCATTAAGCTGGTGCTCTCAGTGTGGGGTAAACTGCAGATTGAATGAATGTGCTGCAGGGATGTTGGATGATGCTCACAGGCACCTCAGACAGACAAGAAACCCGGGAGAAGCACCTTCCCCCTCGTAGTCCCCCTTCAGCACCTCTCATCTGCAGGGTTTAGTGCCGAGTCCCTGGCAAAGCAGAAGTGTGGTTTGCAGAGTCCCGCCTCCAGAATCACAAAGTATAGAAGGATAAGTGAGAGACCATTACTTTACATCTGACACAGATAAAATTTCCCAGTGTAGAGGTTTTAGAGATAGAAAGCTGCCTGACCTTCTGGCCCAGCCCATGATAGGGAAAAGATGTGGTAGTATTTGGCTTGACTTCAGTCCTGCAGAATTAGGGATTTTGAGATTTTTAAAAAATGTTTTTGTTCTGGGGCACCTGGGTGGCTCAGTCATTAAGCGTCTGCCTTCGGCTCAGGTCATGATCCCAGGGACCTGGGATCGAGCCCGGCATCGGGCTCCCTGCTCGGCGGGAGGCCTGTTTCTCCCTCTCCCAGTCCCCCTGCTTGTGTTCCCTCTCTCATTGTGTCTCTCTCTGTCAAATAAATAAATAAAATCTTAAAAAAAAAAATCTTTTTGTTTTGACTAAGCTTAGGGTAAGGGGACCGCGGCCCCAACCCCCCCCCCCCCCCATACAGGCCATTTGTCAGGATTTTTTTTAAAGTAAGCAACACATACCATAGATAAATGCCTTTGTTCCAAATCAGTTGAATTTTCCCCCCCCTCTTTTTTGGACCAACCCTCAAATCTTAGACCAGAACTGTGTGCATTCAAGCTAGGATGTTAGAGAAGAAAGTAGGCTTAGAGAAAGTGCCAGAGGATACAGGCAAATGGTACGTCAGGAGTTTACCCTTGCCCCTATCCTTGGTGACTGCCTCAGTTCTGAGGACACTCCTTCATACACTATTAGAACAAATTAAGAAACATTTTCTGTTTTTAGCTCAGATTCACCTTACAGTTACAACTCTGTCATTCACCTAACATGAATGTATAGATGGGAAGCGCTGCTGGAGGCTAAGGATTCCAAGTACCAGGTGTTAAGTGTAAAAGAGCCCTGGACTGCAGTGCACTTCTAATCATGTTCTGCCACTTGTGTATGTTTCTGGAGGTGGTTCTGAGGCTTAAATGAAACAACAGTGTGAACATTCAGGTCAGTTTTAAGGATTAATTCTTTTGTCATCACTACACCTTGGATGTATTCCAGTTCTAACTAAATTTATCTAGCTTTCTAATTTATTAGCATCTGAAAATCCCATATCCTGCTGAGGGTTTGGCCATTTAGCAGTATTTTGAGATTTTCTTTTGTCCCTGGTTCTGGGATGGTATATGCATTTAACCCAAACACACAGTTCAGCCCTTTAAGCAGTTTCCATAAAAGAATCCACTACGTAGTTACAAGCATTTTGCAAGTTACGGATGTGATGTTGAATGGGCTTCTCTTGGAGCGGTGCAGTATGGCAGCCTTCTTAAAGGGTGTTTATTGGAGAGTTAGGAGTTTAGCAGCCAATGGTCATAAGCCATCTCATTGGCTCTTGGTGTTTTTCCTCTAGGTTCTTCCCTCCTGCATTGCTCCACTGCAGCACCTCTCATCTGCAGAGTTTAGTGCGGAGTCCCTGGTCAGTGTAGCTCCTGCCTCTCAATCCCAATAAATACTCAGGTGAATAGGGGCCCTGTCTACCCAAATTAAGACCCACTCCCTGCCCTCAGCAAGCCCAAGACATACACTATGCTTTTTTCCCCCTTTTAAATAAACTCTGTTAAGGTATAATTTACATACAAGTAATGCATCCATTTTAAGTGTACCATTTAAGTTTTGACAACAGCTATGAAACCACCATCTTAAGATTTAGAACATTCCATCCCAGCACAACACTTAATCAAAAGATTATACTGTTTTGAAGTGTGTGTTTTCACTTACATAGAAGGATATTTTTCTGTGGTGTTACACATTCTCATAGGCTTTGGTGTGACCATTATTTCTGGAGCTGTACTTTTGAACACATTCACAGTTTTTCCTTGGGATAAATTCCAAGACATGAAATTTTAAAGGTTGGGTTAGCTTGTAATCCCACCAGCCATGTATATGAGAGCCAGTTTTTTCCATAACAGTAAATAGCATTTTTAAAAATTTTTGTCTGTTCTGAGTTTTAAGGGTTGTCTTGATAATAAAACATTGTCACTTTCAAAATAGGGTTACTTAACAATGCTTATCCAATTTCCTTGGGTGATTTTATTTAAAAACATTTTTTCTTGCTTTTTTTGGTAAGTAGTACTTGGACATGTTACAGAATTCAGCAAAAGGATACTAGCTTGAAGTATCGCCCACCTCTCAGCCATCTAATTACTTTCCTCAAGGAAACCACTCAGTTGGACCATTTACATCTGTTATTTTATAATTTTGTAAGCTTTTGTAATCTTTGTTTGAAATTTTGTTATTTTTGCTTAGGTGCAGTTTTACAACATATCATATTAGTTCACACTCCTAGCAAGCCCTATGTCCAGCATTCATATTATGTTGTTGCAGAGACTCTGGCTGTCCCACATGAAATGGGTGAATTTGACCCAGTACTATTGTACACAGATGCTCTATCATATAATATGTCTGCCTCAGTATGTAAATTTGTGCTTATTTCAGTTATATTAAAATCTGAGTTGTCTGGGTCATTTCTTTCTCTGACTTAGTGGCACAGGACAAAATAATCATCTAAAATCACAGAAAAATAGAATATCCACTGAGTTATATACTCCAGCTGGATCTCTTAAGATTATTTAACTTTTGGGACGCCTGAATGGCTTAGTCGGTTAGGCGTCTGCCTTCGGCCCAGGTCATGATCCTGGGGTCCTGGGATCAAGCCCCGCATCAGGCTCCCTGCTCAGTGGGGAGCCTTCATCTCCCTCTCCCTCTGCCTCTCCCCCAGCCTGTGCTCTCTCTCTTGTTTACTCTCTCTCTCAAATAAATAAAATCTTAAAAAAAGAATTATTTAACTTTCAAACCAGACTGATAATGTGTGAAATATTAAAATCTGGAAAGTACTCAAGAAAATGAGATTAATTTCAAATTCTTCCAAAAACCTTGAGATAGAAGACTGAATCTTTAATGTGTCAACCAGTTCTTATTAGCAAATGATCATTATTAAACTTGAGAAAGATGATTAGATTATCAAAGCTACTAAAGGGGCAAAAGAAACTTAAGCCTGATACTCTGGTGCTTAGTGTTTGGTCCTTTAAGTGCACAACTTGTAAGGAGAATGGCAAGGGCAAAGCTTTTGAGCAGAAGTATGAAATAGTTCATGAAGATTGGGTTTAAAACTTAAAAAAAAAAAAAAAATCCCTTTTTTTTTTTCTCCATATTCCTGCCATTTATGGCCACTTTCTGGAACCATAAAACCTTGGGCTTACCATTTTTGGAAGTTCTTGAATCCCCCTTTACCCTCTCTGTATTTTTCTTTCAGTAGTAGTTAGGTCTGTTCATTCAGCCCTTATGGAATGTGAGACACTTTGTGGTGCTCAGTGTTGGGGCTGCAAACACTACACCTGGGCCTTGACTTATAGGGACTAGTGTAGCTGGGGAGTCAGTAGGGAGGAAAGTATGTAAGGGATAGCTTTGTGCAGAAGGTGCACCCATACCGCCCAATAATACTCTTGCTTTTTTAGTCAGTAGCATTTACTCAGCTGCTTACCTCTTAAGTGACAGTCGACTTTTCAAAATGGTAGAAATGCTGCTTTGTGGGCAAAATAACGTTTAGTGTGTTAAATGTCTTGGATCTACTTCCTAATTCTGAAGAGCAAAAAGATTTTGGGTATGTGGAGCTGTGTGGGTTATGTGTGGCAGGAGCACAGAATGTGGAGGTAGGCTTTCTGGGCTTGATTTGTAGCTGTGCCAAGTACTAGCTTGTGCAGCCCACTTGACCTCTACTTCTTTATCTGTTTAATACACTAATCTAGCTCTAAGGTGGTTGGGAGGGTTAGAGTGCAGAGAAGAGAGCTTACCATAATACAGTGAGCCTTATAATGTTATTACTGTTTTCTGATTTTGCAAAGATGCTGCTTCACTGTAAATCTGGAAAGAATGAATTCCTTCTCAGTGTGGGTATACTTGTTTTCATCATTTATGTATTAGTTCCACAAAATGGATAACCTTAAATATAACCATCTGAAATAGGGCATAGATTTTTCTTTCAAAGCACAGTGGATGCCCGTTTATCAGCGGTGGGTAAGAAAATGGGATGTTTGAGGTAAATAATCTGATTTTACTGGAATTATTTTGATTCTATTAGAATTACCATATAATCAATTTTCCATGAGTTAGACAATAATAAAGTTGATTTGTATTGCTGCTAAACTGAAGTTTTATTCTTTATTCCATAGTATTTGAGATCTTGCACTGTACAACTTCAGGGGGTGCCATTCATACAGACTGTGATGTTGAATGGGCTTCTCTTGGAGCGGTGCAGTATGGCAGCCTTCTTAAAGGGTGCTTATTTTGGGGGAGCCAGAATCCCTAATATCTAATTGCTTCCTGATTTATCTCAGAGTTAGTATGCAGTATTTTTTCTTGTGGTTTGGATTTTGGACAAAATTTTGTCAGTGGCACAACTGGATTGAGAATTTAAATCTGGACCAACTGTAACTTATTTTTGTTTGCCTCACTGAAAATTTCAGCTGCTCTGCTTCTGTCTTGTCTGTTAATATAAGCATAGGCCTTTCCTATTAGTGGAGACCTCAGGCATTTAGCACTTAAATTTTGTTGTGATTACCACATTTGAAACCTGAAGTAACTAGTGATCAAGGATTGAATAAGTAATACATGGTAGTTGTACCAGTGTAGCCACTAGCTTGCAGGCCAGTAAAAGTGTCTGTTTATGCCACATAGTTGTTCAAGGAGTATTGATTACTTTACCTGTAAAGCAACCAGGAAAATGGGATGCACTGACACAGTAAATGAAAAAAATGTAAAAATATTAAACTGTTTTAAAAGGGCTTTTGTCTTTATCAGAATAAATACAAACATACTAAAATGTTAACCAGATTTTGGTTATTAGGAGTATAGCTATTTAAGTCTATATTGTATTTTTCTTTAATGAGCAGGTGGGAAAGAATTGGGGAAAAAAGCAGGTACCATTAGCAACAAATTTCTTCTTTAGATATTGAGCATTGGCATAGATGCTAGGGATACAGTCCATAATATCTCTTCCCTCAGCAGGGAGGGCGAAATAGTGAACAGCTAATTACAGTGTTAAAGAGTATTATGGGGTGCCTAGGTGGTGCAGCTGGTTAAGCACCCTGCTCTTGGTTTCAGCTCAGGTCGTGATCTCAGCATCTTGAGATTGAGCCCTGTGTTGAGCTCTGTGCTCAGCGTGGAGTCTGCTTGGGACTCTCTCTCCCTCTTCCCTTCCCCCCTGCTACCTCTCAAATAAATCTTTAAAACAATAAGAGTACTATAAAAGGGGACCTTGTAGTAGAAGGGAGCATATAACAGTAAGATTTCATCCATTCCAGTGTTAAAATATTCAGTCAATTTTAGTGCTAGAGAACCTTTGAAATGTTGGAGGGACTAAATTTTAGATGGTTGGGGAGGTTAAGTGAGTTTGTATGATTGTATAACAAATTGGTACAGTTAGGATTGGGATTAAATAGAGACGTCTTAGCTCCAGGTTTTTCCCTAGGAGGTATATACCAGGTGGGAAAGAATTGGGGAAAAAAGCAGGTACCATTAGCAACAAGTTGGAAGTTAACTCTTTTAATGTGAAATTAGCTCCTTCTTTAACAAAGGCTGTTAAACTAGATAGAAGTTCTTTGATAGAGAGGTTAGCTGACTTTGGTGCTCTCCTTTGACCTCATTTAATCCCAAAGAGATACTTAGCTTCTTAACCTCTTCATCTACCCAGCCCCTGGTCCATTAACTCTTAACTTTTCTTCACTTTCTTTTCTATCTATTTAGGCTTTGTATTTTTAGCAAGCAATGGAGGTCAACTTTGGCTAGTTTAAGTAGAAATAGTATTTACTGAGTTATTAGGTATCTCACATAATCTTCAGGGGTGCCAAAGAAAGAGGCATTCAAACAAGGCTCACAGTCACATCATGGTGGAGTCTTCACTGCCACTATTGTGTGCCTCGTACTCTGCGGTTTGATTGCTGATACCGAGTACAGACTGCTACTCTAGAACCTCTTCCGTTGCTGTCTAGAGGTAACTACTGCTATTATCTCCAGAATGGATCCTTCTTTTGTATTTTAGCTTTGATGCACAGGTTTTGTGTGAGCCTAGGTCTCACATGCTTAGTAGAGAGTTAGGAAATTTTCTGAGACTAAAGCTTCTACTGAGGGAGGTGGGGATCCATAAAGGTTGGGGGGTATTATTCCCCAGCAAGGCTGTTCTGCCTGTCAGGTGGTCTAAAGGAATGACGAACATCCACTATGAACCTCATTTGTCTTATGCTGCCAGACATAATCCTGTGTGACTATGGATAACTTTTTTCTATTTTCAAACAAGAGTTACTTCAAACTTTCACATTCTTAAGCTCCTAATTCCAATATTATACTAAGGAAGGGGAGGGAAGGTATGAATGAATGGGGGAATTTTACTGTTTAATTATAGACAAATGTGTAGATAAATGGCTGAAATTACACATAAAGGCCTTAAAAATGAATTATCAACTTCAACCAGTTGAAATTTTAAGAAAGAAACCCACAATCTAGATCATTTCTAACTGAAATGCTGAATTTTTTTTTTAAAGTACAAGTTCACTGGTTTTTGCTAAGGCATCACTCATAATTTTGTTTTCATTGTACAGAAACAGGAAATTAAAAAATTGCCTTTTCATTCAGGATAAATACAGAAGACCTTCCCTCCCCCACCTACTAAATGATATACTTCTTCCCAGAATCTAAAGTATGCAAGTTTTTTAAAAATGCTTTTTGATGGGTTTGCTAACGGTGCCTTAAGGACCTTATTATAAATAGCGGCAATCTCAATGAAGTGTTACTAAGCTAGATAGTCTTTTCATTCAGAGTTCCAAGACATCATTCCTAAGACACAGAATTCATTAAGACTGAAGGACAGTTACATTACTCAGATCAGTAAAGGCATATATTAAACTTTTGAGCTGGCGCTAAAGAAAGTCCAGGCAATGAAGTGTTTATATTATCCATCAAATCAGAAACCAAGAAAAAGAATGGAGATGTTAACTTCCATGAGTCTACTAGTATAGTGCTGGGCATTCAAAGGACATTTTTTTTTTTTTTAAGATTTTATTTATTTATTTGACAGAGACACAGCAAGAGAGGGAACACAAGCAGGGGGACTGGGAGAGGGAGAAGCAGGCTTCCCGCTGAGCAGGGAGCCCAACATGGGGCTCCATCCCAGGACCCTGGGATCATGACCTGAACCGAAGGCAGACGCTTAATGACTGAGCCACCCAGGCGCCCCTCAGAGGACATTTTTACCATCAAGAATTTCATGAGTGGGGGTGCCTGGGTGGCTCAGTCGTTAAACGTCTGCCTTCGGCTCAGGTCATGATCCCAGGGTCCTGGGATCGAGCCCCGCATTGGGCTCCCTGCTCAGTGGGAAGCCTGCTTCTCCCTCTCCCACTCCCCCTGCTTGTGTTCCCTCTCTCGCTGTGTCTCTGTCTGTCAAATAAATAAATAAAATCTTTAAAAAAAAAAAAAAAGAATTTCATGAGTGTTTTATGAAGGAGTAATTGGCATTGTCTTCAGCTGTGATGCCAATATTTAGAAATCTTTTAAAAAGTAGAAAAAAGATGGAGATGTAAAGTTATCTTTCCAGAAAACTTTTGAAATGTCTTTAGAAATAAGCAAGAACATAATGTGCTCCCAGTCGAGTCCTGTTGTTCCTGTAGATTAGTATCCCTAATCACACCTGTACCTTCTCTAAGACCTTGACATACCCCATTTGAAAATGCATCTTTCAAAAAGTGACTTTTTTTAAACTATCTTGAAGATAATTCTTTTTTTTTTTTTTTTTTTTAATTCGAGAGCGATACAGAGAGAACACAAGCAGGGGGAGAAGCAGACTCCCCGCTGAGCTGGGTGCCTGAAATGGGGCTCTATTCCAGGACCTGGAGATCATGACCTGAGCCTAAGGCAGACGCTTAACCATCTGAGCCACCCAGGTGCCCCAAAAAACTGACTTTTATATGTACTTTATACTCAGTGGAATAAATTCTTGGGGGACAAAGGGACTTTTTTTTTATTCTTCCTTTGAATTAGTTGGTACCACAGTGTCATGTACAAAATAAACAAACATTTGTTAGTAAATTCATATTTCAGAGTCACAACATTTCAGAGCATAGTGGTTTCATGTAATAACAGAGATAGGCAAAGTGGCTTACCATATAATGGATAATTCCAGGTCAAAATGACATATACCAATTTTTCCATCAAATAAAGCAGAGTTTTTTCTACTTCATTTATGTTACTAAGACTGTATACTTCTTCAGTTGCCAGTCCCAAAGGAAAAAAAGAAAAAAAGTGACATTATGGCTTAAAGTAATTTACCCCTTTGATGAAGCACTTTTTCATGATTATGAAGGACTGAAAATAGCCCTTCCTTAACTTCTGTGCTATTTACTATCCTGCCAAACATTTGAGATTTACTGTTCATATTGTTAATTGTCTTTCTATAGGTCGTTGAGATTAAGAAATCAGGCTCTGAAGCCAGCTGAGTAGAGGCCAATTACCTGGATTTCAATCTTGGCTCTGCCACTTGCTAGCTTTGGTTATAATGTAAGTGGTTAGTCTTAGTTTCTCATTTCCCTCATTTGTAAAATGGGTATGAAGATTGAGTTAATAATACATGTAGAGCACTTAAGTCACTATTTGGCACAGTTATTGTTACTTGATTTTTTATCGATACTCTGTGTATCTGGGCACAGTGCTTTAATAATCGCATAGAGTCCCTGCCCTTATTTAAATTACAGACTAGTGGGGGCAGGAAAAGAAACAGAGACTGCAGTATAACCTGATGTGTTTAGTGACACAAAAGAATTTGGGGGTGGTAGGCAAGGAATTCAGCTTAATAAGTTTTCCCTGTTGGAGGCACACTTTGTTAGTAGGATTTTCAGATTTTTGTCTGTTGTCAATGATCGGAATAATTTTAAATGCCATTCCTGGGGTGGAAGTTACCCACTACTAACACAGTAAGTATAGTAATTCTTCTTATCAGCTCTGTCTGGTGCCTAAGCACGCATGCATTTATTCATTGAACAAGCATGTATTTATTTAGCACATCATCACCACCATTTGCGCTGAAGTTCTTATCTTCAAATCGTTACTGTCCTAGCTGTAGTAAGAGGAGTGGTGTTAATGTCCAGGAAACTGGAACTACAGGGGAGATGCTTCCAGACTAATTCAGACCTGAGAAACAAGTTGATTGGATTTAACTTTTCAAAAGTCCTTCCCTGGCTTCCAAGTCTCTTTTCCTTTTCACTGAACTTAACAGAAGTACTGATTTGGTCTTGGCTTGAGAAAAAAACTAGAGATTTGTAGCCCAGGTCATTCCATTCCATCTCTTGGGTATTACTTCAAGTGGAATACAGAGTACACTTGACCCTTAAAGAACACGGGTTTGAACTGTGCTCGCTTGTCCGCTTATACATGAGTCCACTTGTACATGGATTTTTTTGTTTTGATAAATGCATTATGGATATTAAATGTATTTTCTCTTCCTTATGATTTTTTTTTTTAAGATTTTTATTTATTAGAGAGAGAGCACGCACAAGCGGGGGCAGAGGGAGAGGGAGAAGCAGACTTCCTGCTGAGTAGGGAGCCAGACTTGAGGCTCCATCCTAAGACCCGGAGATCATGACCTGAGCCAAAGGCAGATGCTTAACTGACTGAGCCACCCAGGTTCCCCTCATTTTCTTAACATGTTCTTTTCTCTAGCTTACTTTATTGTAAGAATACAGTATATAGTACATACATAAAATATGTATTAATTGACTTACAGGTAAGGCTTCTGGTCAACAGTAGGCTATTAGTAAGTAGTTAAGTTTTGGGGGGGTTAAAAGTTATATGTGGATTTTCAACTGTGCCGGGGGTTGGTGCCCCTAACTCCTGTGTTGTTCATGGGTCAGCTTTACTTTCTTGCTACTTATCAGTCCAGCTGGAAATAAAGCTTTTCATTAAAGGGATACTTGGTCTAAAATCTTAAGATTTAGTCCTTGGTACCTAGAGCCTTTGAAAGGGCTCCTTCCTTTTTTCCTTCTTTTCAGAGAAGGAAATTGTGAGGTTTATGTGTGTGGGAGTAGAGGGAGAAAAAGAGGAAGGTGGAGGGTGTGCCTTGAGAATCATTATTCTCATCTGACTTTAGGGTAAACATTTTTATTTTATTTATTTTTATTTTTTAAAGATTTTTATTTATTTATTTGAGAGAGAGAGAGAGCACATGAGAGGGGGTAGTGTCAGAGGGCGAAGCAGACTCCTTGCCGAGCAGGGAGCCCGACGCGGGACTCGATCCAGGGACTCCAGGACCATGACCTGAGCTGAAGGCAGTTGCTTAACCAACTGAGCCACCCAGGCGCCCCTAGGGTAAACATTTTTTAAAAACTTAGTGAATTAGGGTAAAATAATTTATGAGCCGTTTGGGAAGAAAAGGGGTTGAAATAAGTAAGTGATGTCTTTCGTCCACTAGGGGGTAGTGTGGACTGTAAAAATTAAATTTATTCCTGAGGGGATTGACTCTTATTTCTTAATGCAGTTGCCTTGTTTCAGTTAATTTTTGTCCATGCTATGCTTTTTTGAAATGGCTACAAATCATTATTTTCTAACACAATCTTGTGACTGTAACAAACAATAACACCCACATTCCTATTATTAGTGATTCAAATATTCTGACATTACTATTTGAATAGAATTTTTTGAAGGGAAAAAAGTGATACTTTTAAGTTTCTCTACCAGATTTTACTCACTATATGAATAAATTATTTTCACAACCTGTAAGTAAGATTGTAACAGTATTGTGTTTCACTGTCCTGTATGGTAGCTCCTAGCCCCATGTGGCTATTGAGCAGTTGCAGTGTGGCTAGTTTGAATTGATACGTGTTGTAAGTATAAATTACTGGATTTTGAAGACTTTGTATGAGAAAAGATTATAAATATTAATTTTATATATTGATTACATGTTGAAATGATGCTCTTTGAATATATTGTTAAATATTAATTTTAATTGTTTTTACTTTTTAATGTGGCTAGCGGAAAATTTAATATTTGCAGCTTGTATTTTTGTTGGGCAGCACTGCTGTAGAGAAAATATTCATCAGCCATTTTTATCATGCTGTACGCACCTCTAGCTGGCCTTATGATTTGTAAGGAAGTGGTGTAGTGGGGAAATTGAGCACAATTTTGACTCTGTTTCTAATCCCAGCCAGAATAAATATAGTCCGTTCTACTATAATGAGATCTATGCATTCCTAAAATTCATTGTATTGACCAGAATTGTGCAGTAAAAATGACATGGCTCATGGATAAAATGTTGGGGGCATGACACTCAAAAATATTGGTTAACATTTTTTTTAGTGCCCACTTATTGTAGATGGTGAAGTTGTAGATGCCTGTAAAGTAGCTTACAGTTGAAAAATAGGCTTTTGCTTTATCAGTAATCCCAAAAAAGGAGCCCCTGTTTGTTAATATTTTAAAATTGCTTATAGATGTAGTTAACAGAGGTTGGAGTAGACAGAGTAGACATCATTGAGGCATCTCTCAGTTTGGTAAGACTAATTGTGACAAAAAAATTGATAGTGTTATCAAGTATAGTCAGATGGCTCTTGGGTGAGATGATCTAAAAGATCGACAATTGACATTATTAGTAATACATTGCATTTTTGTGTTTCGGAGAATATTCTTTTTTTTAATTTTAGAGAGTGAGAGAGGGTGTGGTGATGGGCAGAGGGAGAGGGAAAGAGAGTCTTAAGCAGACTGTGCTGAGTGCTGATGGAGCAGGGATATCATGACCCTGAGATCACGACCTGAGCTGAAACCAAAAGTCAGGCGCTTAGCTGACTGCGCCACCCAGGTGTCACCAGAGAATATTCTAAATAGGGAAAAACCTAAGTGCTGTAGACATAAGTTGGAGGTGTATATAGAAAGTTATTATGTATCAACTTTTCTCATATGCAAATTGCCACTCTTTTTCTCCCTCCCTCCCTTTTTTTCTTTGGGGGAGAGGAGCAGAGGGAGAGAGAATCTCAAGCAGACTCCTGCTGGGCATGGAGTCCGACCTGAGGCTAGATCTCAGGACCCTGAGATCATGAACCAAAATCAAGACGCTTAACCGACTGAGCCACCAGGCGCCCCTGCTACTCTTTGTCTAAGAATACTGTTTATTATCTAAAATTTTACTGTACATAATTCATTCATTGCCTTAAAAAATGTATAGTAAGACCTTACATTGCTTCATAGTGAGCACAAGTTGTTATTGAACTTTAAAGTGGGACAAGACCTAGTTAATGGAATTTAGTTGACAAACTCAAGTGCTGCAGTTTACTGTGGTATAATCCTGGAATTTGCTTTTCAAGTCCCAGTAGATGTATTGATGACCAGATCAATTTGATGTTACTTACTTCCATTTTAAGGTATTTATAACATGAACTGTTACCCTCACTCTGTAAGACGAGATAGTTTTCTTGAGACTTAATCTTACTGCCACTTAAATTCATACTCTATTTTTATGTACTTCCTTTTCTGCTTTTTAGTAACTAATTCCCTAAATAGTCTACAGTGCTTTTTGTTCTGTATGGCCTAAACTCAGTTCTACCTGGGACTGGGTCGGAGGATTGCTTTTAAACAAGTAGGATCATAATGAAACTAATGGTTATTCTGTTTTCTTTAAAAACAAATACTGTTATTTAATAAATTTTTAAGATTTGTTATTGTGCTTTGTTCTTAATTCTTTTTGAGTTGGTTGTATATGGCTATGGCCTTCCTATGTGATCTCATTTGTTAAGTCTTTCTGCAGTATTATCTCTTGATCTTCATAGCAACTCTGCATGAGAGGCGGTCTTAATTATGATATAGATAAGTCTGCTGAGACTCAGAGCAGTGTAAATTATTTGCTCAAAAGTAATAGTTAAGTAAACAGTGCAGTAGGAATTTGAACCCGTTACTTCTAGACTTGAAGAAATCACACTGTACTTCACTGTCTTTCTACCAAAGAATAATATAAAACTAGGTGTTTCATAGTTAACCATGTGTGAGTAGTAGCAGGAAGGATTTTATTTCCTACCCACTTTTGCCTTTTTCGTGAAAAAAATTGACTCCCAAGTTCTGTGGGTGAGACTTGTTCCATTTGGTTTGGATTTTATTCTTTTTTCCTCCCATAATTTATGTTATGGGTTTGTTTGGGAAATCAGTGCCATGTAGTCAAATAATTATGCATCTGTTCATTATATCAAAATCCATGAGAACTTGAGAGCATATAAAAACTGTTTCAAAAGGTTTTCCACACTTAAAAGCTTATGCTAGAATGTGTTCTGATTAAATCTTAAAATTGATCAGGCCATGTGATATGTTTAATATGTACATTCTTAAAGACTCTTATTTTGAGGAGGAACTGAAGATGAGGAAGGAATGCTGAATCTCTGACAATGTGTTCTAAGAGTAATTTTGAGGCTATTTCGGGATATGATCTTGGAGGCCCTTCTGGCAGCTTTTTATAGCCTTGAATAGAGCTGCTACTACTTTGTGTAACCAGGGAGTGGGATTTTGGGGCTCTTAGACCCCAGCCTTCCAATCTCCCTCCTTACGGATTTCTAAAAATAGGAAGACCTGGGGCAAAACAAAAGAAGGATGGAGGTGAGGAGAGGTCACAATTCAAGGAATTTTACCATCTAGGTTTTTTTCTCATTCCTTTACTCTTACTGTTGATCCTTAATATCTTGATTGATTGATTGATTGATGCTAAAAATGAAGCCTGGCCTCTTTTGTTCTAATTCCATGTTGGAGGACTTTCCACAGTGGGGGGCTTCATTATTGCTTCTTGAGATTTTTTTTTTTTTTTGAGATTTTATTTACTTGAGAGAGGAAGAGAGAGCTTGAGAGCAAGAGAGCACACACACACTGGGGGCGGGGAGGGGCAGAGAGGGAGAAGCAGACAGGGAGCCCAATGCGGGGGCTCGATCCCAGAACCCTGGGATCATGACCCAAGCTGAAGACAGACACTTAATCAACTGAGCCACCCAGGTGCCCCTCTTCTTGAGGATTTTTAATGCTCTAAAAATGTTTTACTTTGAACCTAAAGAACATTTTGCTGAAAGTAGTTTATAGCATTTCAGTTTCTCATTTGCCCTTGCATTGCCACGATTAAAACAAAGTAAAAAAACTAGTCTCTAATTAAAGTACTAAAGGCATTACTTCAAGTGGCTATGGGTTTAACACAGTTTGGAAAAGGGTTTAATTTTTTATCTGCATCTTATGATTATTTCAGTATATGACAGGGAAATCTCTTTTAGTATGTGCCCTGTAGGCTGTAGAATAAAATGGTGTAAGGTGTAGGATTTTTCTTTTTTTTTTTTCTTTTTAAAGATTTTATTTATTCATTTGAGACACAGAGATACAGAGAGAGAGCGAGCATGAGCAGGGAGAGAGGCAGAGAGAGAAGGAGAAGCAGACTCCCTGCTGAGCCAGGAGCCCGATGTGGGGCTCGATCCCAGGACCCTGGTATCATGACCTGAGCCAAAGGCAGATGCTTAACCATCTGAGCCACCCAGGTGCCCCGGTGTAGGATTTTTCTTAAGTGAAGGCAGTGTAAATACAATATTCTTATTGTTCTTCATATCTAAAACTTTAGGTATAGCAGTGTTCTAAAACTTCGACTGCACATGCCTATTCAAAATGTTGAAAATATGTTACTAATATATAAAATTACACATGGTATTGTCAGTTTCTTTTATTGAGTGTTAACTATTTTTGGCTGACAGTAAGTTTATAAATAGAAGTTAGATTATTTCTTCCCATGCCTGAATGGATCCTTTTGTTTTCCTCCTGTGATGTGCACATCCTGCTCTGAATAACACTGCTTTAATGTTAAAGATGCAATTCTGATAGTTTATTCCTTGTTCTTTGTAACATCAAATAGATTCATAATTCAGCAAGTATTTATTGAACATCTGTGGTGCCAGGCACTGTTCCAAACACTGAGGATATAGCAGTAAATAAAACAGGCACAAATCTCCTTTTATGGCACTTCCATTCTGAGCAAAATAAGTGAGATGTGTAATATGTTAGTAGTGCTGTAGAGATAAAATTAGGGGAACAGGGATAGGAAGGGTGTGGGATAGGGTGGAAATGGGCTTTTTCAGTTTCAATTATGGAGGCCTTACTAAGAAAACACATTTGAATGAAGATCTTAGGAGCTCTGAGGGAGAAAACCAGATAGAAATTTCAGGGGGAAAAAAGCGAGGGCAAAGCTTTTGAGGGAGGAGTATGCCTGGCAGGTTGGAAAATTACCAAGCTGCCAATCTGGCTGGAGCAAAGTGCCAGGGTGGGAGTATTGGGGGAAACATAGCTGAAGATGAGTTAAGAATAGCCAGAGTGAGGGAATCATATAAAGCCTCTTCTTGGGGGGCCATTATAAGGACTTTGAAAGATCCATGAAACACAGACCCAAGAGGGAGTGGGGAACAAGGTCAGCAGCAAGAAGAACAAAGTTAGGCTATTGCAGTATGCCAGCCGAGAGCTGATGGTGGCTTGGATTAGAAGTGTAGCCGCAGGGTGGTAAGAAGCAGTCCAGTAGATTTGGAAATTCAAGTGAACAAAATATGCCAATCAGGTTAGATATGGTGGGGTATGAAGGAAAAGATTTGATCAATTGGAAGGATGGCTTGATGGTGAAGAAGGCTTTGAGGGAAGAGCAGGTTGAAGGTGGGGAAAGTCATGCAAAGTTTGGGATGCTTATTAAGATACTCAAGAGGAGCTGTTGAACAGGTGGTTATGGATAAAAGAGGCGTGATCTAGGGGAGAGATCTGTGCTGGATATGAATTTGGGGAGACATCATATACAGGGCGTATTTAGTATTTAGATTCATTGGGCAATATGGGATCACTATGGAAGAGTGTAGATAAAGAAGCCCTAGGACAGAGCCTTGGCACACTTCAGTGTTGGGGAGTCAGGGAGGGAACCAGCAAGGAGGTTGCAGCCAGACAAGTAGAAGAGAATCAGGAGAGCTTGGCTATAGGAAGCTGGGTGGTGTTTGGCAAGGAGGGTGGACCAGCTGGGTAAGATGTTACATTTAGGTCAAATAAGATGAAGATTAAGCATTGGCCATTTGATTTAACTGTGTGGGAATCACTGGTGACCTCAACAGACAGGTTAGTGGATAGACCCTGATTGGAGAGTTGTGTTCAAGATAGGAGGGAGGAGGAAAATTGGAGACAATCAAGTATAGATTACTTTGAAAGAGCAGCAAAGCAGTGGGGCATTAGCTGGTGGGGGTGGGGGGAGAGTGAGGTCAAGGTTATTTTCTCCTCTTACTGGGAGAAATTACAGCAAATTTGTACAGTTTGGGGAAAGATCCAGTGAAGAGGGGGAACTGATGATTCAGGAGAGTTTCGAAAGAGATGCTAGGGCAATGTCCGTGGATAGGTGAGGAGATGAGATGTAGTGCTTTAGAGGAGAGGTCAGTCTTAGCCAAGAGTTTGATGGCCATTTCCTTCACAGTGACAGGAGGACAGGCAAAGCACATGGGTACACAGTTGAAGGGTACAAATGCTACAGTGGGAAGCATGTCTGTTTTCTCGTGAAATAGAAAGCAGAGTCATCAGCCAAAAGTGAGGGTGAGGATAGAGGTACTGGAGGTTTGAAGAGAGAGGGAAGAGTGTTATAGTTATTTAGGAGAGAGGGAGAAAGATGGAAAAGAGACCTAATGATTGTTGGAGAGCAGCATTAAAGTGTTTGGTGTCAAGGTTGTATATAGTTCTAGCTAGCTCTGTTCAGGTGCCTAGGCACTTGGCCCTCCCTCCTACATTCAGATTTTCAGTGACTTTTAGAACTAATTTTACTTTTTAAAAAATTAATTAATTAGAAGATTTTATTTTTAAGTAATTTCCACACCCAACGTGCAGCTGGAACTCACAACACTAAGACCAAGAGTTGCATGCTCTGCTGACTGAGTCAGCCAGGCGCCCCTAATTTTACTTTTTAAAGGTTTTGGTAGAGTTTAAACAGAGTAAGTTGCCTTTATTTACCTGTGTGATAATCCCAGTGTTATTTTCTTTTTTCTCTTCTCTCTCCCCTCCTCTCTCCTCCACTCCCCTCTCCTCACTTCTCTCCTTAGTATAAAATCCGTTTCATTAGCCTAATTTTTATTATCAACATATTTTCAGACATTTGTAGTTGCAGCGTATGTCATCAGTATTCACTTGCAGTTGCATTCAGGTGATTGGGATTATGTAAATAGTCTTTTAACTTGGTGTTTAGCAAAGTGACATTTGTTTCATAAATGTATCATGTTTTTCTGTTGTAGGAAACCCAGCGTTTGCTGGCAGAACCAGTTCCTGGCATTAAAGCAGAACCAGATGAGAGCAACGCCCGTTATTTTCATGTGGTCATTGCTGGCCCCCAGGATTCCCCCTTTGAGGGAGGGACTTTTAAGCTGGAACTATTCCTACCAGAAGAATACCCGATGGCAGCCCCTAAAGTACGTTTCATGACCAAAATTTATCATCCTAATGTAGACAAGTTGGGAAGAATATGTTTAGATATTTTGAAAGGTAAGTGTTACCTTTATTAATATATGCTATTAAGATTTCTCCTTTTTCTCTTAAGCATTCTGTATTGAGAATCTGAACATTGTAATCTTGCCTTATTATATAAAGACCACAAAGGAAGGTCTGTGGGAATGCAATGCAGGAGTTCTGGGGCTGTTGTTTCATGCTGATCATTCTGGGCCTGTTGCCTTCATAGATAAGTGGTCCCCAGCACTGCAGATCCGCACAGTTCTGCTATCGATCCAGGCTTTGTTAAGTGCTCCCAATCCAGATGATCCATTAGCAAATGATGTAGCGGAGCAGTGGAAGACCAACGAAGCCCAAGCCATAGAAACAGGTATTTAATATCCATTCTCCTTCACACCGCTTCCACTTTTTAAAACAAATATATACTACCTTTTTAATTTTTAATATTTATTTATTTATTTATTTTATTTTTAAAGATTTTATTTATTCCTTTGAGATACAGAGAGAGAGAGAGCATGAGCAGGGGGAGAGGCAGAGGGAGAGGGAGAAGCAGGCTCCCCGCTGAGCCAGGAGCCCAATGTGGGTCTCAATCCCAGGACCCTGGGATCATGACACTAGCAGAAGGCAGACGCTTAACCATCTGAGCCACTCAGGCGCCCTATACTACCTTTTTAAAAACTTCTTTTCGAGTCTTAACAAAAAGAAAAAATATATTAAGAGGAATAAGTCAGATCCTGTTTCTAATGTGTAAACACCTCTTAACAACAGATGTTTAAGTTCCAAGTTAGGGCCTGCTTCATGACCCCCAGATGTAAAGACAGCCTATAATTGGGAGCTCTTAACTTGTATAACCTGTACTACCTGGTTTATCAAATATTTGGTGTGTACTATTGAGCTGCTTTTGTAATTCATCTGATCAATAAAACTATGTCAGTTTATAGCTAGGGAGTTTGAAATGAGTAGGATTCTTCTTGTTACAGATTTTAACAAAATTAGTGGAGAGCATGTCTAGAAATGGAGACAAAAGGAGACACCTCTTTTCATCCTGCTGAATTTTGTAGAACTTCTGGATTCCGTTGTAGTGTTTTGGTAATTAGATATACACACAGTCTGTCTGATCCAGATGACAGAAAATGGCATGAATTTAACAGAATACTGCTTTATTTTTACAGAGTTTGGAAAGTAACATACTGAACTAAGTAAAATAATAATTGCACGTTTGTTTTTGTCTACAGCTAGAGCATGGACTAGGCTATATGCCATGAATAATATATAAAATCGATCTGATCATCAAGTGTGCATCACTTCTCCTGTTCTGCCAAGACTTCTTCCTTTTTTGTTTGCATTTAATGGACACAGTCTTAGAAACATTACAGAATAAAAGCCCAGACATCTTCAGTCCTTTGGTGATTAAATGCACATTAGCAGATCTATGTCTTGTCCTGATTCATTGTTGTAAAGCATGAGCAGAGGCTAGAAGTACC